>NW_003852459.1:4819365-4905754 GCF_000181295.1 Otolemur garnettii
ATGGAGCTGGAAAATGTTCTTCTTAGCAAAGTATCACAGGAATGGAAGAAAAAGTATCCAATGTACACACACCTATTATGAAATTAATTTAAACCTTTTTATATGAAAGCTATAACCTAGTAAATTCTTAAAATATGTATGTTTCTACCAAATCAGAATTATGAGGAAATGTCTTTGTCCATTTCTAATTGTTTTTTGTTTCTTTTGCTGTGCAGAAAATTTTAAAGTTGCTTCTGTTCTCTCTACTTTTGATACTGGCATAAAAACACACTCATTGATCAATGAAATGGAATAGAGAGCCTGGAAATAAACCCATACATCTTTAGTCAACTAAACCTTGACAGTGGTATCAAGAGTACACAATGGGAAAAGGATAGTCTCTTCAGTAAAAGTTGTTGCTAAATCATGCAAAATAATAAAACTGAACATTTAATTTACACCATATACAAAAACCAACTCAAGATGGATTAATGACTCAAATGTAAGACCCAAAATTGTAAGACTCCTATAAGAAAACAAAGGGGGGAAGTTCCTTTACATTGCTGTTAGCAATTATTTTGTAGATCTAATATCAAAAACATGGAGAACAGAAGCAAAAATAGACAGGTGGGGCAACATCAACTTTAAAGATTCTGCACAGCAAAAGAAACAACCAACAATATGAGAAGGCAACTCCTGATTCCATAAGTTGAAAACTATTTGCAAGTCAGAGATCCTATAAGTTGTTAGTATGCAAAATATACAAGGATCTCATAAGACACAATAGAAAAACAAACAAAAAACAATTAGAAATAAACAAAGACATTTGTCAAAAAAAAGATGTATAAATGGACAACAGGTAAATGAAAAGGTATTCACCATCTCTAATCATAAAGGAGATGTGAATCATCACACCTCATAGCAAGGCTAGTATCAGAAAGTCAAGTTAAACCAAATTATTGGCAAGTGGGTGGAGAAAAAACGACTCTTACACATCACTGCTGGGAATGTAAACTGGTGCAGCCATTATGGAAAACAGTATGGAATTTCTTCAAAAACTTAAAAATAGAGTATGCAGTACCCTGTGATCCAAGATTGCAAATCTTGTCATTTGTAACAATGTGAATGAAGGACATTGTGTTACGTGTTTTAAGCCAGGCACAGACAGACAAATACTGCTTGGTATCCCCTCCTAGTGGATTTTAAAAACGTGGGGATAAGGAGAAGATCTTGGTCAAAAGTTAGAAACTTTATAAGATAAAGTTTGAAATGTTTAATGTACAGGATGATAACTATAGTTAATAATACTGTACTGTACACTTAAAATTTGTTAAGAGAAGAGATCTGAAATGCTTTTATAAAAAGAGTTAAGTATATGAGTTGATGGGTGTGTTAATTAGCTTGACCGTGCTAACCATTTCACAATGTATACATATATCAAATTGACGTATCATATACCTTAAATATATACATTTATACATTTTTAGTTTGTCAATCACACCTTAGTAAAGCTGGAAAAATACACATAAAAATCATGTATTTCTCTTGGTTTCTGTGTGTTTAGATATTACTCATTGTGAATTTTAAGTTAAGACTGGTGTTTTGCTGAAGAATGAAGGGTTATATATGGGCATAGGTAAATGAAATGACCCAATCATACTACATGCAAAATATACTTTACTGCCTCCTCTCTGTGTCCAGTCATGATGGTTATAATAAATCAAATTTAGTAGTAATTTTCCTAGAAGGAGCAAGTGGAAATTAGAAGCCAGGATTTAGTATGCTTATTGTTTATTTAATGTTCTATCTCCCAGTTAACCAGAAGTAGCAAACTCACATACTAATAGAGGCCAAGCAGATCACGTCAATGGGAAGGACTGGCTGAGGAGACGGAGGCTGACTGGAGGAGACCTGCTCGCTGCAAGTGACTTGTCCATGCTGGAATGTGGCTTCAGTTATGTCTGAGTCCCCAGTTATTCAACAAAAATCAGACATGATCTTGTATCAAGTTTTGGACTTAATTCATAGTGACTGGTAGAGTTTGTGGTCAGAAAAACTACACTGCAAGGGCCAGACTCCCTCTTATCTGCTAGTGTTCAAGCATCGTGCAAGGCTGCACACTCAGTGAGAGTGGAGCTTCATCCCAGCTCACTGGGTGTCTGTAGTTTGAAGTCTGATGCCACAGTAGGCCCTCTGTTGTTACTGAATGAATGAATCCTATTGGTAACTTGTTAAATGTATCTGTTCTTCTCAATCTTATAATGAATTTAAAACATGAATTTCTCAATGCTTATAATGAATTTAAAACAAAGTCCCAAATGGAGATGAAAATAAAAATGCATATATGAATTCAGTGAAACCGTGGTCTTCATAAAGTTAGTAGGGCTATTCTGCCATTATATGAGGTTAAACAAAAGTGTTCTGATTATAAAATGAGATTCTCTGATTATAAAATCTAACCTGCAGGCATATTTCATTTAGCTGCTACCATATATTTAAGTATGCATGGTTAAATATGAAATACATTAATGAGAAAGTTTCATATAGATTTCTAGATATTATGATTTTCTTAAAAATAGATGTGAAATAATTTGGACCATACTTCAGTAAAGCAAGGTTTGCTGAATATGGGAAGTGACTTATACTTGGGACACATGCTTTTCAGGCAGAACAGTACCCACCACTATTATTGTTCCATTATCCTGAGACTGAGTATCATTTGCCAATTTTTGAAGCATTTGTATGCATCTCTCTTACAGTAGAGAGATATTTTTCTGAGTCTTTGTCTCTCCCAAAATCTGAGGGCGAAATGAAATTTATATTCATATAAACATAAGTATGCAATGCTCATGGCAGCTTAATATGTTAAAGTCAAACACTAAAACAACCCAGATGCCCCTCAATGAACGGATGGTTAAATAAACTGGTACATTCACGCCATGCACTATTACTCAACAATAAAAAGGAATGCTGTCTTGGTACACACAGCAACATAAGTGAATTTTACAGGACTTACACTAAGTGATAAAACTTGGTACTAAAAGGTCACATGCTGCCTGATTCTTTTGTATAACATTCTCATATTCACAAAATTATAGAGATGAAAAGAAGACTAGCGCTTGCTGGAAGGTAGGAACAAGAAAGGAAGGGCAGGCAGCTGTGTCAATGAGACGTCAATGTGAGGAATATTTGGGGCGCAGAAAGTTTGCATTGTGACCTCACTGTGGTAATACACAAACCTACACACGGGATAAATAGCATAGAACAAAATATGCACAGACACAAACACGTGCACCCATATAGGAGAGTACATGGAAACCGGGGAAATGACAATCAGAACGATAGTCTGTATCCACACGGTTGTTCCGGTTGTGCCATCGGAATGCAGTTTTGCAAGACGTTACTGTTGGGGAAAACGGGCTTAAGCATACATGAGATTTCTATGGATTATTTCTTACCTTTTCAGGTTGACCAAAAAATATTTTAAAAGAATATAATTAGAAAGGGCAAATTAGTCTTAGAAAAATTAGTCGTCAAGGGATTACTTACACAATGATCCTACAGCTTGCCCACTGTACCCACCCATGCTGCCAGCCTGGTCCTTGCAGGATTTTGAGTGGCTCCGGACTTATGCTGCTGCTTCTGCAGCCTACAAGAGATCCCTTAAAGACAGTACTGTGACTTTGGAGCTGGACACAGAATGGAATCAAGAAAGCACAAAACAGTGGTCCAAATCAAGCACAGAAAAGGGGACCATGACATTTCTCCAGAGAGAACTGCCTTCTATGTTTTCTAATGATAAAAGGGTTAGCAAAGCCAGAACACACAATAATGTTGCAAATTGCTGTTATCTTTGTGGGTACCTTTCTACCCAAAGAATGCAGTGGGCCCACACACTCTGTGCTGAGGTCCTCGTTTCCAGGATGAGCTGGGAGAATAATAAGTTCCAGGGTAAAATCTGGTTTAGTCTGGCCTCAGAGAACCTTTATCATCCCAGAATGCGAGGCCTCAGTAAGGCGCCTCCATTTACTTACACGTAATTACTCTGGAACTAGAACACACAGCAAGCAAGGAGGTGACCCAAATACTGAAAGTTAAACCAGTGATAAATATTTTCAAAGAATTTGCATAGATCTTAATTTTGTTGTGATATTAGAAATGTGCCATACAATTAAATCATATGCTAATTTGAAGGGGAAAAACCCCTTTATCTTCTCAAAATTAAATAAATCCAGAATGAAGGCGGGATCCTGCTGTCCATGTGTGCCTGCTTTGCTGTCTGAATCCAGGAAGGAGGCGGGTCAGGAGCACAGCCAGCTTTCCACGCCTCAGGTCTGCCTCCGTGTGTCAGCGAGGTGTAGGCTTCCAGAGGTTCAGTGTCTGAGAGGCTTGCCTTCAGAGCTCTCGGGGAGGGGACAAATCTCTATTTGTTTATAGTCTTTAGCTCTAATTACATAATTACATTGGAAGGGGGACTGACTTCTGAGAAAAAGCAACAAAGCAAACAAGGTAAAACTGTAATAGGTCAGTCCCACTATTATCTTTCTCAGCCTCCAGCGCCTGTGTGTGTATATGTGGCGCACCCGTGAGCGCCGGTGCATGGCATTAACAGATAAAGGCAGCCAGAGGTGTATGCGAGGCTATCATTTTACCTTTAGTGCACTTGGCACCCTGATTATCTCTTTGGAATTGGAGGGTAAAGGGGATGTTGTAGAAACAGAGGGCCTTCATGGCAGGTAATAGAGCAGACCTAATTAGCCTCAAGTACCTGTAATCCTAGGAGATGTACTCGGAGATAAAAACTGGGGAGAGTCCCTCAGGTATGACTAATAGGGCCCCAGCCACGCTGGCTCTGGATCAGGTGTAGTATGTCAGCTGGGCTGAATGCTCACTATTGATCCAGGAGAAGCTGCACTTTCTGTCACAAATTGAATTCAAATTGCTTACAAGGGGGAGGCATTGGGCTCTAACCTGCTTCGTATTTTCAAATAATTTTCTTCCGTACTAGTTTGGTAGTAGATTGTCCAGTCTTTTTATTTTTTTTAACTGTCTTTTAAAACATAACCCTTTAAATAAATAACCCTTAGGTCTTAAACGTAATGCCGTTCTAACCCATTTTTAAATGGTATGGACTAGTACATCATAGACACATTTCATGGATTAGAAAAAATGAAGAAGGATTTACTTAAAGATTATGACACCCACAGGCGAGGTGATATTTTATAAAAGGCCATTTTATTATTCACTGTGAAGGGAATTCTCTGTTTATTAACTGATTGTGAGGACTTAGAAACACAGGAGATAAAACAGGGGATTTTTTTTTTTTTTTTTTTTTACAGTTTTTGGCCGTGGCTGGGTTTGAACCCTCCACCTCTAGCATATGGGGCTGGCACCCACTCCTTGGAGCCACAGGCACCGCCCAAAACAGGGGATTTTAAACTGCGGTTACTATAAAAAATAGTGTTTGCCAGGTACCTGTCATCCTAGGAGATATACTTGGATTAAATAAAAGTAGAATATTTTTTATTCAGATAAAATTTTATGTTACAGCCTGTACCCCTGCCACTTCCTTCTGCCCCTAGCACACACTATCAGAAGCTGAGAGAGGCCGCACCCTCTTCATGAAGCCAAGGGTAGAGACCTGACCTCTTGTTCATTTGGCCCCATATCCACCCCTCTATTTGAGGTTTTGAGAGACCCTTAAGGCATCCTAAAAATTGTTGAAGTAGACAATGTTCAACTTATAAGCGGGACCTTATTTAAACCATTTCAGAAGAATCTGAGTTATTTTTAAAACCTATTGCTGAGTGAGATACCATAATCTCTTCTGAATCAATTAAGTATCCAATACTGCCAGAAAATTGTTCCAAAGATTATAGATTTATATTCTGATCAGATGGTGGAGATCAATTCCTTCATTCAACAAATGTTCATTGATCATCTACTATACAGCAGGCACTGTCCTAGATACGGAGGAGATATAAGGGAACAGAGGAGACGGTAACGCAATGCTTGAATAATAAAAACAATGTAAGAGGGGTTAAAAGTATCAAAGGGATTAGTGACAATTCTAAATAGTGTAATTTAGAAACATATTTAAATAGAGACATCAGTGATGACAGAAAAAGATACGCATGTGAATTTCTGAGGAAAAATACACATACCACAGTATTTTGCATATAGTAAACAGTCACTAGTATGGGTTATGTTTCTTCTTAATTTAGCCAAATACTTCTAGACGATAATTCAGTGAGAAAGACCAAGTTCATTGTCCTCAAATATAGCCAAGGGCAAGTGAAACAAATGTAAAATTATCAGGATATTTAAAATAAAAGAAAATATTGCTGTTGTTTAAGTATCATAGGTTAAAGAGAGAGAGCTAGCATTTCATAGCACTTTTAATTATAGGTTTTCCCTATACTTTAAAGTGCTGTTTTTCCATTTCTCAGTATAAAGAGGGGGGGTGAGAGGTTAACCTGACAAGGTAAGTCGTGGTAAGCTAGAAACCATGCATATCAGCACGTGAGCTCTAACTACATAGAATCTTCCTGATTCCATCTTTGTGATATCACACTGGGAGATTACAGTCAGATGTGGATGGGTGTACTTACACCATAAAAACTGAAAAAAACCAGCAGAGATCTGGGCTCCCCGCTTCCCCAAAACTGGCTGTTAAACATTTACCAGCTCTCTACAGAAAATAAACTAGTGAGTCAATTTTAAATAGCTTCAACTTAAATGGTTTTGGTCTTTAAAAGTATGCCAATTTTGTGAAGAATTCTTCATTAACAGTCTTATTAGATCAGTTGCTAGGGTTATTGCAATACAATGTTTTATTATTATTTTTCCACTCTTAGAAATTTGACCCACGTAGTGGCTTGTTTTTATTCCTAGTCAGAATGACTAGAAGAAGAAACTGCCTCTGATTATCTGAAGTTAGGGCAAAAATGGAGACTTGATCTATATTCAACCGTATGTGGAAAATAATTAGAGCACTATATGGAGGCAAAAGGGACATGTTGAACCATAAAAGTCGCCTGGTTACCAAAATCATAAAGCACAGAATGGGACAAATTTTAGGATAAGCAGTGTAGTTTTTAGATAGGACTGAATACTTTTCAGATAATGTGTGAAAATTGTAAATAATCAGAATAAATTTAGAAATACTAATTTGAGAGTAATAGATGGTCCACTTTATCTCTATTTACCTTCTACTCAGCGACTCACAGTTAACAACAATTCAGAGGAGACCATTCCTTTCATTGAAAAGTACATCTGTTTTCCAACGCACTTACAGGATTTAGAAGACATTTTTGCACTGGGGCATAGAGAAAGATTGATAAGATATCACAGAATTTTTCAGATTGTCAAGATTTGATGTTTTCATATTTTATGAAAACATTTATTCCCCAGTAAATGTTTTTCATTAAATCAACAATGTTGCTAAGCTCAGAAGTTGAACATCTATTAGGTTTCTTACTACAGCATACCTACAGAGGCTAAAAATAAAACCAGGTTTGTTTGCAAAGGATGCAAGACACAAACTAGACAGCTGCTTTTTTCTCACTCATTTCACTCTATTACTGGTTAACTTAGTGGAAAAATGTAAATTTTCCAGGGATTTTAGGTTGAAGGTATCTCAGCCAACATAGATGTGTGCTTGACTTGAGGTCTAATTTAACTCCCATGTAGTATTGATCGGCATAGACCACCAAGGACACTTACAGTCTTCCTTTGCCAAGGTAGACAATAGTGTAAGAGTAAAGTGTAATAAATGCCCCTGTCCAGTTCTGTGTCAATATCCCTCTGCCTTTGCGTGTGTGTGTGCCATTTTGAGTGCATCAGTATTTCACGTTTAGTGTACTGTGATGAAACACCTTTCAGAATGGCCAGAGGGACACTCAGCAGTGTGTGTTTAGGCAGTACAAATTGGAGTGAACAGAAGGACAGTTAGCAGAGAATATTTCTGAGGTCGAAGTAGCCTGGGCAGGAGCTGAATCAGCTAAATGCAGAGTTAAGAGCTACAATACCTGCCGCAAAGTAAATATAGATTACCTTCTTGATGACAAATTGATCCACTGGACAGGAATCTTTCAGACCAAGAGACAAGTGCAAAAAAATTAAGTAATTCACACTGACCAATGTTTTAACCCTTCACTCTTCAGCCATCCTAACTGCCTGTAACATTCTACTTTACACCATTTCAGTCAAAAACAATCAATTGAACAAGTAAATGCCTTATAAAATTTAAGATTATAACCTTTCAAAAGACACATCACTAGTTCATCCTCTTTTAACTTACAGTTTTATATAATCACTACATCAGTTATAATTGATAACTCTAAAGAAATAGCAAATGCTATAATGGAATTGTTTTGATGGTCACATCTGAAAAACTTATACATCAGCCTAATACAAATGTTTTATTTTTATTTAATTCAGGAAGAATTTTTTAGTCTCCACTATGTGCCTGCCTGCTTAAATATGTTTATGGAGATGACTGTTCCCTTCAGAAGATCTTTTTTGATATGATTTAATAAGACTGATGGGATTTCATTGGGGATAGGAGAGGGTACAGAGTGGGCAATGCCTTCTTTTATTTAGTTAGCAAATATCTACTGAATAAATACCACCCCCCCCAAAAGGCTCAGTGAAAGATGATGAGACATCAACCTTAAACTCTTTGTTCCTTCTAAGTGCTTACCATTTATTTAGGGGGGTAGAAGCAATTAAATAATAAAATAGAGTATAGTCAAGGACACAAAAAGGATATGAGAAAGAATGTGGGGACCCAAGTTACTCAAGATGGTGGTTAGGAAAAGATGTCCAAAGGCTTTCTGGAAATAATTATAAAAAGGAAAAGTGGAACCTGGCAGAGTTAAGAAGAAAAAAGAAGAGCTGGAGGATGAGATATGGAAGAACATTCAGAGCAAGCAGTAGCACATACAATGCAAGTGTATGGGGTGCATTCGGGAACATGGAAAAAGTTTAGTATGACTACAGACAATCAAAAATGAATAGCAGTTAGTTACTGCAAAGTGGTCGTGGTGGGGAGCTAATGAAAAAAATAGTATAATAAATGAAAATTCCTAATGGAATTTTATAGCACAGAAATTATAGAAAATTAACAAGGACAAGTTAATGAGATCATTCTTTGTCTTCAGGATAATTAAGATAAAAAATTATTTTCTGTTTTAGATGAATGCACTCTAAGTACTATTTTTTAGGTACCAATTGTTACTGAATATTGGAGGGTGCCATTTATATAATCAGATTTTCCAGGGGAATTGAAAGAACAAATAATCCTCTAAGGATTGCAAAATCATATTCTTAGCAGATCCAAAGAAGATGCATCCAAGACTGCAGAATTTCTTCTTTGGACAGTAAATATTCAGATAAAGATGTGTGATGTGTTCACTGTGGATGACAAAGTACTACTCTTAGACTACAGAGATATGTTGGAGATATTGCAGGTTCAGTCCAGATCACCATAATAAAGCTAACATAGCAATAAAGCTAGTAACACAATTTTTTGGTTTCCCAGTGCAAAGAAAAGTTATGTTTGTACATACTATAGTCTATTACGTATGTAACACCACTGTCTAAAAAAGTGAATTCCTTAATTAAAAAATCATTTATTGAAAAAATACTAAAGAACATATGAGCTATCAGAAAGTCATAATCTTGCCCAGGCATGGTAGCTCATGCCTGTAATCCTAGCACTCTCATGGGTCAAGGTGGGTGCATTGCTTGAGTTCAGGAATTCAAGACCAGGCTGAGTCAGAGCAAGACCTCATATCTACTAACAATAGAAAAACTAGCCAGGTTTTTGTGGTGGGTGCCTGTAGCCCCAGCTACTAAGGAGGCTGAGGTAGGAGGATAGCTTCAGCCCAGGAGTTTGAAGGTGCTCTGAGCTATGATGTCACAGTACTTTACCCAGGGTGATGAAGTGAGACTATGTCTCAAAAAAAAAAAAAAAAAGTCATAATCTTTTTCACTGGTGGAGGGTCTTGCCTCAAAGTTAATGGCTGATGACTGTTCAAGTTGGTGATTACTAAAGGTTGTAGAGGCTGTGGCATTCTAAAAAAGACAATGATGAGGTTTACCATTTTTGTTGGCTATACATATATTTTTTGTGGTTTAAGGTTAATTGAGCATACAAAGAATTAGGTTACAATGTTTGCATTTGTTAGCTAAAGTCCCTCTAATAACTATGTCTTGCCACCAAGAGATCTACCATACACCCTAAATTAAGTGAGAGCACACCTATCTGGTTCCCTCCTCCTTAGTCACTACTCCCTTGTTCCCTCACACTCTACCTTGAATTTAATTGAGTTTTTCTCTTATGTGGGGTATATTAAATCATCTACTGGCTTTGTATGAAAATTTTGTACATTGAACTCTTGCTTTTTCATTCTTTTGATACTTTACTAAGATGACTTTGATCCAACTCCATCCAAGTTAATACAAAAGATGTAAAGTCTCCACCTGAATAGCATTCTCTGGTATACATATACCACAGCTTGTTAATCCATTCCTGGGTTGGTGGGCATTTCGGTTGTTTGTGTTTGGTGATTGTAAATTGACCTGAGATACAAAGGCTAGTGTAGATGTTCTAATGATAATCCCTAGTAATGGGATTACAGAATCAAATGGGAGGTTTAGTTTGAGTTCCTTGAAGATTCTCCATACTTCTTTCCCAAAAGATTGTGTTAGTTTGCAGTCCTACCAGCAGTGTAAAAGTGTTCACTTCTCTCCACATCCATGCTAGGATCAGTAGCTTTCAGAGTTTGTGATGTGGGCTATTCTCATTGGGGTTAGGTGATATCTCAGTGTGGTTTTGATCTGCAGCTTTTTTTTTTTTTTTTTTTTTTTGAGACAGTCTCACTTTATTGCCCCTAGTAGAGGGCTGTGGCATCACAGCTCATAGCAACCTCCAACTCCTGGGCTCAAGCAATTCTCTTGCCTCAATCTCCCAAGTAGCTGAGACTACAGGCACCAACCACAATGCCCAGCTATTTTTTTGTTGCAATTTGGCCAGGACTGGGTTTGAACCCACCACCCTCAGTATATGGGGCCAGTGCCCTACCCACTCAGCCACAGGTACTGCCCAGATTTTCATCTTTCTGATGATCAGAGAGGATGAGCATTTCTTCAAATGTTGTTAGCTGTGTGTCCGTCTTCATCAAAGAAGGTTCTGTTCATATCTCTTGCTCAGTAGTAGATGAGATTTTTGCTGTTTCTTTTTTGATTAATTTGAGCTTTCTAGTTATCAACCCTTTGTCAGATTCATATCATACAAATATGTTTTCCCATATTAGGAAAAAGGTTGTCTTTTTCCTTTCCTTGTTGTATCCTTAGTTGTGCAGAAGCTTTTCAGCTAATTAAGTCTCATTTGTTCATTTTTGTTGTTGTGATGGCCACTGAATTCTGTCATAAAATCTTTTCCCAGTCCAACATTATCAGGAGTTTTCCCTACACTTTCTTCTAAGATTTTTATCATTTCATGTCTTAGATTTAAATATTTTATCCATCTGGAGTCAATTTTTGTGAGTGGGGAAAGGTGTAGGTCCTGTTTCAGTCTTTTATATGTGGTTATCCAGTTCTTCTAGTACTGTTTGTAGATTAAGGATCTTTTCACCACTATGCTTTTATCAAAGATCAGATGACAAGTAGAGACTGGTTTCATCTCTTCTATTTATATTCTGTTCCATACGTCTATATCTCTATTTTTGTGCCAATACCATGCTGTTTTGATTACTGTTGACTGGTAACATAGCCTGAAGTCTGATAGGGTGATGCCTCTGGCTTTGTTTTTATTATTTTTTATTTTTATTTATTTTTATTATTTTTATTTTTTTATTGAATGGTAATTGTGTACATTAATGCACTTCTAGGGTACAGTGTAGTGTTTTCACACACAATCCGAAACACTTCCATCAAACTGGTTAACATAGCCTTCGTGTCATTTTCTTAGTTATTGTGTTAAAACGTTTATATTCTACTCATAGAAAGATTCACTTGTACCCTTGTAAGATAAACCACAGAAGTGAACCCTCGAATCTCCCTCCCTCCACCCATTCCCCCTCCCCTCTCCCTCCCCCGTCCCCGTATCCTTAGGTTATTATTAAGAATAGCCTTGGCTACATGTTTTGCTTTTTTTTTTTTTTCTGGTTCCATACAAAAATGAAGTACTTTTTTCTCCAGTTCTTCAAAGTATGATGTCGGTATGTTAATGGGGATTACATTGAATCTGTAGATTGCTTGGGTTAGACATTTTAAAAATGTTGATTTTTTTTCCAGCCAAGAGCATGGTATGTTCTTCCATTTGTTAATGTCTTCTGCTATCTCTTTCTAGGGTTTCATAATTTTCTTTGTTAAAGATCCTTCACCTCTTTTGTTAGGTATTTTCCTAAGTATTTCATTTTCTTTGAAGCTATTGTGAAGGGAATTGTGTCCTTGATTTGCTTCTCAACTTGGGTATTATTGGCATATACAAAGGCTACTGATTTATGGATGCTGATTTTATACCCTGAGCCATTACTATATATCTTGATGATATCCAGGAGTTTTGGAGAGGAATTTCTGGGGTTTTCAACATATAAGATCATATCATCAGTAAAGAGGGAGAGTTTGACCTCCTCTGCCCACATTTGAATGCCCTTTATAGCTTTCACTTTTCTGATTGCATTGGCTAGAACTTCCAGCACAATATTGAGTAAGAGTAGAGATAGTGGACATCCTTGTCTGGTTCCAGTTCTAAGGGGAAAACTTCTAGTTTTACTCTGTGCAATATGATGGGTTTGCTGTGGGTTTGTTGTAGATGGCTTCAATCAGCTTAAGAAATCCACCACCCATGTCTATTTTCTTAAGTGTTCTTTTTGGTAAAGGATGCTAAATATTGTCAAATGCCTTTTTGGCATCTATTGAGAGGATCATATGGTCTCTGTTTTTCCTCCTATTGATATGGTGTATTACTTTTATGGATTTGTGTGTGTTAAACCAGCCTTCCATCCCTTGGTTGAAGCCTACTTGATTATGATGTATATTTTTTTTAATGTGTAGCTACAATCTATTAGATAAGATTTTAATTTTTTTAATATGTAGCTGCAATCTATTAGCTAAGATTTTGTTGAGTATTTTTGCATATTTATTAGTGAAATTGATCTGTATTTCTCCTTTTTAGTTTCATCCTTTCTGGGTTTGAAATCAAGATGTTTGATTTACAAATCATGTTGTGTAACACTGATTGCACCTGTTAGATAGCCCAATATGGTTTATGAACAAAACATCACCTTTATTCCAAAACAAGGGAAGGGCTCAATGAAACCCCAACAATAAAAAATTAAAAAAAAAACTATAAAAGTAGACTTCAGATTTGATCCTATAATTCCATTACTAGGTATCTACACAAAAGGAAAAAAAATACATCTCTAATTCTTAAGGAAAAGTTGGGCATATATTTATTTTATCAGGTAGAAGTCAACTATAAGGAAAAAGTGCTAATTGTCAATCTATTTATCTGTGTTGTAGTTCATCCCTAGAAGGCAACTCATCCTTTAGCATCAATTGTCAACAGTCTCTCTCTTAAACTCCTGTTAATAAGATTTTGTCTGAAAGATAATGCAAAATTTTCAGTTTTCTCATACCAGTGACTGGTTCTCCATTGGCTGAATTTATTCCATCTCCATCCATTTCCTTCCTTATTAGTGATGCCTCTAGATTCAGAATCAGTAGCAAGCCCTGTCCCCCTTCCCCAAGAAAAAATGTTGGGGAAATTTCCTTCCTTCTCAATGTTTTGGATTGGGCTCTGCAATATAAATACAAGCTTATCTTTGAAAGTGTGATATAATTCTGATGTGAAGCCATCTGGTCCTAGGCTGTGGTTGTTGTTCGAAGTTTGTTTATTGCTTCTTCAATCTCAGTGATTGTTATTGGTGTGTTCAGGAAATCTATTTCTTCCTGGTTAAGCCTAGGGAGATGGTGTCAGTCTAGGTATTGTCCATTTCCTCCACATTGTCAAATTTTAGGTCATAGAAGTTTTTTGTAGTATTCATAAATGATCTCTTGTATCTCTGTGGTATCAGTTGTTATTCCCCTTTTTCATTTCTGATTGAGGTTACTACATATTTTACTTTTCTATTTCTAGTGAGTAAGACCAATGGTTTATCAATTGTATTTATCTTTTCATTTTTTCATCCATATTTTACATTATCTTTCTGTCATTTCTATTTCTTTATAAATGGAATTCTCTGCAGTAGCTACCTCATGATCACTGGGGAGGGGGTTCTCTTTTCTGGTTTTTCATGTTCCAGGATTTTTCTGTTGGTTCTTCCTCATCAGTGTTTTCCTTTTGTCTCCTTCCTTTCTCTACTTTTCCCTTTCACTTCCCCTTCCTGTTTAAGATACTTTGCCTCTGTCCTTAGGTGTTGAAGTGTCATTTTATTATAGGACCAAAAGGAAGGGAAGAGTGAAGAGCAAGATGGGGGAAAAGATAGATAAACAGAAAAGAAAAAGAAAACAGGTTAAAAGAAAACATTGACTAAAAGAAAAGAATAACAGAAAGAAAGAGACAGGAGTAATAATGGTGTTCAATAGGATGTTTTGACCTGCACCCACAATTTTCAGCTTCTGGGAAGAAAAAAAAAAAAAAAAACTCAAACAAACAACAACAAAACAAAAACAAAATCAGCAATTTGTCACAAGGGGACCTGCCATTAGCATGCTTCCAAAGGCCTAAATTAGAAGGATCCCCTATACTAGGAAATCAAGGTCTTCTTAATCCAGGCCAATGCTGTGGCACCCCAGCCCAGGCCTCAGAGTGAGGCTCTGTCTCATAAATGGAATGAAAATTGACAAAGAATAGAATAGATGAGAAAAAAAGAAATAATAATAATAAAAGTATACAAACAGTATTGAAAATAAAATTGTATAAGATAAAAATAGGGGGTATGTCTTAGTTGTTATATGAGAAATTAATTTATGTGGAAAAGATAATAAAAATTGAAAATTCTTTATAAAAAGAGAGAGAAAAGGAGAGAACTAGTAAGGAAATAAAGAAAAAAATAGGTAAGAAAGCCATAGCAAAAATGGAGCCCTTGTTACTGAAGCAAAAAAGAAAATTAAAAAATAAAAATGCTATAAAATGAAACAAAACAAATATATATAAAACTTTGAGGGATAAATTTGGGGAAAATAGGAAAAGAATAACAGGAGCATAAAAACTAGCTAATATGGAGCACTTACTATTGAAGTAGAAAACAATGAAAAATTATAATTACAAAAAAAAAAGAGAAGACAAAGAAAAAGAGCAATTTAGGGGAAAAATTGAAAGAAAATACATAAAAAGGAAAAAATATGTGTATTTCCATATATTGTCTGGACAACCGCTGATGTTCTGGGCTATGAGATGCTAATCATGATGCTAATATGGCTATATAAGATGGGAACTGGAAGCCTCTATCTTGCTGAATAGAACTGGTCCCGTCTTCCTGATTCTTTGCCCTCAATTCTCACAGGGTTGGAAACCTGAACCTCTCTCCCATCAGCCTGCTTAAGAGACATCCTTGTCCTTTCCAAACCGTCTTTTGGCCATGCAGTGGTTTTCTCAGGAAAGTGTGTGTTGCATAAGTCTCCCCTTGGGTGGCTGCCCAGCTTAACTGATGCCAGTACTGGCCTTGCCCTAGGACCTTGCAGACTGATCGATCCTGCGGGGCTGCTGTTCCCCAATGGCTGGGCTTAGCCAGCAGCCAGACAATGAGGGCTCCACTCCACCTGGTTGCTCAGTCCTGGCCCCTGGGCACTGTTCAAGGTCACTAGCTCACTTGCCAAAGCTCTCCCAAGGTAGCTCAACAAACTTCTCAGGTCGCCCCCTAAGAAAAGGCACTCTAAAGTCTCCTGCTGCCTCCCTTTGACCCCAATGTGGTGTTTCTAGGCAGGGCCTTCCAGGCAGAGGTGGCTAGAATCATTTCTCCATGATCTTATCAGGAGCAGCTGCAGAAGCACTGTCTCTAGTCCACAATCTTGCTCTGCCCTTCCGTTGACTATATTTTCATGAATGATTTCCATGTACTATGTGGTGTTATTTGAAAGCATTTTACCCACACTAGAAATTCTTTTAAAATTGAAGTCAATCTTCTCAAAATCTGCCCCTATTTTATCAATCGAGTTTATATAATATTCTAAATCCTCTTTTGTCATTTCAACAGTGTTCACATAATATTCATTAAAAGTAGATTCCACCACAAGAAATAAGGCCATTTGTAAGAAGTAACTCCTTATCTGTTTAATTTTTATCATAAGATTCACATCATTCAGTCAGATCTTCAGATTTGGCTTCTAATTCTAGTTATTTTGCTATTCCCACAACACCTGCAATTATTACCTCCACTGAAGTCTTGAATCTCTTGAAGTGATCCATAAGGGTTAGAATCATCTTCTTGCAAACTCCTGCTAATGTTCACATTTTGATCTCCTGTCATGAATCATGAATGTTATTCATGGCATCTATAATGGTGAATTTTCTCCAGAAGGTTTACAATGTATTCTTCTTAGATTCATCAAGATATCACTATGTATGGCAGGTCTAGTCTTAAAAGAAAAAACTTTACTTTTTAAAAGAGTAAAACTTCAAAGTCGAGTCTACTCCTTCATCTTTGGGCTGCAGAATAGATGTTGTGTCAGCAGGCCTGAAAACAACTTTAATCTTTTTGTACACCACCATCAAAACTCATGGATGATGAGGTACATTATCAGTGAGCAACAATATTTTGACAGGAATCTCTTTTGAGCAGTAGGTCTCAACAGTGAGCTAAAAATATTCAATAAGCCATGCTATAAGCAAATGTGTTATTTATCCAGACTTTGTTGTTTTACTCATAGAACCAAAGAAGAGTATATTTACCATAATTTCAAAGGACTTTAGGATTTTCAAAATGGTAAATGATAATTGACTTCAACTTACCAGCTGCATTAAACTCTAACACAGTGGGTTAACCTGTGGGTTGCAACCCCTTTGTAACAATGAAAATACATCCTGCATATCAGGTATTTATATTATGATTCATAACAGTAGCAAAATTACAATTATGAAGTAGCAATGAAAATAATTTCATGGTTGAGAGTCTGCACAACATGAGGAACTGTATTAAAGGGTTGCAGCATTAGGAAGGTTGAGAACCTCTCACTGCTATAATAAGAGGAGCACTCTGTTCTTTAAATCTTTGAAACTGACTGTTGACTTCTTTCTGTCTGTGAACGTCCTGGTAACAACTTTTCCCAATATAAAGCTGTTTTGTCTACGTTGAAAATAATGGTTTAGTGAAGCCACCTCCATCAATAATCTTAACTAGAACTTCTGGATAAGTTGTTGCAATGTCTACAATAGTACTTGTTTTTCAATTTTATGTTATGGAAATGGCTTATATCCTTAAATCTCAGGAACCAATATTTACTAGCTTCAGGCATTTCTTCTGCAGATTCCTCAACTCTCTTAGCCTTCAAAGAGTTGAAGAGAATCAGAGTGTGACTCTGGGTTAGGCTTTAGCTTAAGGGAATGTTGTGGCTGGTTGGATCTGGTATCTAAACCATTAATTTTCTCCATGAAAACAATAAATTGTTTTACTTAACATCTGTGTGTTGATTGGAGTATTACTTTTAATTTCCTTCAATAATTTTTCTTTTGTATTCACAAATTGGCTAAGACTTTATTGTAAGAGGCCTAGCTTTTGACCCATCTTGGCTTTTGATGTGCCTTCTTCACTAAGTTTAATTATTCCAGCTTTTAATTAAAGTGAGGGATATTCAACTCTGCCTTTCTCTTGACCACTTTGAGGCTATTGTTTTGTTATTAATTGGCTAATTTTAATCTTACTGTATCTCAAGGAATAGAGAAGCCTGAAGAGAGGGAGGAAGGTTGTGGAACAGGCACTCAGTGAAGCAGTTAGAACACACACGACATCAAGTTCTCCATCTTGTGAAAGCAGTTTGTGACCCGCTAAAATAATTACAATTGTAACATCAATGTCTACTGATCAATAATCCCCATCACAGGTACACTTAACAAGAAAAAGTTTTAAATATGAAGATAATTATCAAAGAGTGACATGGAGATGCAAAGTGTGAGCACATACCCTTGAAAAGATGGCACTGGTAGACTCGCTTGATGCAGCGCGCCCCAAACCTTCAGCCTGTAAAATATGGGATGTCTGCCAAGTTAAGCACAATAATACAAGGTATGTTTGCAATCACATCAGTTAAATAAATGAAAATAGCAAGAATTCACTCACCTGCTTAATGCTGATTTCCTGTTTTAAGGCTAATTATACTTGTTTAGGGGACAAGTTTGATGTGCCACTCATAGAGACAAGTTCCCTTTCCAAACTGACCACACTGTCCTAATTCATCACATAAGAAATATCCCAATTTATTCTGATGGAGCTCTGTGCTAGTTACTTTCTGACAGTGCTCATATGGGGGGGGGGGAATGGAGAGTACCTCTGAAGCAAGATGAGAGTCTTAAATTTTCTTTATAAATTGAAAGATAGAAATTGTATTTTATAATGAAGTAAAGCCTAAAGATAACTTAAAATTGTTTCTTTGGGGTATAAGGCATAACTAATATTTTAGCAACTCAAGCAATTAAATGATTTTTAAATCGTTTTGCATAGCATGAGGTAGTACTCTTAAATTAAGATTCTGATTATTACACAGAATGTTCTAAATAAACAAAAATATAAATAAATTAATAAGTGCATAAATTGAAAGGAACTCAAATATCAACAGAGATCATTTGTTTTTCTGTGTAATGCTTGAATTTGTAAACTTCTGGATGCAAACTTATTATCTAACACACTACTTCAAATTCTGTGCAACATTGATATTATACACACATTATAATGTGTGTAGAAATGTGAGAACAATAAAATTTGCTTCTGTCTGTTAATAAGAAGAGGAAAAAATAAGAGAGAGAGAGGAAGCTAAGAAAGAGATAGCTATAACCCATTTTATGTCAATCAAGGGAATATCAAATACTGGCTCTAATTCTCATTACTAAGTAAAATACCAGAAGAATTTACTTTTCGCTCTTTAAAAAAAAATTATGTTTTCATGTATGTAATCACATTTGTGAATATATCAGGAGGACGGAGTTGCTAGTGTGTCTCCAAGTGTGTTCCATTATATTCCTGCTGCAATTTTCTGAACACTAATTTGCAGCTGCATTTCAAGCTTACTCTAGCTGCATTGAAGTAAATACTGTATATATTTCAGGAATTCTGTACAAAATTATATATTTGATAGCAGACTGACTGCTAACTCAGTAAACATCGCATAGCTGCATTGTATTCATGGTGGTAACCCATGATTTTTACACAGCAGGCACCTGGAGGCGGGGAATTTGTATACATTAATATTTTGAAGTCGAATCTTTGAACTCCCTGTCAATCATGCCACATACTAATTGAAGACGCTCCATGGGTCGGGGGAGAAAGGCCCATTTTAGAGATGAACTAACTGAGGTAATGATAACTGAAAATGATTTTTGGAGATAACATCAAATCCAGAGAATGGAGAGAAAAAGAAGGTAGATCACTGCTTATTGATTCAAGTAGCTTCCACTCAGGCCCCCCAGCTGGTGTCAAAGGCGTGGTGTGTCCTAGAGCAAATGGCTGCTAACTAGAGGGCATCATCTGAGACTGCAGAAGGCAAGGCAGCCATCCCATCTCAGTATCGTATCCTTCACCTTTGATGCCAGGATGCTCATTGCTTCCCACTCTATTTTCTCTGCTCCAGGCAAAGGCTAAAGAAAAAAGTGAGTGCATTTAAGGCATCACAGTTCACAGGTCTCTAACACACTCGGGGCATCTGTATACACCGATGGAGAGTGTTTTCAGTTCAATCACTCTGAGAGCCTAGATCATAGCCGATCAGGAGGACCTGCAGCATGGACAACACAATTTGTTTTGTTTTTATTTTTCTTTTATCAACACGAACCTCAGTTAACAATCACACCGAACATTGATTTCACTGGCCTGTTTGTAGGCTCTACAGGGGTCTTTTTAGCTGTGCAACACAGACATATGCTGAACAGCCTTTGATTTGGTTTTTTCTTACAAGTTTGTTTGACAGTATGAGCCAATACTCTGGTTTCTCATCAGGTCCGAGAAATCTTTCACCTGTTACAGGATAGGCCATTGCCGGCATGTGTTTCTTTAGTCACTGTGTAAAATCTGTATCGTCACTTTTATTTAAAAAGCACCTGTCCCCATCGTCACGTTTCTCTTCCTCTGCCCATCCTTGGGCATTTGCTGATTCTTCCCCAGCCCGATCTGAGAAGTTCAGGGTTTCTTGCGCAGAGCTTGTAAAAAGCGTCATATCATAAACAATTCTCCTGGACACTCTCCTCTTCCTGGTTCTGGGGCCTGCTGTGGAACTCTCATTATCGTGAGGGGAGTTCTGCATACACTATGAGCAGAGAAAAGATCCTTTCATGTAAACTTTTCAACAGAAGTCTCTGAAACAACTTTTCAAAACCCATGTCTCATTTATTTTCCTCCTTTTTTCCTCCTGGTTTGATGTCAGTCATCAGTCGAGCAGGAGACAACTCATTTCATTTCTGTGACACACTATGATGGACTTGTGTTGCAACCCTGACTTATTTAGAGAACTTCAATTTCTCAAGCTGAAAGCGTAAACGTCCCATGGTTGGAGGAGCTATTGATCCGATGTAGATGGACGGCTCAAGAGGAACTGATACATTCCTTACAGCACTTTCTTTTCCCTTGCCTTTCTGGCCTCACTGTGGTCTTTCTCAGAGTTTGTGGTCATCTACAAACTTTGATGCTGGCAGTGTGTACGTGTTCTATTTTTACACCATTTTTTTTTCACTGTAAGCTTTGTCTTCAGGTAGTATTGCTCTATTTCATTTTAGATGAATTTTCTATGGACTTGTGAGTTAGTTATTCTTGGTCTTTTTTACCATTTGCTATAGAAAACCTAGGCACTCAGAGGAAGTGATAGTTCCAATGTGCCTTCCTATGGATTTTAGAAGAATATACAATATTTCTGTCAAGTACAAGATGCTAACATGACCATAAAATTAAGAATTTAAGCCATTATTTAAGGCAGTAATTTAAAATATGAAAATAACCCAATATGGGTATTAAGGAATTGATTTTCTTTTAAAATTGATACATAAAACTCCTGGTAGAAATAATAAGTTTTTCATGCCTTCTTTGATGGAGAAAGGTGCCTACAACCTGACTGGAAGGAATTCTAGAGAGTTGAATTATTCTAGCCTAAAATTCCATTCTCTAATTAATAAATGCACTGGTTTAAAGGTGGAGAATAGTATCATCATTTGATTTCAACCCACTCAGGACACCAAAAGAGAATGTAAGTATTTTACTTGGTAGACTTCATTGAAATACATCCTTTTTATTTTACTTTTCTTTCTAATGTTTATCACAATGATAAATAAGTTCTAAACCCTGTGAGAAGCATATTAGATGCATTTGGCAACCCATTCTTCACAGGCCCTCGACCAAGTGCATACATTTTACAGGAAAGGATACCAAAAATCATATCTTGTTCAAGCTCCACAAGTAACGAGGCTAAAGTAACCCTGAGAAAAAGTCATCTGATTTTGAAATGCACAGGGTTTCATAAGGAAACAGAATTCATCTCAGAAAGAAGATTTCAACAAAGGAAGTTGCATTTAAAGGACAATTTAAAGGAACCACAAAGATAGGCAGGTACTCAGAGATTATCAAGAAAACAAGCCATTAGCCTCTCTAAGGTTGCTTGAATAACAAACGCGAAGAACATAGTTCCTGGAGCACAGCAGGAGCTGCAGCCAGGTGAAGAAACATCCCCAGAGGTCTACACCAGAGACAGAGGCATGGCCTTTCTCTTTTTCCACCCTCCAATCTCCTGCCAGTGTTTTCTGTTGGCTGCACCCTACTAGAAGTCATCCTGGGTGATAAAATCCCCAGTGGTCAATATTTCAGATCTTGAAGCCAAGCAAATAAGGACAGAAAATAAACGGGGGCAGGAGGCATAAGCCACAAACAAGCACACATGCGAACCAATGGGCTGTCTGCATAGCAAGAAAATCCCAGCTCTCCAGGGGAAGCTCGGCCTTTACCTGGCATGGCCCATTTCTAGGAGATAATTCCCCTTCAAAGAAAAGGCAGTGTTCACATAAAATATCTGACAAATCATATTAGACATAGAACAAAATGTTTTCATAAGCCTGCCTCCTAGTTTTGCAGAGTTATTTTTTATTTCTTCCTGTAAATGAACTGAAGGTACATTATATGACATATTTTCTTCCAATAGTGTTTAAATTCAAATATTCCTCAAAAACCAGAGTTTTGTGATGGGTAAAAATATTCCTAAAAAGTACAAATTATTTTCAAATATATCCCTAGAATTATTAATCCTAACCCACCTATTAAAATGTGTATGTAGAAATTCTTTTGTAATTTATCTTTTTCACAAATTAAGAATTTACAGCTTTTTCCCCAATGATTATCCCTTTAAATGTTGTCATATTCCTAATTAAGTTACTGGCATCTCTAAAGTTGCTGAGAAACAATAATCAGATTAGGCACACACGAAGAACAATCAGAGAATGACTTACCCTCCCATTTATATTCACACTCTAGCCTTCCATTCGACTCTCATCCACTGGGATTCTTCACCCAGCCTACATGGCAGCCAGCATAAGCCCAGCCTGCCCAGCGCCCATGAGATGTGCATCCTCTATTTTTGTGCACCTCAATCACTCTGGCTTAAGTGAAAATTCTGCATAGTCAGAACTGTCTCCCTGTGAATAGTCTCCCTATACACTAGAACCTCCATAGTTGACCATCTCTCTACATTGACCACCTCAGGTTGACTTAATTTTCATAGACCAGACATGTACTACATGTACATACTGGTATAGTAGGCCTAGCACCTTATATTGACAACCTCCGTATGTTGAGCGGTTTGTTACAGTCCTGGGTGGTTAACTTACAGAGGTTCTACTGTAGTTAGTACTGCCTTCTCCCACGGCTGCCAGTGTTGGGGGAGGCAGTACTAAATAAAAAGCAAATATGACTATACTGTTTATCCTCATCATCAGTTGCTCTGACCCTCAAATGCTCACAGGATGAAAAATCTAAGTTTCTTAATTTAGCAAACAACTACTTTGCAGTCTGGTTTCCATTTCCTTCTCCAACCTCCATGCAGCATCATGTCCCACACAGGTTACTCCTGTCCAAATCAAGGCCACAGGCTATCTTTTCCCTCTTGTCTTTGTTCATGACATACCTGGATATCTCTTCTTTCCCTTTTCCTCTTGGCAAATGTTATTTATCCACTTCTCCACCCATCCACCCATCTTTCCATCTCCCTAGCCATCTGTCCATCTATTCACCCATTAAGTCTCCCATTAATTTGTTTATTCATCCACTTTAATTATTAATTATTATTTTTATTTTTTGAGACAGAGTCTCACTACGTTGCCCTTGGTAGAGTGTCTTGGCATCAACACTCATAGCAACCTCAAACTCTTGGGCTAAAGCAAATCTCTTTCCTCCGCCTCCCAAGTAGCTGGGACTACAGGTGCCTGCCACAATGTCTGGTTATTTTTTTGTTGCAGTTGTCATTGTTGTTTGACTGGCTGGAGCTGACTTTGAATCTGCCAACCTCAGTGCATGTGACCAGCTCCATAATCACTGTGCTACGGGTGCCAAGTCATTAATGATTATTTTTGATCAGGTGATTTTCTATGACCTGGACATTCAGAGGTGAGAAGAGCTGGACAGCCCTGGCCAAATATGAAATTCAGTCAAATTGATGGTGTTAT
Organism: Otolemur garnettii; assembly: GCF_000181295.1. Taxonomy (NCBI): domain Eukaryota; kingdom Metazoa; phylum Chordata; class Mammalia; order Primates; family Galagidae; genus Otolemur; species Otolemur garnettii. The sequence goes on from NW_003852459.1 coordinate 4,843,199, forward strand.
ATTTTATTGCTTTGGCTGCAGGAGGCAAATTGGAGTAGGGTAGGAGTGGAAGCCCGACAATCAGTGAAAGGGGTTTCCCTTGTCCAGTGAGAGAGGACAATGGCTTGAACTCTGACGAGGATACTAGAAAATGAGATAAGGGAGTGGAGTTATGAGGTAATTGGGAAAAATAGACCAGATAAGAGGAAGCAGCTGGAGTCAAGGCAAACTTTAGGGTTTCTGACTCGTGCAGCCAGCAGATCCATTCACCGAAGCAAGTATTCATTACTCAGCTCCAACGTAAGTGTCGTTTTCTACACACTTTCTCTTTGAGTTTCATAGAACAAATTTAAACATCCCTTCCCTGTGCTGCCACAGTGATTTATGCACTATCACTAAGGAACTTTATGAACTTTGAGACTTGTGTTTTATTCTTTGTTTTACTTATTCTGAGCCTATAGGAGGTGCTCAGTAATAACTGAATTAATGAATAAATGAACTTCTTTTGTAGTTCATATAAAGAAGCTACTAAAGTGAAGATATAGATATTAAAACAGTGGATATGGATGAAGTCTAAGCTATTCTTTGGGCCAAACCTGTTCTCTCACAATAATGGATGCCTCATGATTATGAGTAGTTTCCTCAGTTTTAATTATCTAGAAAATGTAGCACTGGACCAGAGTCCTTCTCTTCTCCCCTTTTATGAATGACTACTTTGCTCTGTAATTTGTCTATTCTGGTGTTTCCTCCTGATGGTAAAGACAACTATGTCCTCCATCTGACTTTGGGAGTTGCACTTTATAGATAATTGTTTAGAGTTCAGGTCAATGAATAGTTACAGAGAAATAAAGAAGGATAAAACAGATATGTGCTAAGAAACATAACAAGGAATTCATTGAATTAATGAATGGCACTGGGTATTTTATTAATTATGATTTAATATAATACGACAATCACAATTAGATTGTGATGCATGTTTGAAGTGGCTTTACAAATTACATCTTGAAAATATTAGTATTATCTGGCAACTTTATTGCGATCTAAATTGAATTTTCTCTGCTCTCTTCTTCCTTCTCTTCATCCCCCTCCTGTTTAGCAGGTCTGGAATAAGATGTCTGAAGCACAGTGACACGTAAAGGAAAAAAATTAGAAAGGTTACGTACTTTCTCGTGTTTGAAGTAGCCTAGGTATTAGTCTATTTTGACTCCATGCATATGTTTGCAGATATAAAAATATGCATTTCTCAATACTATGCCACAGTATTTCTAAATTTTATGTATATATATCATATATATATGTTCATTTTGTTACTGTTTTATTACAAGGATAAATACAAGGATATTACAAGGATACCAAATAATTTCCTGTTCATTTTGTTACTGTTCAGATATATATATATAGAGAGAGAGAGACAGAGAGCAAGAAAAAATATAATAACAATATTTTAAAGACTGGCTTAAGAGTACAGAATACTCAATTTTGTTTTGTACAGAATAAAATTATACATGTGTACATACACACACACACACACACACACACACACATACACGTATATGTATCTCAGCAAATCAAGGCCCAGGAAACATTATAGGGTAATTTTCTTATAGCATCAAAAAAGGAACCAAATTTTTCTTCCTGAAATCTAATATATTCAGAGGAAATACTGAGTACAGAAGGGAAGCCTTACTCCAAGAATACAGCCTTTTCATAAAGGGCTGAGTACGTACAAGCTCTGTCTTACAGCCTTTTCACAGGGAATTACAATGATAATAATGATTATGAATATAATAGTTAATATTTATAACATGTTCTTCCCATATCTGGCATATGGATCATTTTATTAAATTCACACTTATGTATACATATGATTTTTATCTTGTTTAATATACAAGGTAATGAAAGCCTTAGAGAGAGATAAAGTTACTTACTCAAGTTGCACCATCAGTAATAGGTTGAACATAGATTTGAAAACCTCTCTGCTCCCAGAATCTGACGCTTCTGCTAGACATTTCTCTATTAGTTATTCCTCACATTTCAACTCAATGATACCAAATACTTTCCTGTTCATTTTGTTACTGTTTTGTTGTATTACTTGAGGAAATGTAAGGGTTAACAATAATAATGTCATGACTGTCTTTAGCTTGTCTGTTCAGCACCCTATCCTTTATGAATTGCCCTTAAGGGCCTCAGTGAATATGATATCAAGTTTATGCATTTCTGCAGAGTTCCTGCCTTCTAGACATGGAGTGCAGCACATGCGAGACTGGTCAGTGCATCTTTCTTTCCAAGGAATTTGGGAGAGAAGACGAATGATGTATCTCCCATGCCTGAACAAGTATCATGCAAAACAGGTCCATGCCCTTCCTCTCTCACCCAATAAAGCAGGGCGTGGAACACAGTAAGGAAAGGCTATGTTCCAGTGGTTACTGAATTCTAGGAGAATTCCAGTCAATTTTTCTTTTGTTTTTGGAGACTTCTAGAGGTCCTGTGGTCCATCACCTTTCCACTTAAGTCACATCAAATTGTGTATCTGCAACTTTTAACCCCGAAGAAAAACTTAGCTGTGTACTCCTAATCTAGTCTTAAAAATTGTGACTCTTTCCTTTATGGAATAAAGTCTTCATTTGAACGTTATTAATTCCCCATCAACTATGATTGAGCACCTACTTTTTGTATGATAGTTTTAAAGAAATATTGAAAATATAAATATAAAAAAAAACAGTTCTTGCCTCAAAGAAGTGATAATATTATGGGAAACGATCTCTGTCTCTCTCTCACTCTTTTTCCTATCTCTCTTTTTACATTTAAATAAAGAGAAGGGCAATGTTTTGTGAAACTTACTGTTTTATGAAGTGGAAGAACTCAGTCATATCTCACACCAGGACTGGGCTGGAGTAGGGTTATAATTCTCTTATCTGACTAAAACCAGTTTTATTTGGGGTATATAGTGTCACTTTAATTACTGGTCTAGCAGACCATGCAACATGTTCATAGTTAGTGCTGGTCTTAGACAGGGCCACAAAGCTGGCAAAGTTGCAATGTCTCTCCACATCCATCATTACAATAACCTTTTTTGTTCCTGACCCCAGTCCTATGACTGCAAGGCCCTCCTGGTTTCTTTTGAATGTCGAAGTCCACTTAGTGTCTCCAGGAGGTGACCATGTTCCTGACCATCTGTACTTCTTCCAGTAGCAAAAGATTCCAGGCCTGGGTCTTATTCACTTGGTATTTGATCTTTCCTTGATGTAGGCTAGCTAATAAGACAAACCAACACATGGGCATGTGTCTATGAAAAATAGTTAACCTGCATGGTTTTGATAAGCTATAAATCAGAAACGGAAATGATGTTAGGGATTTGGATTCACAGATTGGCTATTTGTTCAGACAGTTTTGAGCATATGGGAACCATGAGCTTTCTCAATCATAGCTGAAGGTATACATTTATATATTGAAACCTGTTTCAGAAAATAGTTATTTATATATTTATGTGATCATATAAAATCTATGTAATCTATACTGTTAGTAATTAGATCTCTTTAGAGACTTGCATTTCTGATAATACCTGAGACAAACATTTACTTCGAACCTGGAATAAATTATAGGGTTAAAATATTCAAAAGAATCTTTCTTTTCTTTTTTTTAAGTTGAAAACCATAACTGTTTTTGGTACTCTTAGTTATGCAAGAGATCGAGAACACGAAGAAAATAATAGCTCCAAATTCCACTTAATGAAAAGAAGAAAGCTTCAGAGAAATATTCCAATGAGAATTTCCTTTTAAAAGGATAGTTTGATTAGAAATATAAGAAATTTGTGGTGCTAGGAGAGCAATAATGATGTATTGAACATAAAGACCAGATATAAAGCTTACATGCAGGTCACTTGGCTAAGAGACTAAACTTGACAACATACTATTATCTATCCAAATTGTATTAATTAAAGTTTTATTTTTAAAAAAGTTTATGAAATTCTTCAGAGAAAATAAATAAATTCGATAAAGTCATAAAGTCGGAAGACTTCTACTCTTGAGCCTCTTTTCCCCAAAGTCTATCCATGAAGTTTTAGCTCCGATCTCTTCATCTAGTAACAGGAAGGCTTTTGACACAACAAGTAACGCATTTTTACTTCAAAATTGCATTTCTAGAATTGACCTCTCTAAATTCGACTACATCAAGTACTACTTTTCAATTGCCTTATGATACTACTTTTCAATTGCCTTATGATAATTCATGTATGAAATGACATTCAATTCTTAAATATAATTCTTAGTCAACCATAATTGTTGACTAATTTGCATGTAGCTAACCCAATGTGCAAGATGATGATACTTGCTATTATGCTGCATTTTTTCCCCCTGGAAAACAATTAAACAATATGTAACAGTTTTTAAATGGGCATTCCATCTCTATCACCTTAATCATTAGGTTGAGGACAACATGAGCCAAATGTGAGCACCTGTTGGCGTTTTACTTCCCCCTTAACAGGTTAATTATCTTATTTCGTTTTTCTTACGGGTAGTATTTTAATTTACAAATGGGCTTGCCTTTATCATTTCATTTGCATTTTAATTTGTATTCATTTTTTAAGTGGGCAGCAAATCAACAACTTCAAGTTCCATTGATATGATTGACAATATAGCAATATCCTGTTTTTATGTAGTGCCCATCTGTTTTCAGACTGTTAAGAATCAAATTAATTGAATCTTCATAGGATTCCTTAAATGTTTGTAAGGGGCAAGTTGTCTTTTGGTTTTATTTAGAGAACTGTTGGTCTCAATCTTGGGGGTTTTGTTGTTGTTGTTTGTTTGTTTGTTTTTGTTTTGTTTTGGTCAAGGTTAAAGAAGAATGGAATAAAACAGGGATAGAGATGTTGGTCAGTCACTGCATCGCCAGTGCAGACGGCTGTGGGTGAGGCAGAAACTCACCACTCCCTTAGAAAGTTAGAGAGAACACACACTACTTAAGAGAGAATGAACATCAAGTAACTGTTTTTTGTGAAAAATCAAGAACGTTAACTCAATTTGAGAAGAGAAATGTAAAGAATATTCACTTTTATTTACTTACTAACATATTATCCTATTTTCTGTGTTTCTATAACTGTCTAAAAAGGCTAGATCACTGCCCACTTAGCATATCTGATACCAGGTAGATTTTCTTTAACAAAATTGGTTTCTTTGTAGAATACTGTTTATTAGAGAAAAAAACCAACATAAGAAAATAAATAAATCTACAACCATTCAAAATTCTTAATGGTAGCCACAACACTTAGAACTTATACCAAAACTATTTTTAGAGGGTAAAATATTTTATCACTCATGTATTTTAGTATTGCTGGTGCTTGATTATCAAAAGCAAACCAACTGGCAGTTGGTTTATTTCTGGTTCTCAACTCTTGTACGATTTCCCTTCCTTTCCTGCACCTAGAGCTTATTGCACTTACCATTCCTCCCTTGTTATGTTCCTGAGTCAGCCACAGTTTTAGATGCTGGAGATACAGCATACAGCAGAGTTCTTTCCTCATGGTGCTTGATTTAAGCGATAGACTTAGAACAAATAGACAAATAGTCAAATAAAGGCAATAATTTTAGTCTATTGATAATGCTGGGTAGAATGTGCTTCAATAAAAATCCAAAAAGCCCTACCAGGTTCTCTGTGCTACAAAAATCCAAGCAGTCCTACCAGGTGCTCTGATCTTTGTAGATGATGACACATGATGCCATGATATTTCTCTTCCTCAGCAGGGGCTATCCTAGTGCATCATTTGGTCATAAGGGTCTTAAAAACTTCCTTGAACCATCAGGTTCCAAAATCTTCCAAGGATACATCTCCTGCTCTCTTGAGTGACTGTGTCTTGTCAAGTCACCCAAACTGTCCACTAGTCAACATTTGCTTGCCTTGTCCAATCAATGTAATAGATCAATGTGATATTCCTGGATGACCAAGGTGGGCAGATTTCTTCAGACTGTGCAATGTCAGTGGGAAGAGAACTAATGCATGCATGAGGTAAAACTGTAAATGAATATCCATCCCATTCGTATCCATCCATATGAATGGCAATTGTTTCTGATCCTCCCTTTTGACTGGGATCCAAAAGAATGTGTCCATCAGGTTAAAGGCCTCATGCTAGGTACCTGAAGCTCTATTAATCTGCTGTAGCAATAATTCCACATCCTGATAGGAGATGAAAGGAGCTCCTACTGAAGCTTGAGGCCATTCGTACATATTCTCCAGTTTATACAGGGGCGAGAACAGGAACTAAGTGGAAATGTGATAAGATCACCACCTCTGCATCCTTTGGGTTTTCAGTAGTGGTTCTGATTTCTGCCACCCCCATCCCTCCAGACTATAGATGCAATATTGGTTTTGAATTACTATCTTAGCCAGGAGTGTGACGGAGTTTCAGAGGTTTCCACTTAGCCTTTCTTAGAGGAGAGATCCAATATAGAATTTTTTTCTGACTGCCAATACATCAATTCTAATTTTACTGGTGTAAAGACCACTGGAGCTCTGTGCCAGCTGAACTTTAGCTGGAACTCCGTTTATTACTTGGTGTCCATGAGCCTCCACTCTAACAGGGGAAGTCATGGCAACACTTTGTTTGTTAACTTAGACCCTGTGTCTAGTAGTTCTCCTAATGCCTGGGTGAGCACTTTCCCCAGTATTTGGTCACCAGAATAAAAATGTATCACAGTGATATTTGGTATTTAGGCCACTGAGGAAAAGAGATGAAAGAAAGAATCATAATGTAAACATATAATTAGATGCTGTATGTTTACCACTTTAGTCAGTGGGTTTTGAATCTGATAAGTGGCTAAGATCCAGAATCTGAGGAACAGATCATGGCTTTTTACTGGGGTGACCACACTCTTTCACTTGTTTTGTCCTAGATACTAAGCATCAACTTACTGGGCACTCTCTTGGCAATTTTAGCCATAGGGACACTGTGTTCTGCTAACCAATTCCAAAACTCCCTATAAAGCCTTGGACAGAACGCTATCTTATCAATTGTCATGGTATTTATTTCCCCTGACTCCCAAAAGTTACGGACCTCACCCCCCATCTCTTTCACTATGACACTCCATTACACCTACAGATACTAATAAATGACCTGTGACTGCCTCTCTGATATCAGCAATCCTGGCTTGCAGACCAGAACCAGTAATGGAATTCCAGTGGTCCTCTCACCAGCCATCATTAACAGTCTGTCGTCCTGAGGAATGTGATCTTCAGAGGTGTTTTCTGGCCTCACATAATATTTTCATGTCAGCATGCCCACTTCATTCAGCCTCTTTACTCCTTCCTCTACCATCTGCTAGGGCAGCTTAGGCATCTTTACTGTACTCATCTTTGGCCATCATTTTTTTCCAGACCTCTAAATGTCACTCTAACATAAGCTCCCCCTCCTTTGGTTCTTCCTGAGACAGTGCCCTTAAGTCTTTGAAGTCACAGTTTTTAGGTCTTATACACATGTTGCAGGTTCCTTAACCAAGCATCCCCCAAAACCAATTCTGGTGTTACCTCCTTGGCTCTGATGGTGCTAGCTAATTTCTGCTTAGTCAGGAGAGGAGATAGGGACTTCTCAGTGTAGAACCTGTAGCCTTTCAGGGGAAGGGCTTTGGAGTTTTTCCAGCATATAAAAAGTGCTATCTCTGATTAAGGAAATGGAGACAATTTTTGCAAATTGTGAAGCTTCTGATAGGTCTTGGAAACCAACATCATTAGCAGGATCCCTGCACCTGCCCATCTGAATTTTCATGCCACTAGATTTTTCCAACTATAAACACAACTTTATCAAAATCTGTTTGCTTTGCTTGAGTACTTACACATTTGGGGTACATTCATTTACTCTGAATCTTTGAGTATTACCTCTTCTGTATCTGTTCATCTGCTTAGTCTTTAACCATTTGTTAATAGCCTTCAGTTTCTCATTATCCTTCAGGGCATCAAATAAAACAGCAGAAAGCAGAAAATTATGCTGTCTTTATAGCATAATTTCACTTGTTTTGTTCTAGATATTAAGCATCAACTTACTGGGTTTACAGCTTCTCTGATAACTTGCAAATTCCTGGGTCATCACACCTGCAAGAGCTTTCCACTCCATTGGGATTTTCTTAGCCAGGTCACTTCAGGTTAAATCTTTAGCAATTGGAATATTAATGTGTGCTATACATACTGAAAATGAACAGCTTCCTTTTTGCCAACTAATTGGTGGGTAAGCTTATTCCAGAGCCCCATTGTAATACTTCCAGCACTACTTGTATTAGTTTGAGATTTCCTAGAAACAGACACAAAGATGGGATTAGAAATTAAAGATATTTACTGGGGAGAGTTGGGAGAAGGCTGTTTCCCTTTGAAGAATGCCAAATGAAACTTAAAGGAACATGTTCCAGGATCCTTTGGCAGGGATGGATCATCGGTGGAGCTGATTGTTGAGGAAACTGGGAACAATAAATGAGAGGCTTTTTTCCCAAAGAAAGAATGCTGTTCCCTGCCTTCCATGACAAGTAGAAACAATCTTAGGGAGAATAAGCAGAATTTGCAGGTGGCTACACTACAATCTCGCAGCTGTGTGGTATTCGGCAGGGCTATCAATCTGAACTGACTTAGTCTTTTATGAGAAACACAGTAGCCCTATCTCTGTATAATTTCTTAATAGATTGGTCAAATATGTGCTTTGGTTTATAGAAAAAGAAGGGACATATAAAAAACAGAGAAAACACTTTTTGAAAAAGATTATTTAAAAATTGTATTATTTATGTGAAGAATCACAACTCTTTGATTTCCTTAGTATTAGTATGAAAGTTTAGTTTATTTTAAATTATTAATGGTAAGAAAGGGAGGCATTGTAAGGCCAATGGTTGTTGTCATGGTTTAATGGCATGATTCTGGAATTCTAGTCAAAGGAATAAGATAAGAAAAATATAAATACTGAAAATAAAATATCCTTTTTAATATAAGGATCCACTAAATTCAAAATGACCAATAGAAATTACTTAAAACTAAATTCAATTTTTATGTGCTCTGCATCCACAAAGATTCCTCAACATATTATTAAAAATCGTAACAGAAATTTGAAGAGTTATATGGATATGTATATATTCCCGAATGGAGAATGTCAATATTACAACTATAGAAGCATTTTTCATTTGTACATTTTGTATAATTCAAATTTATATTCTAACGTGGCATTTTTATAGCTTGTCAAAATTATTTTGAAATTTATATGAAAAATAAACAAAAATAACATATTGAAAATAAAAATGGGGGAGAAACGTTTAATGCCACACATTATAAAGTCATAATTACTTAAAAAGTATAGTTTTATTGCTAATGCAGACCTATAGGTCAATGAATGATAGCCAAAAATCAGTCTTTAGATGTATCCTTCATTTGTTTTGTTAGTAAACATAGCTTTCCCAGTAAAAGGGGAATATATAACATCGACAAATTGTACTATAATATACAATATTATAAATGTAACAGTAATCAGTAGGTAAGTGCAGAATTCCTTGTAAAATTTCTGGGGTCAGAGGGTGAGTAAACAGTTAAATTGTGCAGGACCTTGTGGGAGGAGGACAGAATATAGGAATTTGCTTCAAGTATGATTGGTCCCCAGTGAGAATTTTTCAAGGGGAGTGACTCATGTGTTTCCATATGGTACAAAGAATTTTTCCAGCTGTCATAGAGAGAATAGAGATGCCTACTTCTTCCTAGACAACAGATTGGGAGGAAGTGCACCAAAACATTTCTATGGCTATTTTTGAGTGGTGAGAAAGCCTTTTTTTTTTTTTTTTAATATTACTTTCTTGAATAGATTTTTTTAACTGACTGGTATAAATGTTTTAAATAAAATAAATATTTTTGTTTAAAAATAAATTTTGTAATATAATCTAGAGAAAGAAAAAAATGATGACGGACACATGTTCCCATTTAATTAAGTCTAATAAAATTTGATGTTTCATCAAAGTTTATAATTCACTTAAGCCAACGGAAAAAAGTTAAAAGCCACCTTCCCTAGCCATGCTTTTTTTTTCTGAGAGGTCAAACTCCAAACTTAGATCTGAATTTAGAGTTTTTTCATCTGAATATGATGAAAAAGGATAATTTGGATATAAGAATAGCAAAAAAATCCAATTTGCTTATATCAGCAATTTAATGGTAGCTATATAGATTTTTTTGTTGTTTTGTTTGTTTGTTTTTAAGAGACAAAGTCTCACTTTGTCACCCTGGCTAGAGTGCTGTGACATCACAGCTCACAGCAACCTCCAGCTCTTGGGCTTAGGCAATTCTCTTGCCTCAGCTTCTGGAGTAGCTGGGACTACATATGTCTGCCACAACGCCCGGTTATTTTTTTATTGCAGTTTGGCTGGGGCGGGTTTGAACCTGCCACCCTCTGTATATGGGGCCGGCGCCCTACTCATGGAGCCACAGGCTCCTCCCTAGTAGCTATATAGTTTTATTTCAAATATTTTGAAATGTATTAGTAATGCAGAACTTTATTAGAACTAGAGATTGCAGAATTGACTCTATACTATGGACATTCAAAAATTCCAAACACTAATTTAGATAATAAAAGTAGAAATAAAGCAAAATCCTTTCCCCAAGCACAATGTTATAGCCCTTTTATTTTATTGCTAATATCTTATGGAGACTCGTGAAGACTATAATAGACACAACATTTTGAGGTAATATTATTAAATATTTAATCTAATGACATCTTTGATATTTCTAATGAGACAGTGTCTAGGGTTTAGCATTGGAACATCAATAGCAATGATTACAACACACACAGTAAATATGTGAAAGTCACTATCTTAAAAAGACCATCTCAGTAAAAATGAACCACAAGTGTCTCAATGTTAATGACAACCGAGTTTTTTTTTTTTTTTTTTCCCTTATCCTGACAGATAATGACAGTGTCAGTTGTATCACTTGTAACTCTAAAAGATAATGGCTAGGTAATTACTTGTTTTTCAGCACGCCCATGTCATTACAAATTAGTGAAGTCCACCTCAAATTGTCAGCATCCACTTTCATTGATCTCTTAGTCAGTTTCTAAAAGCAGGAAGTTGCAGGGATGTGCAGTTAATGCTGGCGGCTGCAAATAGACTGCCTACAGGTCTGTTTTTGTAAAGAAAATTTTCAATTAGTGAAAGCCATAGGCATCAGCTTTCAAAAACAGGAAAAAGAACTTCCCTGCAAATCTTTGATCTTTTCTGCTACATCATGTTTTTCATGAGAGAGAGTTACAGTGCTCCTGCTTAAAAAGCTTCTAAAAAATAATTTCATTTTCCAGCTAGTAAGATTAAAGACTTAAAAACTTTTATTCAAATAATGGTGCAAAAACAAAATGTTAAATTTATGCCATGTTTCTAAGAGATTCATTAGATTAAAATTAGCTGAGAAGTAATAAAATAAATGAAATAACTTATTTCATTTGCTTTTTAAAATTGGTAATATCAGTATTTCATAGGTTGGTCTTGTGTGATTAGTCCTTCCTGACCTTTCTCTGTTTTGTCACCACTTTATAAAACTACTGGTGCTTTTGAGATTTCCTGGATTCGTGAAATTTCCTTCCAAAAATATTGTTTTTATATCTGTTCTCTTCCTGATGAGAGATAACTTTGTGACAGCAGAGATGGGAGATTCTGGATCTCTTCCCTGTTTCCATCACTCATGCATTCCTGTATACTCTTAGGTTTTATTTCCCACTCCTCCACTAAGTAAAATAAAGTTGCTTCATGTCAAATATAAATGCAGTAGGATTTAGGCACTTACAGGACCTTAACACTTAGATGTTATCTTGCCAAGAGAGAAAAGGAATCTTGGGTGAACTATAGCGCCAGCAAAGTTCAACAGAATATGGATATAGCCTGAAAATGTGCAGAGATTTCTTAGGGCACTTTGAGTTGTTAAGTTTCTAACGCAGAGCTTTGCGCAGAAGTAGCACTCCCTATAGGTGGTTCCATTAGATTGTATCAAAGGATTTTATAATCTCTCTATTAAGAATAAATATTGCCTTATTAAAAGTAAAAAGCAGCTGGTGTCTTTATCCATTACAGGGTTTTAAAAATAAGTTCCATTCTCCTGGTGTGCAAACAAGTTTTGTTTCTCAGTCTTAAATTCTTCTTATGGAGGAGAGTGGGGTGGGTAGCCCTGTGGAAATCACTATGTATAGAGGATCCTAGGAAAATAAGAAATGAATGCTTAGTAAATTCTGATTACTGGGATAATAGTTTTACTTTCCACAAGTGCAAGAAAATTTACCAATGTGAACAGTTAAATTTTAATAACAGTTAGGAAATTCTATTAGTAACATTTTTTATAGGTGATGGATAATAAAGAGAAAAGAGAACTTCAAAATTTGTGGGATTATGTAATGTAAGAGTAATTTTAATTATAATGATTTAGTTAACTACTTATAATTTATGCTGAACCCTGAAGAATAACAATTTTGTACTATTTAAATTTTAAATTAGCCTTGTTGTCCTACTTGATTTAAACAGTAAATCACCCATACAGGCTAAGTATTCCTTCTCTGCCTTTGTGTAATGTGATCCATTCATACATTATTAGCAATTATAAAAAATATTGGTACATAAAATTTCTATAGAAGGATAATAAGAAAAGTAGTCTATATAATTTTTAGGAACAAAATTACAATGCTCTGCCATTTCTATTCTCTGTCTATTCTCTATTTTCACCTATTTAAATAAAAAAAAATCCGAATAACTATGGTTTGGGCACAAAAACATGAAAAAGAAAATTTTCTTGAAATTAAATTTAGTAACAAATTGTCCTCAAAAGGGGATCTTTAGGCCTAGCCAACATTTTCCAATGTGCGTTTTTCAGATGACAGTTTGCTATAAGGAATTTCATGAAAAGTCTTTCACGGTTAATTACATGAAGAGAATGTCACTCCTAACATAGGTAAATATGTTTATGTTCGTATGTTAATCAGAATGTCTAAAACGGGGACATATCTTTCAGCATTTCCCAACTTACTTAAATGTAGCTGCTTTTTCTTTCATATATTATGTCCAGGGATCCTATGGAGCAACACTTGGGAAACAGTTTTTTTTAGGGATTAATTGGTAAGGCACAAGTTAAAATGCAAGATTAAAATTATTTTTGTTTTCCAACATCCTTCTTGTGCCTGAATTGATTGTTTAGGCTAATTTTTTTGTTTACCTTACAAACTCTTCAAGATGTTTTGTTCCATTGACTGCTTTTAGGGCAAAATACTAACAATAAAAATAATAATAATTAGATTAATTATGTGGGACCTTAAATCATTGTCTTCCTTGTCCTCTCTGAATCTTTCCTTGTCACAGCCAATTTTATTGGATTTAACAATATTAATTTAATTCAAAATAATTTAATATGTATATCCTTAATTTTTCTTTATTTTATAAAGACCTGTTCTTAAGAATTAAGGTTATGTTTCAGAAGATGAGCATTTAATATATAGAAAACGTATACCAGTGGCATTAAAAACATAGTGATATGGTAGCTTTCCTTTACATGGGAAAACTGACTAAATGCCCAACCTTTCCAGTTGGATTCTTTTATGAATTGATCATATATTACAATCTTTATCACATGTTTTCTAACATTAGCCAATTATTCATCTCAAGTATAGTAACATTTAATAGTTATTCATTTTATTTTAGGATGTAGCTTCTAGGCTTTATAATTACTCAGTTCATCTTTAAAATAGATTGTTTACTTATTCTGTTCACCTTAAAAGCTACGGCTATGAGTGAAGACATACAAAAATACATATTGTTGATAAAATATAAAAATGTTTCTGTAACAAACTATGCAATTTCTCATGAAATACTTGCATCTTGAAAAGATTTTTGACAGAGTTCCACCTCAGCAGTTAATGGCAGAGTGCTTGGTGTGGGAGTCTTTGGAGAAGTGGAAAATTGGCTCTACAAGTTAGAGCCCGAGAGCAAGAAACCAAAACCTACAGTCATAGACGGGTGGCACTACATTGGCAGCAAAGGTGAATGTGTGGAGACTGACAGCCAGAAATAGATAGATTTAGATCATTTTAAGTTGAATAGATAAAAAATGAAAATAGTCAGGGCAGATAGAGTTGCATCACACTAGCTGTCTGTTGGCATTCCTGTTACAGAACATTCCTTCATTTTCTGGTTACACCAATGACTGACAAAATGAACTAACTATAAGCCAAGACTTGGTGGGTTAGGCCTCAAGCCAGTAGCAATGTTTATTTGTTAAACCATGAAATGCATTTGGCCTTCTTCATTACCAAGAAAAAAAAGGAAGAAAACTAGATTGGCACAGAGTGGCTTCATTTAGAAAATACAGATTGTAGTTCTGCCAAAACCTTGCCCTATTTGACCTGGGGCCTTGGTGAGGGAGAAGTTCTTAAAGTGTCATCTTTTGTGGTACCGATACTAGTTTGTGTGTGCCATGCAAAATTACACTCCCAAGGGTATAGTGCCCAATATACTTCAAGTGAAATCAGATGATGGGATGGGGTGCTTCTTTTTTCAGAATGGATAAAGTCCACTGTAATTACCTTTTTGTTTAACGTATGAAGACTGGATTCTAAACTACTAGGGACATAATATACCTTGGCCAAGACAGTTCCCAAATATAGATTCACCCAATTTAGCAGGACTGTGGCAAAACCTAAGTGCGTTTAGAATATGTTTCTCCAAAACAATTGCCCCATGTATGCTGGAAGTCATCTTCATTGAAGCTACTCTCAATTCTTGGTTAAACGTTCGTTATTGTAGTGGGTCTGCATACATATAAAATGTTGAGGAGTCCAGAAATAATGAAAGCATGATATTTTCTCTCTAGTAATTTTTAAAACCTAGTGATGATGTTCCTTATAAAATCTTTTACTTCATTTACTTCTAGCACTTCCAAAATTCATAATTTTTAACAAGACACAAAGACTGTAGTCTCTGAAAAAATGAACTAAAACCTAAAACATTTTTATAAATTAGAAAATGCATTTTTTTTGAGACAGAGTCTCACTATGTTGCCCTGGGTAGAGTGCTGTGGTAACCTTAAAATTTTGGGCTTAACCAATTCTCCTGCCTCAGCCTACCAAGTAACTGGGACTACAGACACCCATCACCATCCCTGGCAATTTTTGGTTGTAGTTGTCATTGTTGTTTGGCAGGCCTGGGCTAGATTCAAACCCACCAGCTATGGTGTATGTGGCTGGTGCACTAGCCACCGAGTTACAGGCACCTAGTCGCATTTTGGACTTAATATTATAGTCATTCCCATTCATGTTTAATTTATGTATATAATAGATACGTGACTAAATAATTGCATGATAATTTCCAAAGCCAGGGAAGCTCCAAGCCCAGTAAAGGGGTAAGGGAAGACTCCTTTCTTCCTCTTACAATTCTTTGATGATTAGCAGGCAACTAAGATACTGGGAAGCTTTTCCATCTCCACAAACCCAAGCCCTGTGGCCAGCACAGAATTATGGGAGAATCCATGTGATGTCAGACCTTGGACACTCTGTACAGGGTTCCCCTCCAAGGAGAGTGGCCCTTCCATTCAGTCTTATCACTCCCCACCCATACCCCACCACTGTAACCAGGAAGGTATTTGAGACTCTCCCCAGCCGGTCCTTTCTGCAGTATCAAGTTTCCATAGAAATTGGGGCCTATGCATCTCCCCTTGGGAACCTAGGGACCCCCATATGTAAGCTCCCTGACTCCCAGCATTTCATGGAGACTCACCAGTGACTCAGATATTAGTTTCTTTTATTAAACTAAAAAGCATCTGCATAGCTAAGAAAATAATCAATATAACAAATAGATATCCTAAAGAACGGCTAATAGCAAGAGTTTACAAAGAACTCAAGCAGATCAGCAAAGAAAATAATAATAATAATTCTGTTAAAAACTGAGCAAGAGAAATGAAGAGAAGCTTCTCAAAAGAAGAATGATAAGTTGCCAATAAACATGTGAAAAAAATGCTCAACATCAACAATCATCAGGAAAATGTCGAGTAAAACCATGATGAGATATCACCTGACCCCAGTATGAATGGCATTCATTAAAAAGTTCAAAACAGCAGGTACTGTGTGATGAAGAGAGAGAAAAGAATGCTTATATTAATATATAATTATTACCTACCTAAAGGGCACTATGAATACTGTCTGAGTGATAGACACAAATTTATATAGGAATCAAATTAAGGCAACCTCTATGGAAAACAGTATAGAGATTCCTCAAACAAGTAAAAGTAGATATATATCATTCAATCCACTAATCCCACTACTGGGCATTTACAAAGGAAAAAATACTTCTCATCGAAAAGACATCTACCGTACAATTCATAATTGCAAAGATGGAGGACCAACCCAAGTGCTCATCAACTCATGAATGGATAATAAAATATGGTATATGTATACCATGAAGTCCTACTCAACCATAAAAAGATGAATTAATACCTTTTGTAACAAACTGGATGAAACAGAAGAACCTTCTCCTACATAAAGTATCTCAAGAATGGAAAAACCACCACATGTACTCACTATTAAACTGGAATTAACCGATAAGCACACTGGTGCACAGAGGGAAGTAAAACTCACTGTAATCCACTAGTTGGGAGGAGAATAGAGGGGAGGGGCAAAAACTTACTTAACAGGGACTGTGATTATTAATTGGGTGGTGGGCACACCTTTAGCTGTGAATCAAGCATTGCAAAAGTAATTCATATAACCTAAAACATTTGTACTCCATTAATATTTTGAAATTTTAAAAAATACTTTAGAACTATTTCTTAAGTATAATATAAAAATATAGTGGATGGCTGTTATAAACCCACCTTGTGATAAAGCTTTATGTATATCATCTATTCAAATTTTAACAATTACTGTGGAAAATGAGGAGCCTCATAGATACAAAAGGTGACAAAGTATGAATAATTTTTCTAATTAGCGACAGAATCAAAATTTAAATTTAGAACTTGCTTATTCTACAGTGTATATCTTCATTTGATGTACCATCTATTGGGTGACTATAAAATATTAACAGAGAAATATGCTTCTGGCAGTCCCAGGCCCTGGTGCTGATAGAAGGTTTTTTTAATTTAGACAGAGTCTCACTATGTTGCCCTGGGAATAGTGCTGTGGCATCATAGCTCACAGCAAACTCAAACTCCTGGGCTTAAGCAATTCTTCCACCTCAGCTTCACAGTAGCTGGGAATACAGGCACCTACCACAGTGCCTGGCTATTTTTGGTTGTAGTTGTCATTGTTGTTTAGCTGGCCTGAGCTGTGTTTGAACCTGCTACCCTCTATGTATGTGATGGGTGCAGTAACCACCATGCTATGGGTGCTGTGCCAGAGAAGGCCATTGTTGATCCTAACTCATAGAGAATTTTGCAAGCCAACATGGCCTGAGTGCTCAAATTTTTGTCGAGAGCAGGGAGGTTTGTAACCTATGGTAATTTTACCATCTGAACACAGATCACTTTAAACTTGGTTGGGCATTTTAGCCTGCAGCCAATGGTGAGTTGTTGGGAGGGAGACTGTCTAGGCAAGTCTATGAGGGCAAGGTAGGTCCCACTACCATCTTCTGGCTGTGGGGCCAATGCTGCCACTCTTCCCCTCTGTAGGCTTTCTGACATGGCACAAATGGATCTGTTCTCAGAATTATTGCCCTAGAATCCTGAGAATTAAGCTCCAACTCCTTTGGAGGTCAGCACTTGCTCCTGCCGGAGAACCTAAATATGGCTTACCTTACCTGGTTCCTACTCTCTTCCCCCACCCCACACATGCCTTGGAGGCAGAACATAGAACAAGGACCCTAATGAGTTCCATGGCATTGTCCATTGCCTGTAACATCTCAGTCCTTCTCCTACTTCTCTTGGTTAATGTAGCTCAAGCATAAATACCTCTGCCACCACTGCCAAATCTGCGTTTCTGATGTAAGTGGACAACCATCACAGCCAATAACAGCATTTGCTTATACAGTTGCACAGCATTTGGGAGAGAGACAAGCTTTGTGAAAATCTCAGCTACAAACTTTGCCCACACCACCCAAGCAACTGAGGAAGCCTTGAGCCCATTCACCCACTAAATACTTTACTTCTACAACTGGCATTTGAGAAAGTCACCACCTTAAGTCTACTAAAAACCAAGGACATCTTAGAGTCTATGCTATTCACCTACTACATTTATCAGAGTTTGCACTTATATTCATCTTTGGTGGAACCAAAGTTGGGCCTGCCAAGTCAAGTTCAGCCCAACTAGTCTTAGCTTGTCCCCCTGTCCTCTCCCCAGGAACTGAGAGCAGAATCCAAGCAATTAAAATTCCTATAGACCAGTTCATGGCCAAAGACACAAGAAAAGTTCTCTGCATAAACAAAAATCAAGCATAAACTACCATTGCAGCTGGGTCTTACCGGAAAGTGCCACCTACTGTTCCTGGACATTTACCTGCACAAACCAGTTTATAATCTGACCAAGCGCATAGTGCTTGGTAGCAATACCCCAACACTCCAGCCCCACAGACGGTCAAGAGCCTACTCAAGTGCCCAGTTCATCATTAGTGCAACTACCACACTAAAGCTAGCTATAGTCAGAGAATTCATACAGAGCCTTGGCCATTGAAAGAACACAGAAGAAAAGTCAAACAACCCCACTCAACATGCATTATAGCCACATCTGAAAGGAGGAAAAAAATCTCATCAAAATTAAATTCAAAAATAAGAAGCGACAAATTTTCAAAGTAGGAAGAAAACAATATAGCAATTCTTGCAGTATGGAAAACGAGGCACTGCAGCACCCCAAAAGGATCATGCTAGTTCTCTGGCAAGATTCTAATCAAAATAAAAATTCTGAAATCCCAAATAAAGAATTCAAAATATTGATTTTAAAGAAACTAAAATCAATAGCTTTTTTAAGGAAACATTTGCGTACACTCAGTCAGATGACAGTAATAAATAAATAATTAAAGGCTTTGAAGAACTATGGGACTACATAAAGCATCCAGCCTATGAATCATATGTATTTTTGAGGGAGAAAAAAAGTAAAATTTTGAAAAATCTATTTGAAGAAATAATTGAAAGAAAGACAGGAAGAAAGAAAGAAAACTTCTCCCATCTTGCTAGAGATGTAGAAAGATATATGCAATAAACTCAGAGAATCCCATGAAAATACATTTGAGGAAGGATTTCACCAAGACATATAGTCATCAGACTGTCTAACATGAAGGAAAAAAGTTCTAAAATCAGTAAGAGAAAAACATCTAGTCACTTATGAAGGAAATCCCCTCAAACTATAGCTGTCATCCCACCAACCTTACAAACCAGTAGAGATTAGGGTACCATTTTCAGACTTTTTAAAGGAAAAACTGTCAATTCCCAACTTTTTATCTTGTTGAATAATAAAAAAGAATATCTTTTTATTCTTACTGAATCCTTTGGGAAAAAAGTATTTCCCAAACAAAGACTCAAGGAACATTACCACCACACCATCCCTACAAGAAATGGTCAAGGGATTTCTAGACAAGGAAACAAAAGGTCAGTACTCACCTATTGTAAAAACATACAAATTTATAAAATTGACAAGTCTTACAAAACAATTACATGAATGAGATTATAAAGCAACTATATCTCAATTAACATTAGAATAAAAAAACACATATCCATAGTAACCTTCAATGTAAATAGATTAATCACTACACTTAAAAAATATAAATTGTAGAATGCATTTTTTAAAAGATCAACTATATTCTACTTAGACTATAAACCTCATTGGTAAGCACACATAGATTAAAAGTAAAGGGTTGAAAAATGGTATTTCACACAAACAGAAAACAAAAGGGAGCAGAAATAGCTCATTATGTCAGGAAAAAAGAGATTTTAAATCAGCAACAATAAAAAATGCCATTATATAATCAGAAAGAGATCAAATAAAGAAAAAAAGTATAATAATCCTAAAAATATATGCATGCAATAACAGAACACCCAAATTCATGGGAAAAAAACAGTAACAAGACCAAGTACCAATAAAAGAGATAGACAGCAATACCAAAACAATGGAGACTTCAACATCTCTTTGAAAGAACATTAACAGGGAAACAGTAAACATAAATTGGATATTATCCTAAGCAGACCTAACACACATTTGCAGAACATTCTACCCACACTTGCAGAATATTCAGTTTTCTTATCTGGGCATAGAACAATTTCCAAGATATATCCTATGTTAGGTCACAAAGCAAGTCTCAAAAAATTTTAAAAGAATCAAAATCCTATCATGTATCTTCAAGAAACATGTTGGCATAAATCTGGAAATGAATTTAAATATGAAAGCTATAACCTAATAACAACCTAAGGATACAGGGAGGGGGGAGGGAGGGGGAGAGGGGGAGGGAGAGGTATTCAAGGGTTCACTTCTGTGGTTCATCTTGCAAGGGTACAAGTGAATCTTTCTATGAGTAGAATATGAATGTTTTAACACAATATCTAAGAAAGTTACATGAAGGCTATGTTAACCAGTTTGATGGAAGCGTCTTGGATTGTGTGTGAAAACACCACACTGTACCCCCAAAGTGCATCAATGTACACAGTTACCATTCAATAAAAAAAAAAAAGAAGAAATCTCAAAACTATACAAATCCATGGAATTTAAACATTCTGTTGCAGAACAATTTTTGTTTAATGATGAAGTTAATACATAAATAAAGGTTTTTGTTTTTTTTTTTTTTTAATGAATGAAAATAGACACACAGCATACCAAAACCTCTGGGATATTGTGAAAGCAGTGCTAAGAGGAAAGTTTATTTTGTTAAATGCCTTTATAAAAAAATAGAAAGATCACAAATTAACAACATTGCACCTCAAGGAACTAGAAAAACAAGAACAAACAATACCTAAAGCTAACAGAAGAAAACACATAACAAAGATCAGAGCAGAAGCAAATAAAATTAAGAACAACAACAACAAAAATACTAAGGATCAATAAAATAAAATGGTGGGGTTTTTTGGAAAAGATATGAAAAACTGATAGACCACTAGATAGACTAATAAAGGAGATAAGATTTAGGCACATAGAGTCAGAAATGAAAAAAAGAAACATTGAAACTGATAACACTAAAATATAAAAGATCCTCAGAGACTGCTATTAAGGATGATATGCTCATAAACTAGGAAACCTAGAGGAAATGAATAAATTCCTGGAAACTTACAATCTCCGAAGACTGAACCCAGAAAAAAACAGTAATCCTGAATAGACCTGTAACGAGTAATGATGTTGAATCAGTAATTAAAAAAAAAATCTACTAACAACAACAAAAAAGCCCATGACCAGATGGATAGGCAGCCAAATTCTACCAGATGTACAAAGAAGAACTGGAATGAATCCTCCTGATATTGTTCCAAAAAAATTGAGGAGAAGGGAATTTTCCCTAACTCATTCTACTAAGGCAGTATCACCATTTCCAAAGTCAGGCAAGGACATGACAAAAAAGAAAAGACTAATATTTGTGATGAACACAGATGCAAAAATCCTCAGCAATATATGAGTAAACCAAATCCAAGAGCACATCCAAAAACAATACAGTACCATCATATAAGATTTATTCTAGGAGTATAAGGATGATTCAACAAAAACAAATTAGTAAATGAGATCTACCACATAAATAGAATTAAAAACAAAAGCCATATTATTATCTCAATAGATACATAAAAAGTACTTGATAAAATTTGACGTTCATTCATAATAAAAACCTTTAACAAATTAGACGTAGAAGGGACATACACCAAAATAATAAAAATAATATATGCCAAACTTATAACCAACATCAGACTTAATAAGGAAACATTGAATTCATTCCACCAAAGAACTGGAACAAGATAAAGATGAGTACTCTCAAGACTCCTATTCAACATAGTACTGAAAGTCCTAGCCAGAGCAATCATGCAAGAGAAAGAAATAAAAGACAACCAAATTGAAAGAGAGGAGGTTAAATTATCTGTTTGCTAATGATGTGATCTTATACTAAGAAAATCCTAAAGACTCAACAAAAAGACTCCTAGATTAGATAAATGAATTCAGTAAAGTTAAAATCAATAGCATATTTAAATTTTTTTATTTTTTGCAGTTTTTGGCCAGGGCCAAGTTTGAACCCACCACCTCCAGTATATGGGGCTGGTGCCCTACTCCTTTGAGCCACAGGCACTGCCCCAAATCAATAGCATTTTTATACACCAGTTAAGGCCAAGCTGAGAATCAAATCAATAACTGAATCCCATTTACAATAACTAAAAAATTAGTAAGTCACTAAGAATACATTTAAGAGGTAAAAAATCTCTACAAGAAAAACTACTAACAATGATGAAAGAAATTATAGATGACACAAAAAAGGGAAGAACTTTCCATTCTCATGGATTAGAAGAACCAATATCATTAAAATGATCATAGTGCTCAAAGAAATATACAGTTTCATTAAAATTTGTATTAAAATGCCAATGTCATTTTTCACAGAATTAGAAAAAATTAAGCCAGATATTCATATGGAACCAGAAAATGAGCCAAAGTATCCATAGAAATCCCAAACAAAAGGAACAAAGCCGGATGTATCATAAAATCTGATGTCAAATTATACGACAAGGCTATCATAACCAAAACAAGGTAGCAATGGCATAAAAATAGATACATATATCAATGGAACAGAATAGAGAATGCAGAAACAAACCCATATATCTATAGAAAACTTATCTTTGACAAAGTCAACCAAAATATACACCAGGGAAAGGACACATTACTTAATCAATGCCGATGGGAAAATTGGATTACCATCTACAAAACAAAAACAGGATCCTTATCTCTGATCATATGCAAAAATTAACTCAAGATAGATTAAAGACTTAAAGAAAAGACCTAAAACTATAATTCTGGGAGGAAACCTAGAAAAAACTCTTCTGCACATGAGTTTAAGTAAAAAATTCATGACTAAGATCTCAAAAGTAAAAGCAACAAACCAAAAATAGACACATGATACTTAATTAAACTAAAAAGCTTCTGTACAACAAGAGAAATAATCAAAAGTGAACAGACAACCTACAGAAAAAAATATTTGTGTACCAGTCTACAAAAGACTAATATCCAGAATCTATGAATCTATAAGGAACTCAACTCAATAACCACTACCACCACCACAACAAAAAATAATCCTATTAAAAAATGGGATGAGAACATGAACATTTTTCAAATGAAGACATATAAATGGCCAACAAATATATGAAAAAAAAATGTTCAACATTGCTAATCATCACAGAATAGAAATTGAAACCACAGTAAGGTACCCTCCTAGGCCAGTCACAATGGCCATTATTATAAAGCCAAATGATGGGTGGTGCCTGTGGCTCAGTGAGTAGGCCACCAGCCCCACATACCAAGGGTGGCAGGTTCGAACCCAGCCCTGGCCAAACTGCAACAAAAAAAGTAGCCAGGGATTGTGGTGGGTGCCTGGAGTCCCAGCTACTAGGGAGGCTGAGGCAAGAGAATTGCCTAAGCCCAAGAGCTGGAGGTTGCTGTGAGCTGTGATGCCACAGGGCAAAAAAGTGAGACTGTCTCTAAATAAAATAAAATAAAATAAAAAGCCAAATGATGACAGATTTTGCTGGGGATATGGAGAACAGGGAATGCTTGCTGGGGATATGGAGAACAGGTACAATTGATTATGTCATGTAAATTAGTACAACTTCTAGGGAAAACAGTACGGAAATTTCTCAAAGATATAAAAATACAACTACCGTTCAATCCAGCTAACTCTCTACTGGGTATCTACCAAAGACAAAAGAAATCATTATATCAAAAAGACACCTTCATGCTTATGTGTACTGCAGTACTATTCACAATGCCAAAGATATGGAAATCTAGCTAAGTATCCATCAACTAATGATTGGCTAAAAAAAAATGTTATATATATGCAACCTGGAATACTACTGAGCCATAAAAAGGAATAAAATTGTATCTTTTATAACAACATGGGTGGAATTGTAGGTCATTATCTTAAGTGAAATAAATCAGAAATAAAAGGTCAAATACTGAATGTTCTCATGTATAAATAGGGGATAAATTATGCAGACATGTGGACCTAGAAAATGGAACAAAGGGCTTTGAAGATATGGAAGGCTGGGAATATGAGAGGGGAATGAGGGAGGAGGAATTACTTAATGGCGAAATTTATATTATTTGGGTGATGGCCACACTAAAAGCAGAGACCTTACCACTATGCAACATATCCTATGCCAATACTATTTGCACCCCATATACAAATAAAGCAAAAAGTAAAAACAAGATAAAACTAAATTAAAAAATAAATATGTTACTATGGTACCATTTTGCAAGAGTAGTGGTGACATGACCGGTACTAGACTTTCCACTCCATGTTTCATTGGTCTGTTCTCATCTTCCTTTCTCTGCCCTTACCTAATCTAGACAATAGCTATTATTACTGAAGGTTGCTTAAAATTTATTTTGTTATTAGTTTTTATTAATTTGGACTATATAAAGTTAATTGAGAATGAACGAACAACATAGAATAATGAATGCCTCGAATGAATATTATACATATGTAATATGCATAATTATAATCAAAACTCTACAAGTTCCAGAGATTTAGCTTTTGATATTAACCTTCCATCATTCCAACCATGAATGTAGCAATAAACAAAACAAAATAAAACAAAAAATTCAAAGAGTTAGCTCTGCTTAGACTCAGAATTCTGCTAATCTTACATTCCTCAAGAATGATGATCTTGGCTTGGTGCCTGTGGCTCAAGTAGCTAAGGCACCAGCCATATACACCTAAGGTGGAGGGTTTGAATCCAGCCTGGGCCCACCAAAAACAACAATGACGACTGCAACCAAAAAAAATAGCCGGACGTTGTGGTGGGCGCCTATGGTCCCAGCTACTTGGGAGGCTGAAGCAGGAGACTCACTTGAGCCCAGGAGTTGGAGGTTGCTGTGAGCTGTGATGCCATGGCACCACTTCACCTAGGGGGATAGCTTGAGGCTCTGTCTCAAAAAAAAAAAAAAAAATGATAATCTTGTATATACTAAGATGCTAATTTTTTTAAATCAAGGTAATCTGTGTTAGTTGAGAAGAATTATATATTTCTGAATTATAACTGTCCCAAGTTTTTTATTTTTCAAGTATAGATGCTCCTTAATTTTTGATATGGTTGTGTCCCAATAAATCCATAGAAATTGTAAATAAATGCATTTCAACTTATCACATTGTCAAAATTACCCAACTGTCAGCTCACCACTGTCAACTTTATCCTGATATAACCCTATTTTAAGTCAGAGTGTACAGAGTGCCTATTTCTTTTGAACCATTGTAAAATCAAAAGCTTGTAAGTCAAATTATATTCTAGAGACAGCTGTAGTTCTTCTTCCTCTTGACTATACAAAAGTACCTATTAATAGTTATTAATTCAATAGTGAGTACATGTGGTGTTTGTTTTTCTTTTTTTGTGATATTTCACTAAGGAGAATAGTCTCCAGTTCCACCTAAATTGTAAAAAAAAAAAAAAAATTACTTCACTTTCTTAGGGTTAGGTAGACCTATCTCAAATCAGTACAAAAGTAATCCATGCAACCCAATATTTGTACCCCAATAATGTCCTGAAATATAAAAAGATAGTTATTAATTTAATATGACTGACTTTGCTCTATTTTAATGCTTTGATATTCTCTAAAACTTTCTGTCTGTCCTCTGGTTCATCTTGTTGTTTTGCCCTATGGCAATAATGGAAGGACATTTGTAAGCTAATTTATAGTGTGCTGGGTAGCAATCATCTCCTGTTCATATCTTTTCCAAAAGGAGTGCCTCGTTATAGAGAAGTAACTATTGCCCCAACATTTCCTTTGGGAACATTTACTCCCTCTGACAACACTGGTATATGGAGTTTTATTAACTAAACTTAATCTTTGTTTAAACGGTGTCTTAGATTAATATAATTATTTTGACTTCTGTGGCATCCCATACAATCTCTGGGGTTCATTCAGAATGTTTATCAAGGCCCTAACATCAATTCATGGAAAGTGCTGGACTGTATAGCTATAGACAGTAGATCAGATATAAAGCCCCCAAGGCCTCTTTGATAGTTCATTTTATTTCTAAGTGGTCAAAAATTTGGATCCCACATTCCTAAATAATTGTACCTTTTAGTTTTTAAAAGTTGTTAGTATTTTCATGGAAGCTTCTTGATATGAAAGTAGAAGTAAAATCAAGGAGAAAGAAGAGTTCAAGGTGAAGCCAGCTTCTTGTCTCTCCTGCAGAGGTGACAGAATGGAAGGTATTCTGACTCAAGGTTATAATAGAATGACTTAAGATGAGCTTCTTGGCCTTGTTTCCAATTCTTCCTGCCACCTGCCAGCTCTACCCGTGCATGTTTGATTTTAAGTTATGGATAAGAGCCAAGTGGCCCATAATCAATCTACATAAGAAAAAGGTGATAATGCAATTTAAAAGGAAAGGCAGATGTGATTTAGGAACACTTGAAGGGAATTGTTTGCCCTTAAACCACAGAGGTTCTTAATCTTAAGATGTTACTAAATCATTAGGACTTGGAGTAAGATTTAGGAAAATTTTAGCTCTATGCACTGGGACAATATTAAATTGAAAATGGGACCTTCCATGGAAGCTATACCAAACCATGATGTGAACATATGAGCAAATTCATTTATCTTTTATGAAGTAAACAGACCCAAACTGAAGAATTTTAATCAAGTAATTTCACAATATAGAATAAAAAATGGACTTTATGTGAAGATTAGGGAAGATTTTCCCTCAATAATAAGATAATTTTTATTAGGCATCTGCTAGGAATCAGATTTTAATGTTGAACAAGGAGGTATTGACTCTACTCTTAATCCAAACCAACGCTGCCCAGTGGAACTTTCTGCAGTGATGAATTGCTTCTCTGCTGCACTGTTTGGTGCAGCAGCAAGTACGGAATCCTTGAAATGTGACTAGTAATTAAATGTATACACCAATATATGATTACTGGCTACCTTATTGGACAGTATAAATCTAGACAGACATTAACCGGACAATGACAAAAGCATGTAATTGCTGATTATGACGGTGTTCAGGAGGAAAATAAGGTGAATAATAAAGTTAAGCAGGGGAGCCTTCCTAACCCGGGAGTTGATGATCAGGAAAGGGTTTCCTGAGCAAGTGACATCTCAGCTAAGATCTGAAAGGGAACAGGAATTGAAGGCGAGAGATGGGGGTCAAGTGGAAGTAAAGTGAGCAACATTTGTCACTGATGAGTACAGGGGCATGTCCTATACCTGGAATGAAAGGTATCACTTTGAATCATCTCAACCTCTGAACTCCAAGGAAAGAGGGCTACACTAGAGAAGTGAGGAGAGTTCAGTTCATGAAGAACTTTTTAGACCATGATAAATATTTTTTGTCTTGGTAAATGAAAAGATGAAAAGCTACTAAAGATTTTGGAATAGAA
Organism: Otolemur garnettii; assembly: GCF_000181295.1. Lineage (NCBI taxonomy): Eukaryota > Metazoa > Chordata > Mammalia > Primates > Galagidae > Otolemur > Otolemur garnettii. The sequence continues at coordinate 4,870,676 of NW_003852459.1, forward strand.
AAATGGTTAAGGCTGAGTGTCGTGGCTTACGCTTATAATCCCAGCACTTGGAAGGCCGAGGTGGGCGGATTGCCTGAGCTCAGGGGTTTGAGACCAGACTAAGCCAGAGTGAGACCTCATCTCTAAAAATAGCTGGGCATTTGGGGGGTGCCAGTAGTTCCAGCTGCTTGGGAGGCTGAGGCAAGTGGATCACTTGAACCCAGGGGTTTGAAGTTGCTATGAGCTATGACCCCATAGCACTCCACTAGGGGTGACAAAGCAAGACTCTGATTCAAAAATATAAAAAGAAAAGAAAAGAAAAACAGTCATATTTGTGTTTCTACAACAATATCTCACTTGTAGCTACAGTAGAGAGAGGATGAAAGGAATAAGAGTGAATTTAGAGACAAAAAGATACCATCAAAACAGTCCAGGCTAGAATGATAGCAGCCAGACTAGGGAAATGGCAATAGTGGGTAGGGGAAGCAGTGGATGTCAGGGCTGTTCGGGAGTGAAATTAATGGGATCTTATAAATATTGAGTCTGGAGGGAAGAAATGCAAAGCATCAAAAACAACTCCTGAATTTCTAAGTCTCAGGACTGGATAGATGGCTGGGTCTCCACCAGTGAAGGACCCGGAAGGTAATCTACTCTGACCGGGAATATGATCATTTCAATTATTGACTGTGTGAGTTGTGGTGTCTTTGAGGCATCAAAAGGTGACATATTTAAATGAATATACACAGATCAGAAGATATTTCTGGATAAGAAATATAAATCTGAGCATTACTAGCATGTCAATCACAAAAAAACTTATGGGCAAGAAAGTGGTTTCCTGGAGTGAGAAGATAGAATAGGAAGAAAGGAGGGCCGGGAATTGAGCTATCCATAATAATGAATTCATTATTATAATAATGTTGCGTTTATTTTTCAGTCTTGGCCTAATGTTTATTTATTTTTAGTCTCTGGACTGTCTCCATTCATCTGAGTTAATATACTTGGAGTCCCCAGTTTTATGGTTTCTGTTTACTGTGACTTACACACAACACAGAACATACAGGAAGTAACCCAGGATCTCCTTCTTCATGTACACGTTTCTGTGTATTTCTCTTCCCTTTCTTCTTCCTACACGTCCAGTCAAAACTTCTACTCCCTTAAATTGCAGAGTTGAGCTATTCTAATGTTAAAAAAAAAAAAAACTTGTCTAGAATGAGATGTAAGTAACGGATTTTTATCCAAGAAATACTTGTTAACCAAAAACATCTGAATTTAGTTGAATATATGGAAGGATATTCTTCTCATTCTAAGGCCCTCCCTTCTTACCACTATCCCTACATTTCCCCCTACTGTGCTCTTTCCTAAACTTTTTGTAGCCACTCAGCACTGTTTGGCACCAGCTGGGGCTCTGAAGGGTAATAGTGACCAACATCTGCGTGCTTCCTTTTAGCAATCATTCCTTAGGTACCTTCATATGCAACAACAGAGCCGCAGAGCCAAAATCTGAGACACTTTAGTCATTTGTGTAATCTATTTTGAGGGTGGAAGTATGTGGTGCTCTTCTTCCTGATAAGATACCAAAGGAAGTGAACGGATGACTCTGGGCTCATATTAAAATTCATACCTTTTCAAAACTAAATCAGTTCCTTGGAGTCGGATTGTGCCTGGAAATCATGTGATCATTTGCTATTCAGCAAATGAATTTCTTAAGTTATTCATAATTGCAACAGAATTTTATAATTTGTCATTTTGATAAGTAAATACAGGTTTTAACAAACACATTAAAGCATCAGTTCCCAACCATCTTGGCATGAGGGACTGGTTTCATGGAAGAAAATTCTTCCACAGACCCAGGTGGGCAGGGGTGTAGTTTTGCTATTTTGATGTAAGTCTACAAGTAACTAATTTCTTATGGTCTGTGCAGTCAAACCTCTCTGCCAATGATAATTTGTATTATCTGTATTTGCAGATGCTACCCAGCACTAGCAAAAGTGACTCAGCTCAACGTCAGATAGTCAGGCTTTATGTTCTTAGAAAGAATGCACAGCCAAATTCCTTTGCATGCACAGTTTACAGTAGAGTTCGTGCTCTTATGAGAATCTAATGCTCATTGATGTGACAGGAGGTGGAGCTCAGGCGGCGATGCAAGTGATGTTGAGGGGCTATAAATACGATGAAGCTTTGTTCAAGCACTGGCCACTCATCTGCTACGTGGCCTGGTTTGGTACTGGTCTGCGGCGGCCCAGGAGTTGGGAACTGCAGCACTAAAGTACTTTGAGTGTGTACACGCCAACATGCACATATGTATGTATCTATATTAATTTATGCATATATACTATAGTACATATATAAAATCCGTAATAGACCCACCTACACATACACATTTATAAAATATATTTATGTTTATATTGCATATTTGTATATGTTTATATATAATCAGTTAGCTTTTTTGCTAATGGCAAACCTCAAAAATTTACTGTCTTAAAATAATACCCCATTTGTTTAGTTTATGACATATTACACTGTGACTGGCTCTCTTGCCTTTTTGTAACCTCTTAAGGGAAGTCATTTTATCTTGCTCATTTTTTTTTTTTTTTTTTTAGATCATGAATACATTCATGTATATGTAGGGTACAATGTGTTGTTTTTTTATATAATCTGACATGGTTACATCAAACCAATCAACATAGCTTTCACCTCATTTATTTGATTATTGTGTTAAGACATTTATGTTCAACAGATTTGACTTGTACTCTTGCAATATGCTCTATGATCGCATTTTGGCTATGGGTGCTGGGTTCTGCTAGATATACTTCTGGTCTTTTCTGGGCCCAGTCATACCACTCCACCAGTCACTGAGTAACTTGGGAGTTAGAAGATTGTCAGCTAGGGCAACATGGTGCTACTCTAAGTAGCCTTTCATCATTCAAAAGACTATCCCTGGCTTGAAATATTAGGGGGTCCCAACAGCAAGAGGGGCTGTGTCAGGCCTTTTAAAGCTTAAATTTCAAACTGGAACATCTTGGTTCCCCCACCCTCTATTTGTTAGAAAGTCAGTTTAGATTAAAGGATTTGAAAACTACAAGGGAAAGGGAATAATCTGTTGCCATTGTTTAAAATCTATGTCATACATTCTTCAAATAAGATTAGTTTTATTGATTGATCCCTCAAAGTTTTCATGTATTCAACACACTGTTGCTTGTTCATGGTTTCTGGACTCTCCCTCCCACCTTTATGTAAGTTGGATGTTGGCCATCATTTCCATGAGGAAAAGACCACCTCTGCGTGTCTCTCCTTGTTCCACACTTAACAGAAAGCACGTGCACCAGCCAGCCACAGCCTTCTGCAGGAAACTCCCATGATGTGCTGTGTGAATTTTTAACATCATTGTCATATACATATTACACTGGGACTGGTTCTCTTGCCTTTTTGGAACCTCTTAAGGGAAGTCATTTTATCTTACTCATAGTTTTAGGCCTTGCACATAACAGTGCCTGGACATAGTAATGTATTAGTTATTCTTAGTTGGTGATTGCATGGAAGACTGAATAAATAAATGTTCTAGAGCTTAGCAAGTGCTCCTTCATACAGAATTAATATCTAGAGTAAAGGAAAACAACAGAACACAAACACTGTCCAGAACGTTGAAGATTTCATTGTCCTATGTAATGCAAAGGCAAAATTTTAAAAGAGAAAAGCATAAATTTAACATGTCCTCTTCTCATCTCTATCTCTCTCCCACGGCCTATGTTGATCCACCTGGATATTCCCCTGAATGGTACCTTTTTTACAATAATTAAACCAGCTGTCACTTGAAACCATGGAACTTTTCTTTGGTAGAATCGGGAGATAAGTAAGTGACCATGTATTCAGTTTGCCTGAGACACACCTGATTTAGTGCCTGTTTTCTTGGTTTATTAATAATGCCCTCTTCTATTTTCAAAATTGTTGTGACTTGAGCCAAAAATTGCACAATTACTATATATATAGTTCACACTTTAAATGGGATACCAATAGAAACCTGAAGGTTGAAAAATTATCCCTCTGTATTGTGACTCACAGTGGATTAAAGATTTAAACTTAAGACATGAAACTATAAAATTACTAGAAGAAAGTGCAGGGAAAACACTTGAAGAGATCAGCCTGGGTGAAAATTTTATTAGGAGGACCCCCCAGGCAATTGAAGCAACATCAAAAATACACTACTGGGACCTCATCAAACTAAAAAGCTTTTGCACAGCCAAGAACACAGTGAGTAAAGCAAGCAGACAGAAGAAGAGAACAAGTGATCCCACCTCAGTGTGGGCAAGGGACCTGAAGAGAAACTTCTCTAAAGAAGACAGGTGCATGGCCTACAGATATATGAAAAAATACTCATCATCTTTAATCATCAGAGAAATGCAAATCAAAACTACTTTGAGATATCATCTGATGCCAGTAAGATTAGCCCATATCACAAAATCCCCAAACCAGAGATGCTGGTGTGGTTGTGAAGAAAAGGGAACACTTCTACACTGCTGGTGGGAATGCAAACTAATACATTCCTTTTGGAAAGATATCTGGAGAACACTTAGAGAACTAAAAACAGACCTGCCATTTGAGCCTATAATTCTTCTACTAGGTATATATATATCCAGCAGACCAAAAATCACACTACAATAAAGATATTTGTACCAGGATGTTTATTGCAGCCCAATTCATAATTGCTAGGTCATGGAAGAAGCCCAAGTGCCCACTGACCCATGAATGGATTAATAAATTGTGGTATATGTACACCATGGAATACTATGCAGCAATAAAGAAAGATGGAGACTTTACCTCCTTCATGTTTACAGGGATGGGGCTAGAAAATATTCTTCTAACAAAGTATCTCAAGATTGGAAGTAAAAGTATCCAATGTACTCAGCCCTACTATGAAACTAATTAATAGCTTTCATGGGAAAGCTATAACCCAATTATAGCCCAGGAATATGGGGAATGGGGAGAAGGAGGGGAGGGTGGGTGGAGGCAGAGTGATTGGTGGAATCACACCTATGGCTCATCTTATAAGGGTGTATGTGAATCTTTCTAAATGTAGAATATAAATGTCTTAATAACTAAGAAAATGCCATGAAGGCTATGTTAACCAGTAGGATGAAAATATTTCAAATTGTATATAAAAACAGCACAATGTACCCCATGACAGTATTAATGTACACAGCTATAATTTAATAAAAAAAAATCCCTCTGTATTGTGATAATACATAACTATTTGAACTGGGCCACATCACCTAATCTCAGTATACTATTCTACTATACAATTCAAAAATTTTGTATTATGGACCTCAGAAGGAACTAGAAGGTATAACTCAACTAAAGGTCACCAGCAAATGGCTTGTGCATAAATGAATGCTTTTGGGCTGTAGTAACCATAACTGATAAATAATTTATTAAGTAAATGGGAGACTTCCCCAGAGATCATGAGAAAATCATTGGGCTAAAATGCACGATAAAAATGGTATTGAACCTTTTACCTAGGGAGAGGAGACTTCCCTGGCCTTTCTGCTCCTGTGCCTTCCTCCCTTTCACAGTTGACCTAGAGTGACAAAGAGCCTATGTGTTCCTAATGGATTTGGGCTCTGGGAAGATGCTACTTAATCCTGGTGATAGTAACAGTGAGTCCCAGTGGTGAATGATAAAGGCAAAAGAGTAAGTGTGATCACGTAGTGTTGATTTGTACATTTAAATATATGTTTCCATGCGTAGTTTCTGGCCTAAATAACAAATATCACCCACTCACGTTAGCATTTTGGTTATAAAATAATTAGTTAAGTTTTCTTAAAAGAAAAAAAAGTCAAGATTGTACAATATTTAGCTTCCTTGCAAATACTATCATGATATCTTTTTTAAAAAATGAAAATCTGTACACACAGGGTTCAAAGAGATATCAGCCCAATGCTTTTAACATTTCCAAAAACTTACATAGTGGATTCCACGATAGAATGAGACTCCTTAGGTAAATATATATCAACCTACTTTTTCATTAAATTGACCAGCACATTTTGCCAAAAAGCTTGCTTGACTAGTTTATTGCATAAATCCATGGCTTTTGTGATTGATAACTTTCTTTTTCTATTTCAAAGTATGATGGGGGTAGAAATGTGTTTTATTACATGCATATTTGAAATGCTTGAGTTAAGAGTCTGGTTGGAAGTGTGCTTGTCACCCAGACAGTGTTCATTGTACCAGTTAGGTGACTTTGTGTCCAGCTCTTCCTAGTCCCTCCCCCTGCTTAATTTCATTGAGTTTTACGTCCCTCTATGCACCAGTGTGCTCATTGCTCATTGGTTAGATCCAACCCACATGACCGTCAATTTGTGAGCAGATTAACAAAATGTGGTCTATGTGGTTGATAACATTTAAACTTTTTTTTCCTCCCTCCTTCCCTAGTACCCTCCCCATCTCCACCTCTCCGTCCTTCCATCCCTCCCTCCCTTCTCTTTCTTTCTTTCCCCCTCCATCTCTTCTCCCCTCCTCCTCTCACCCTGTCCTTTCTCCAGATTTTGTTTGAATCTATTTAAGAACCAAACTGACAGTGCCTCAGTAAGGTTCAGCTACAGATTCTGTCAGGAATTATATCCTCTGACAATGAAATGAGACACCTCAACAAATTACATACTTTCACAAAAACCCTCACCAGAATTAAATGCATGGCTTTGGTATTTAGAAATATATGCAGCTATTCATAGCCTGCAGGTAAGGAAGCTGATCAGTATTTTACCTTCTCTAATATTTTTGGATGTAGACTTCCTCCTTGCCTTTTTACTTCTAAGCCTTGTCTTCTTCCCTGGAGAGACACCATGAGGAGGTTCGTGGTCTCCTGCCTCGGTACTCGACGTCATTTGTACTTGCAGCTAAAGAAATGAAGAATAAATGAGCAACAAAAAGAAGAACAAATTATTATTCTTCAACGATATTCTCTAATGTTTTTAACAGTAAATAATTTTATTTTTGTTTACCATGGCCCTGATCCTAGTTCACATTCACAGCTTATACTTGGAAACTTTAAATAAATAGTTGAAGAATGAAAAGAATAATAGGGCTTCCTTTGGTTTCTGGTCCTTGTTTTTCCATCTCTATGCATGCTGGGATAGCGATGTTTCCCTTTCTAACTTAATGTCTGAAACACTACAAGAAATGATAAAATCTACTCACACAAGGAACTCACACAAGGAAATGATAAAATCTACTCACACAAAAACGCAAATATGCGTTTTTATATGTGCCATTCTATGAAATTGTACCTTGTGTTTCCCTTTTATTTGGTAACTGTCACTCTCCTGTGGACTCTGCTTCCTCAAAGAAAATCTAAGCCTCTGTAGAAGGTAGAAGTCAGCAGAGCTTTGAAAATCGTTCAGAAAACATCGTCTTGGGGAAATATCCATCAGCTGTCATTTATTCCAAAACACCTTCTTCATTCCCTCATTTCTCTTGCGCTTGTTTGCCAGCAGTGGAACAGCAGGTATTTTTACTTATCAGTAAGTGTGAAACCGCATGCACATGGTGTCTGTGTATTTTTTTCTTCTCTCATTTTTAACAGCAGTTAACTAACTCTATGTGACTGCTTAGTTGGAGGAAGATTGAATAATATGGTAATCAGCTGATATAACATTAAATACCAGGCAATTTAGCTCTTCACAATTTTAAACAATTTTTTTTTGTCACTCTTTCAAGTCTAAAGCCCCAAGAAGTAGAGGAAGGAGAACAAAGCCAGTTCTCTTCCTTCCTGCAGGTAAGAAACGCTTCCCTAAAAACCCTGAGAAAGGAGAAAAGTTGGGTGAGATGAACTGAATTCCACTATCTTCATTCACTCGGATACTTATTCTTTTATTTCCTTATTCCTTGAGCTGCCTATTCATTTGATAAACATGGTCTTGATACTGCAGAGACAGTAGCAAACAAGATAGACTTTGGGGTTATAGTTTGGGGTGTAGAGATAGACAATAAATCCTTAAACAAATATACTTGGGGTCAGTCTTGTGAAAATAATTAAGGAAAAGGCCACAAGATTCTGTGAACCAGGAGAGCAGAGGTGGGCAGCATCGGCATTATGTTAGACAGTGACAAGGAGCGTGCCCTGTGTGGCGATGGCTCTGGGTTCATTCTTGATAAAGAGCAGGTGGCAACTACATAAAAAATTGAGGAAAATATCTTCTGAGCAGCAGGGAGAACTGAGGCAATACACCTCAGTCTCAACTCAGCTTGGCCTATTCAAGGAAGAGCAAGGGCACAGTGCAGCCGGAAAATTGTCACCACAGGCCATGGAGAGGTGAAGACAGGTGTTGGGCAGAGCCTTGCTCACATAGCGTCCTGAAGCTGTGACACTTTGCTGGAAACCCTTAGAGAGTTTTAATCAGTGTAATAACATGAAAACTCATATCTACTTTTAAATGAATAAGCTGTTGACTGGAGAGGGACTCAGGCAAAGTTACCCTGAAGGAAGGATCTGAAAGGAGAGAGTCACTGGTGATGGTTTATTTAGTTCACACAAGGTGTGACAGAGTTTTAAAAAATGAGAAATGTATATATCCAAAGTTGTTCTGAGTCATGATCATGAGACACTCTATCATTGTTATTCCGACAATGTCCTTGTTTATAATAACAGACTTGAAAATTGTTTTGAAAGACATTAGGAGCCTATGCCTCACATGACAGAATCTTTTATTACTTTGATTCATGAATCAGATTTTTAAGAACAAAATACAGACATTTTTGAGTTCAAACTAGGAAACATGGGGAAACATGAAGAGTAATAAGTGTTTATGTCAGAACATGATTAACATGATTTTTTTTCAGGGTGACAAAGAGAGATTATATTCAGGAAGACAATGAGACAGTTTAGAGCACTTCTAAAGAGGGTTGGAAGTGGGTCTCTCTTATGAAGAAGAAAAGGTGATAGACCAATTAAGATGATTTTTGTTTTTAATGTGTAAACATTTCTGATATTTGAGTTGCAAAAATAATTTATGTTCTTGGGAAATCCTTGGAATAGGTGATCTCTTCTGGGAGTGATTTCTCTCACCTCTAAACTTACAGTAGAATCTAACCTCTATCTCCCATAACAAATGCATCACCTTGGTGTGGTGTTTTGCAAGTATCTTCATTACATCTTTCTGGCAAGACTGAAACTGTTGAGAGAGAATCTGCTTGCTATTTATGTTGCTTGGTCGAACCCAGTTGGTGCTTGAATGAGTAATTGTTTCTCTTCATCTTCTCAGTTGCCGCCTCTGCTACCCTGAATGATGGTGCCTTTTCAACCTCAACCTAGCCCAGCCCCAGGATCCAGAAAAGCTCTGTCTGACAACAGTTGAAACCCCTGCTCAGTAATTAGTGGCCCTTGAAGAAAATCACCTCCACTGGAATGTGCAAGTTAATGGGACCAAAAAGATTATAAATAATTTGTTTTCTTTCTTCTATATCAGTTACTTTTTTTTTTACATATTTCTATTGTTGTATTTATTTTATTTTTATTCTCCTAATTGATTTCATTCTTAAAAATCTCTGAACTAAACTTTTAATCAAATCTATTGTAATATTCCATGGACACCTGGTAATTTAATCTTTGTTTATAAGATAATTGTCTTTTTCTTGAAATGTTTGTGATTTTAGTTAACTTTTGTTTTACATCTTTAGTTTTCAAGTTATTTATATTCAAATAGACATATATTTGCATCTGCCCAATAATGTGTGTTTAATTTATGTTATAGTATTGAGTTACAGTTTTATTCTGCTATCTACTTGAGGTTGTTGTTAATATTTTAATCAGTTGAATAAGTTTAATTACCTCTTCTTTTTCCTCTTATGCAAATTTGCATGAGTGTTTCCTGCCATTGTGGTCTAATTCATTTTTAAATAGGGTAGAGTTCCCAGCAATAGTAAGTGAGATATGGAAAGGAATAAAGGATTTGAGTAGTACTAGCTCTTAGTTTAGTTAAACTATCTTTGATTGCTAAAGAAAAGTTCAAAGTTAAATTAAATTTCTTTAATAAATTCCGCCTACTGGGAATGGGTTGGTGCACCTTATGATCTCTTTTTTTGTAGTTGCTACTGTTTCTGTCAGCTACTTGATGATAATCACTTGCTTTCTTTTCTTTCTTTTCCATATCTCTCGTCTAAAGTATGCTATTCCCACCTAACTTGCTTCATTCTGTTCTAGAAGTTTACCTTCTCAGAATTGAATTGCTTCTCAGATTCCATGAGTTTTCAAGCCAAATCCATTGAAGCAGTCAGAATTCTAATTTATAAGATACCAGACCTGTTCTTGTTTCAGTATTTCCCCCTTCAGGTTGAGGCTGAGGTTAAATTACTGAGTTATGTGGCCTGTTAATCTCTTTTTTTTTCTGTGCAGCAAAAGAATGACTCAGCTCTTTAATAGGGTCAAAGATTATTTCTGATTCAGGTGTGTATTATTGCTCTCATATATAAGTAGAAGTTTTATGTTTTTTTTTAAATTCTTTTCTCTTGTTATGCTTTACGTGTTTGTCTTTTTTTTTTTTTTTTTAACTGTATTCTTAGAGGAGGATTTGTGGTGATGCCTATATATCCGATCAGTCATGGGAAGCTCCAGCACAGAGACATTTAGTATCATGTAATAAACCATTCTTTTATTTATTATTTCATATTCACTTTAGGATACCCTATATGCTTATTTCACATGCTTAGGAATTTGAGAGTTTTCTTCTATTTGTTCCCTTCACTTATAAAATATCTGATTCTATACTTACATGTAGGTATTAATTTCACAAGGGAGCACTAATTATTTCACCTAATTCTTTCATGGCTCAATACAGGTGTTGGATCCTTGCATATAATGTGCTTTCACAAAATTTATACTTAAAGTCATGCATTTGAAGTAAATATCCATGATTGAAAACTCTTCTAAGTGGGCTTAAGCCAATGATGGCTACTTATCAATGATGCTGTGGTTTCAAGTGTCATCATTACTAAGCAACTGTACAAATCAAATATAATGATATTGTAATGTAAGAATTAAGGGTCTAAGAAGACAATTGTCATATGGTGGATAGCACATGAGATTTGGCATCAAACTGATTTATTTCAATATAGTTTTACCACTTATTAAGCCCTCTCTAAAGTAGTTACCCTGTCTCAGAATTTATTTTTAATTGTAAAGCAGATTATAATACCTGCCTCATGGAATAGCTGTCATATTTAAATGAACTAATATATTGAAAGCACCTAGCTAAATATTAGGTAGAAAATACATACTCAACAAAGTTTTTTGTACCTTCTTCTCTTAGCAGAGATTAAATTCACATATAAAAACAATTACTTCTCTAGATTTATCTTTTAATTTATAGAAGTCATTTCTCTCTTATAACAGTAAGTGATCACCATGTTTTAAATAGAATATTTATTAAAAATTCAAAACACAAATATTGCAGCAATTAACTATTTGATGATAAGGATTGTCATTTCTATCTTCCAAGTAAAGCAAATGTGGTAAAAGGGACTTGCTTCCGATTCTAATTGCTGGAGGAATTCATATTCCTTTGTTCTCTACCAATTAAATCTGTATATATCAAAAAGGATTCTCTAAAAGCTCATCATGTATATCAAGTGCAAAGGTATATCACTTCAAACGAAGTCATTGTGAATTAAACAAATGTACTAGAGCTGGTGGTGGGATTTATAGTGCCCAAAAAGCAGCTCAGAAAATACTTCACAGATTGCTTCTCTATATTGCAGAATGAATAGGATTTTATATCTAAAGAAAGAAATCTGTGCATTAAGCAATCAACATTTCTCACAACACACACTTAGCAGTATTTCTGGGAATACTGGTGCTGGCATAACCTAGTTAAAATAGGACAGTTTATTTAACTATATGCATAGTTCTTTTGGAGTAAGAACTGCTGCTTACTACATGCAAAGAGAAACAATGACCTTCCTGCTTTGGAAACTATCAAAGATTTTTTTTAATTGCTTTAAATTACCTTTTGCTCTACTCCCCCTCAAAGCCCTGATGCATAATCCTTCCTTTAGCTACTTGAATGCCTCTCAGATTTATTTACCAGAAAAACAAAAAGTTGAAGAAAGAGAGAAGGAAAAAGAGAGATATAAAAGCACATTCAGTCACAGAATCTCTACTGAAAAAGCCTCAACAAGCAGAATGGATTGAAAATTCAAGCATGACTAAAAAGTACATTCCCTACTAGTCAGTAGATTTAGCTTCCTATTTGTCACTGCCACCTTGGAGAGCAGAGAGCATTAATAATGCATGGGTGCTAGGAATGTATTAGCAACTAACCTTGCGAAGAAAATCAGCTGGGGACCTAGAAGAGCTGCGTGTGTGTGTGAGTGTGTGTGTGTGTGTGTGTGCATGTGTATAAGAGAGACAGAGAGAGAGAACACACATGCTCTGAAGTATCCTTCTTATTTATTGAAAAGATTTGGAGAACCGTGTCAGGCAACGATGTATCATTGTAAAGGAAAGCTAAAAATCCTCTGAATGGGCCCATAATTGACTTCATTGATCACACTCATGAATTTCCCCACATCTGCTAGGACAGTGTATTGCCTACTTTCAAGCAATAAAAAAATATTCTTGGGAGATTAAGTGTATTTATACATTTGGGCAAATCAGAAGTTTTAGTAAATTATATCTTGGGCATCTTTCTTTTTTTTTTTTTTTTTTTTTTTTTGAGACAGAGCCTCAAGCTGTCTCCCTGGGTAGAGTGCCGTGGCATTACAGCTCACAGCAACCTCCAACTCCTGGGCTCAAGCGAGTCTCCTGCCTCCGCCTCCCAAGCAGCTGGGACCACAGGCGCCCGCCACAACGCCCGGCTACTTTTTGGTTGCAGCCGTCATCGTTGTTTGGCGGGTCCGGGCTGGGGATTCGAACCCGCCACCTTAGGTGTACGTGGCTGGCGCCTTAGCCGGTTGAGCTATAGGTGCCGAGCCTTGGGCATCTTTCTTACAGAAACATGAGAAAGTATGTTTCTCGAATCAATTATATGTGCATTGAGGTCTACAGTATGTAGCATATACTGCAGGTAAATTTGTTTTGACATATGAATGTCAACTCTGATTGCAGAATGCTCCTAAAAGAAATAAGCAAATGAACAAACATCCAAAGATATACTAGCTCAGAATAGCGAGTCTGCCCGGCTTCAGAAAGAACTTTTCATTTTTTAAAAAAATAAATCACATTTAAAAAATTAATTTTTTCAGCTAGTTTAAGTGGAAACCAAGTTCCTTTGTGAAGGTGTAACTAACTTGTCATGAAGATGCCACCATGTGAGTGCTCAGAGCTGCAATTCAAAGCTTTGACCTAACATGGAGCTTCTCTCCCCAGAGGACGTTCCACGCTCTGTCCTTAGCACTCTCCCTTAAATCTTATCCCACTAGATATCTCCCCATACAATAGCTAGCCCACAATTGCTTGTCAGTTATTGAACTGATCGTGAAAAACATTAGGTAATAATGGGCCAAGGGAATGTATTTGTAAAATATTTATATTTTAAATCCCAACCTTCTATTGTAACTATTGAATTAAATTATGACTCAGGTAATTTCACTTTCATATTGAAGGTTTTTGAACTTGAAAATGGGAAGAATTTTACTAAATACGAAAATAGGTAAACATGAATATTTTTAATTTCTTACCTAATGGGTTTCTTAGTATTTTCCTAAGTTTTATTATGAAAAACTGTCAAGCATATTAAAAAGCCGAAAGAATTTTTCATGTATTTTAATATATTTCATATATTTGTTGCAAGATTCCACAATTATCATGTTATTTTATTTAATTAATCACATGTAGAATCATCCTATAAACATTCATCTATCTTATTATATTTTTCAATGTCAAAGTAAGTCAAGGATATTACTATACTTCCTCCTATGGCACTCATGTCATTGCTAGAATTCAGTGTTTGCTTATGATCCTTGTTATATAAAAATTATATATAATGAACTATACAACTCATAGATGCATAAATCAATGGGCTACATCAACTGCGTATAATGCATAACATAAATCTCCTACAAGATAGCAAGTATTATTGTCAACTTATTATTTTCTTAGCTTCCCGAAGTTATTTAATAATTAATAGATTTGCCCACAAAAAGTGCTTATTCAAGATTTAAGAAGACTGGATTTTGGCATCCTGAGAGGATCACATGATTAAATATGAAGATTATAAGAGAATTGCTTCCCTACCACTTTCTCATATTCATTACAATTGTTCTCTTGAGAAATTAGTAATTTTGTCATATTATTTTCTAAATAGTTTTTGTTGAACTTAAGTAAAGTTTTTCCCATCATTCTTTAATTATTATGATTATTATCATTATTATTCCTTCCTTTAATTCCTCATTTGGGAAAGCATCCCAGAATAATTTCATTTTATTGTGGCAAACTTCTTATCCAACTCTCTTTCCTTCTTCCTCTCTTTAACCATATAGACACCGGTATGTTCCAACAAGGCCTAAGGATGTAGTTACTAAGACATGAATGATCTTAGTAAAACATACATGGTATAGACTCAACATTTTAACACAAAGAATTTCTGAAGTGCATGAATAGAACATATAGTATAGAAATTGGTAAGTCACATTTACTTGCATGATAGCTGACAAATATTCCATGAAGCAAATTATAAAATACTATATGGAGTTGTGTAGTTAGAAGTGCATTTTATGGACTGAGTTCTTTGCCCTCTGGGAGGCCAAGGTGTGAGGACTGCTTGATCTCAGGAGCTGAGACCAGCCTGAACAAGATCCAGATTCTGTCTCTAGTAAAAATAGAAAAAAATAGCCGGGAAACCAGGTGGGTCCTGTAGTCCCAGCTCCTCGGGAAGCAGAGGCAGGAGGATCTCCTGAGCCCAAGAGTTTGAGGTTGCTGTGAACTATCATGATTCCATGGCACTCTGCCCAGGATGACAGAGTGAGACTCTATCTCAAAAAAAAAAAAATGCATTTTATGATTTATTATAAACTCTTATATGTGAGAGACTCTGCATTTTTCCCTATTAAAAATAATTTTAAATGAAAAAATTATCCAAAGCATTGTGGGACACACATACACTATGAAGACTTCTTATTCTTTAAAACAAAACTTTTTAAAGATTTAAATACCATCTGACATGCTCACATAGAAACAAATAATCTTGATTAAAAGCCATCAACATGTACTATTCAAACTGGTTTCTCCGCAAAATAGCTAATCTAATTCTTGAAAAGAAATTAACCACTGGAAATAACTGATAGCCTTGCACATTTTGTTAACATCTTCCAATATTTTAACAGAAATTCAATTTCTTTGACTTTAAGTGAGAGATTGTAATTAATTCATTCTTCCCATAGGGGGATAGAATGTATAGAACCTGGCCTCACTTTCCCAGCGAGGTGATTTTAGCTGACATACTAACATTTCCTTATTGCTGGCTTAAAAAAAATATGAATACTTTGAGTTTTCCATGTAATCCCCTAAAGATATTATCCAATTTCTCTTCATACCTTTTTTAAACTGCTGAATTGATCTGATTCCGATATTTCTTTTTGGGACACATTACAGTAATCTTTGAAACAAGAAAACTAGAATCTCAAGGAAATATTAACCAGAAAAGTTCAATAAAAAAACGATTATGTCAAAATCATGACGCAACAGGAAACCAAGGGAAGTGAACTCAAGGTGATCAGTGTTTTCTGTAGTTACTGTGTGCTACTGTGCAAAGATCCTAACATGGGTTGGTTTTTTGTTGTTGTTGTTGTTGTTCTACTAAATTGTAGATTTTCATTACAATTGTTCTAGTAGTGAATTGACAGCTAAGACACTTTTCCATCAGCATATTAAAATATGTATTTATTCAAGTATGTAAAAAAAGCCTCTGTTCAGCAAAAGATAGACCATAAACATAAAATTTGCATAAAACAAGGGGAATCTGGGGTACCGGGAAGGGATGTGGGTGGCAATTTTTAATAGGACAGTGTAATTTTTAAAAAGGGGTATTATTTTGATTGAAAGGATAATATCTGAGTAACAACTTGAAGGAAGTGAGCAACTGAACTTTGCTAATACAGGGGAAAGTTCTTTTGATGAAATCTCTAAGACCTGAGTCCCTAGCTAATGGGACTTGCCTGGGGACTCAGGAGTGATATACAGAGGTTGATCATACACGGTAAACTGTGTTTACCAATATCCTTGCAGTAACACTCTCTCCTTAATACAGAGAGAGAGAGAGAGAGAGAGAGAGAGAGAGAGACATATAATGTATACCCAGGCAAACAATAAAATGTCTATCATTTTTAAATAAATAAGACAAAAAGCAAGAGAATAGCTAAAAAATTCTCTATTGCAATTTGATAATAAAACCCCTTTTAATTTTGGCATGTGTTAGGCTCCAGCTCCAGAGACTGCATGAGTGACAAGTGCCCAACATAAAGCACATGAGGGACAGTGAATCCGTTTAAGGCTCTCACTCAGAATCCCTTATGAGAGAAGAGACCCAGGGAGAATCCCACGTAGAAACAGAGAACTGGGCTCTATTACACCTAGAAAGCAAAAATATAATATCAAACAGAAAAAAATGCTTAGAGATTTTTTAAAGGGCTATTAATAAGTCTAGAAAATAGAAAAAGAAACATCACTTACAAGCAAAATAAAAATAAAGTTAGGGAATGTAAAAAAGAAATAATTCACATTTGTTATATACAATCTATAAATTTGTTATATATATACCTTTTCATTTTCTTATTTATTCTCCAAGAAACAATTTGGGCCACAAGTTTAATACAGAAAATATTAAACCTACCAGCAATATGTAGAATTTCAATATATCTCTGATTTTATTGTCTATGGGCTTAAACATAAAAGCAAAATGTGAAATTCAAACACACAAACTACATGATACAATATCTAAATTGTTACACAGGCTCAGCACCCGGAGCACAGTGGTTACAGCACCAGCCATATACACCAAGGGTGGAAGGTTCGAACACGGCCTGGGCCAACTAAACAACTGCAACAGAAAAATAGCCAGGTGTTGTAGTGGGCACCTGTAGTCCCAGTTACTTGGGAGGCTGAGGAAAGAGACTCCCTAAGCCCAAGAATTGGAGGTCACTGTGAGCTGTGACACCACAGCACTCTACCAAGGACTACATAGTGTGACTCTGTCTCAAAAATAAATAAATGAATTGTTACACAAACAAAAAAGAAATGGGAAAAAAGGTGTGAGAACACAAATGTGTCAGCAACATTATTGTAGTTATTTTGCTAAATGAGAATAAAAGGATTCATGATTTTACTGCACATTTTCATAACATTAAACACTAATAGAATATCTAAAAAAAAATTGCAGAGAGGAACAAAGTTATTCCTAAAGAACTAAAATTGGCCCGGTGCCCATAGCTCAGTGGTTAGGGTGCTGGCTGCATGCATGGGGCTGATGGGTTCAAACCCAGTTTGGGCCTGGTAAACAACATGACAAAAATAACAAAAAAAATGGCTGGGAATTGAGGAGGTCACCTGTAGTCCCAACTACTTGGGAGGCTGAGACAAGAGAATCCCTTAAGCCCAAGAGTTTGAGGTTGCTGTGAGGTGTGAAGCCACAGCACTCTACCGAGGGCAACAAAGTCAGACTTTGTCTCAAAAACAAAAAAAAATCATTCTGGTATCATGTATTTTATCAACACTAATGGATGGTGGATGAAGAAAGTACAATGTTTTCAAAATTTTATACCTAGAAAAACTGTTATTAAAATAAAATAAAATCAGAAAGGTTTTCAACAAGCAAGATCATAAAATACATTTGTCACAGGGAAATAGTTCGTGATAAATTACAGCCAAAACACAGAATAAATCACCAAAGAGGAAGGCAAGTAATCCAGGAAAGAAATATGACTACAATCCTGCGGATACATGAAAGGTACTCAGAATCAAAACTTTGTAATAGGTTAGAAGGCAGTTCTTCCAAATTATGCAAGAAGGACTATGATCTTTAGAGTAAAGGTGGATAAAGAAAAGTGGAGTCTCAGAGAAGGAAAAATTCTGATTGAAAGATTGGAATAACTTGGGAGTCAGATGACAGGTAAAAAGAATATTATAAACGTTCCCAAAACAAACCTGCCAGGAAAACATAGTCCTGGTCCAGGTGTAAAGCAAATTAAAAATAGATGTGCTTTAAAGAAATTAGAGGTCCTAAAGTAAAAAGAGTACATTTTAAACTTGAATATGTATTAATGTATATTCCATTGGTTCAAAATATGGTATTATACACAGATCAAGTGAAAAATAATTTTAGCAGACTACCTAGTCTCCTGTTGAGCGACAGTTACTACTTTCTATTATTGAAAGTACTATTTCTTGGTTTAGAGCTAATCCATTGTCATGGCATAAGAGACTCATTTGCAATTAAAGGATTAAACTCATAAGTTACAACTTGTACCTCATACCTAAAACAGTGTTCATCATAAATGTAGGTCCCATATTAATATTTGAATATTAAATGCATTAATTTTGACAATTGAAAAGTACAAGTTCAACTGAGAGACAATAAGGTATGTGGCTTAAATACTCAATTTGCAAAATAAGCAGTCAAGAGATTTAAAGAGGAACAAAAATTTGGATTTAAATATATCATTTAAATTACAATAGCAACCGATGGGAAAATAGAGAATAATAAACTCAAACAATGAAAGGGGAGGGAGAATTGTGAATATAGGATGAATATTCGTATTTCATACCACAGAGTCCATAGGTAATTGTCTGGAACAGATACTAATATATTACCAAAAATTACAAGGATCTCTTCCAGAAGAATAAAAGTTATAACTATTACATTATGCAAAGTGAAAGTAGACTCAAGCTGTTATCAAGTATTATAAGATTTTGTTTATATGAAATATTCAGAATAGTTAAATCTATAAATATAGAACACAGATTGGTGGTGGTCAGAGCTGGGGCACAGGGCAATGTGAAGTATTGCTTGATGGGTGCGGGGATTCCTTTGTGATGGAATTATTTTGGACTCGATAAAAGGTGGTGGCTACACTACACTATGAAGGTACTAACTGCCAAAGACTTGTCCACTTCAAGATGGTTAGTTTTGTGTTTTGTGAATTTTGCCTCAAAACATTGTAATTATTTTAAAAAGAAGTGTGTAGGACTAGGATGGTAAAGGAAGAAGGCAGAGACTTTGATTTCATCATGTATTAATTTGTACAATGGAATGTGTTATCCTATGCATGGATTATTTTAATATATTTCTAAAAAATTTAAATAACATAAATTCAGCCAAATCAGGGGGCAAAAGTTTTGACTCTGCAGAGAATAAAGGAAATGGAACAGTAAAATGTTATCCAGTTTATTAGATTGTAAACGGATGCGAATATGCTTGTAACATAATCTTTTTTATTTTCAGATTACATAAATGGATTTCAGCTATTTGTTTCAATCATGTGTTTATGGAATTAAATGAATGCATATATTTTTTTCAGATAAGTATGATAATAAGAAATCTATAAAATAAGCACCAAATGTACTTCTTTAATTCACCATAATCCTACTGTAATCTGCACTCAAAGCTTTGTATGTTAATTATGAAGGGATATTTCCTTTATCCTTGCCTTTTAGTAGTGACTTCGTAATATTTGCTAATAGGCTTTGTTGTCTGATGAACAGAATTACTGTGTTCTCTGCGCAGGACTCTACTAAATCATCTAAGATATTTGAGAAATTAACCTCCATTTAAACATTAGAGTTGGGGACAGGAGCATGGAAAGATTACTTCTATTTGGCAAAAAAAAACCCAAAAAAAACCACACAAAAAACCCCAACATATTTTGTAGTTTTTCAGGCCTACAAAGCAGACCTATGTTTCTCATTATTTTATTTGTATGTAAAGCAAAAATGGAAATCAATTTTGTTATTTAAAAAAAGAAAAGGAATCTTTTCTGGCTCTGACTTTTTTGAGTCTAATTATTTCCTTTAAAATTAAAATTTGCTTTCAAAAATGTCATGATTTCAACATTTGCAAGTTTAGTTGTTACCTAAGAACACATTGAGAAATATTATTTTTTTGAGAAGTAAATGTTGCTCTAATTTACAGTAGAGGAATCTTCTAAATATGTACATTTCAAAATTCTCAAGATTTGTTAGTGGGACTTAATGAAATGGAAATCTAGTTGGTAATTATACCGGGCTCAGCCTGGGAGTTCATAGTGCTGTCAGCCTGTGTGGTCATGGGTAACTAAGCAACACAGCCAACTAGCACCTTTGTGGAGGATATTTTTAGCTTCATTGCACATTTTTCATTTATCTATTGGAGATTGATTTGTTTCGCAATTTATTTTGAAATTCCACTACTTAAAATGAAAGGTATACCATTATGCCAAAAGGAAACATACAAATTGGAATGAAAAAAAAATGATGATCTGTGTGATTTGAAACATAAGTAATGTAAGTATTGTTGGAGAATTAAACGTTATTACTTTATTTGTGCTTTTTTAGAAGGTGAAAATAGTTTCAAGACTTGAAAATAATTATCAGTAAATAAAAGCATTGAGTTTTCTGTTCATGGGTGAAGACACTGGCATAGGCAGTTAAATAGCTTAATTTGTTTCTAAACTCAAATTAATATCCTAGTGACAAGTTCATGATTGCTTAATAAATAGAATATGAATGAGACCCTAGGATTGTGTTCTTTTGGTAAACAGCATTTCCAGGGGAGACAAAAAAGGTAACAAGTTGTCACAAATTTTAAATGTCAAGATAGCAATGGACAGAAAGCTTTTTGGAGTCGTTAATTGCATTCCCAGGCCCCTGTGTTCTTGTGCAACACCTGGAAGGGCACTGATGGCCATAAAGCCCATTTACTCCATCAGGCCACACTTTTCCATTTCCACCTGCTAGGCCTGATTGAACAAGTTCCTCTCCTTAAAGTAACTTACTGCACATGACCCACCAGTAGGAAACTGCATGGCTTAGAGAGAAAAAAACCCAACCAAGCAAACAAATGCATATGCTGTCTAGAATTGACAACAGTGGAGGGGGACTATCTCTCTGTTCCTGAATTAGATGCTTACTATCTCACTGGTTTGAATCCTTGTAGAATGGAATAATAATTTTGCCGTGCAAAGTTTTGTGAAAAATAAATAAAATGTATAAAATATCTGGTACATATTAAGCCACTTACCATGGCCCAACTCTGTCCTCACCCTTTTTTACTCTCCATAGTGACTGAGTATTAATGATTTAGACATTTGTCATATCTTCCGTGCTGTCATTTACACAATCTAGGAAGATGACTCTTGAGCACTGTCCACACTTTTCTCAAGGAATAATCAGTTTTTCAGAAGGAAAGTAGATGTTATTTCCATAAAAATTTATAAATTGACACAGCCAAATGTAAAGAAGGGTTTTATAAACTTACAAAGGTCATTATGAGAACCCTATTGATCACTGCAAATTTTAAAATACTACTGAAATATATTCCCTGATTCATTTAAATAGGATCATAAGAGTAAAATCCTCTTTAAGAGGATCCCATTTAAAGGATTTCCTTATAAAATCTAATTTCAAGATTCATTTTCCCAGGTTGTGTTCCTGGTGGCGTTCAGTGAGCTTCTTGAATAATATGGGAATGGGTGGGGGTAGCTGTCTTTATTAACTGAACACCTCCATGGTGCCCTGTGTGAGTTGATGGTGGAGACAGTGACAGGTTTGAGGAGGTTTCCCAAGCTAGTGCGTTGTTCATTTCTAGATAGGAGCTTAGTTCAATTCAATTTCAAGCCAGCATTCATGGTTGGTAAAGGTAACCACGTCCAAAGCTACAGAGATGTGATGTGGGGGCTCTGGCTTCAATCCATATACAAGTAAGGTGAGGTGGGAAAGCCTGCTTGGACGGGAAGCAGTGAAGTGCGTAGGCGATGACTATTTTTAGCTTGATTTACTCTTGTTTGTGTTCCTTTCCAGTGCATGCTGAATAAAGTAGAACCTGACCCCTGCTATTGGAGGACAACAAAGGAAGGAAGTCAAATAATATACTCCCCTTAGCTCTGGAGTGGAGATAAGATTAAACAATAGTAATGCTTCTCACTACTGACATAAAAATAAATTAAAAACATTGCCAGGAATGCCACCAATTCAAGCTCCTCAGTCACACTCCCAATAGAGACGCCCATTCCCTGGTACTCTGGAGACTTCCAAATAAAAGGGTCAAAAATGCAGTGATGTAACCAGCACCCCATAGAATGAATGGAGGTGGAGTAACAGCTGGCAACAGAACATTAATTTGTATATGAAAATTGGTAATGACTTGGGCAATTAAAAACTATAAAGCAGTTTATTCAACATTTAATGTTTTATATTAGTTAAGGTAGATTAGGGTTCTCCATATTGGAATGCACAATATATATTTGAGTATTATTAGATGCTAAATATATTAGTGAACACATCATAGTAATAATGTTATTAAACTTTAAGTTATAAAACTTAAGAGGCTGTACACAAATATATTGCCCATTAGTACATAGAAAATATAAATATTAGAATGGAATATATGTAGGGATTGGAGACACCATACTATTCTGTGCAAACTACTTTTTGTTACCATTGAGTTGTGATTACACTCTTTGAGATAGTTTCTTTATCTCTGGAGCGTTTTCAGTGTCTGATTTCTCTGTATTTGTTATTTATTCTTTTCTCTTGACACATTATTGGACCTAAAGATCATCATCTATTTTCAAATTCTTTTAATTCATCTTCCGTTAGTCTAAATATTTGTTCTTCATGCATTTTCTTTTAAAATCACTTTATTCTTTTAAAAGCTTAAATTTTGACTCAAAAGGAAAAGCACAAATAATCCTCTAATCATTTTAAAAGCAGCTGTTGTTTACCTTGAAATGATATTGGTGCTTTTAACATTTTAGGTCTTTTTTCCCCTCCCCTTTCACTTCGGACTGGTATAAAACTTTAAATGCCTGATCTTACACAAGTAAGATAAAGGGGCTGCCCTGACAGGGACCTCTTTTCTTTCATTTCCTTTCTTTTTCCTTTTTTCTCTTTATGCAGTTTGTTCCAATAGCTCTTTGTTTGGTGATTTTTTTTCTTGCCTCTCTAGTTTTGGCATATGTTAATTACTTATTTTAATATTAGCTATATTATCTGTTAACAGTGCTAAACTACGATTGATATAATTTCTGAAATAAGTCTAAGATTTGATTTCAAATTTACCTTTATTGTTTTTGCTTTATAACTGACTCTGTCAAATCATTTTTACCCCTAAATTTGCTTTCGCATACTTAAAAACAAATAAATAGTCCCAGGCTCTAGTGTAGTTAGGTACCTATTAATAGATTATATTGTATGAGAGTATTTTCCATGTTATATTATTTGTTGATCAGAGGAAAAGTAATGCAGAGAGAGATAATGGAAATTGGTATCAGAATACAAACTCTGACAGCCACTAAATACTATTGGACCACTGTGCTTTCTTTCTAAATGGCTATAATTATACAAACTCTGGAGAGTGGTAAGACCTAACGAAATTACAATGTGAAATACCTAATATATGATTTGGTACACAATTGGTGCTCAATAAATAATAGCTACTACCATACATACACCTGACTTGACTCTAAATTTTGTTTTAATTGTCAAGGTAATTCTTTTTATGAAATACAAGCAAATATGTTTAGACTGTGTCATTAACAGCCAATTTTTAATATTTTTGTAGTACATTTTGCAACTTAATAAAACTATAAAGCTTAGAGTCTAAAACAGGTATGAAGTGTTGTTTATTTTTCATAAAATGGATTAATGAAATTATGTTATATCCGGTTTTGTGGTTTTCTTCATAAAATCTTGATTTTGACAAATATATATATGTGTTTTTTAAACATTTGACCATTTCCTTCACTAAACGCAGGTGGCCTCAGCTTAAAGATTTATGCAGGAAGCAGGAGACATGATCCCGAATATATTTTAAGGAATTTAAATAGAAATCTCCAATTAATTAACATCTGTATTCATTTATGCCTAGTTTTACTTTGGATAGATTCTATACTCTCTATCCTGCCATGGTTCAGAGCACGAAATGCTTACTAACTAGAGAGATGTATGTAAAACAATCAGTGCAAGAAAGTTCATTTTACCTCTGAGAAAAACTTAGGCTTTTTAAATGTTCAAACTGTAGACATTTATTTAATTGGCACTTGTAAACCTTATGAATACCTTATGGAGAGAAGAGCGAATCTATAAACATTACAATATTCTAGGTCAAGAAAGTGCCTCTGAAATCTCAGCATGGTTGTATGACATGTGTGATCTCACGGATGGAGGGCAAGAGGAAACAATTGAAATCAGTAACTTCACCACCTTTTCTCCTATTTGAGTGATGTGTGATGTAGCCACCGAATAAAATCAAATTAAGGGCTTGGGGCTGTGTTTTTTAATATATGGAAATGTCATAATTTAATAGTACTCTAATACTAATTACCTCTCACGATATTTTTTCCTGAAGTCTCTTTACACAGACTTAAATTGAGCTAGATCACTTCTCCTTCTCTCTTTTCTTATACAGAAATCTCATTTAAACCTGAAGCAGGTAGGAGATGAAAGCGCCTCATTTTCACACTGATGCTCTATAATGAATATATTATCCTGGGAACCTTCTTGGCTTACCTTTTTCTGTTGAATAACACCAAATTTTATTAAAGATCTGTGAAATGTTCCCTGAGATGTTACAAAGCCTGTTCTCTTCAGACAGTAAGTTTTGCAAAATCTTCTTGGCTTTCTATAGGTGATAACAAGAAACAAGAATAATGAGATAAAACCTCTTCTTTCAGGTCTTTTAATTGAGGAACAAATTATTTCATAGTTTCTCATTAGTTATTCCCATGGATTCTAATGACAAGGTGCCAACTTTCACACGTTAAACAGGTTAATTAATCAGGTAGTAATGAAGTTGGGTGATACCTGAGTGTTGGTGTGCCGAATAATCACAGCTCCTAATAATGTGCTTAAATGTCTGTAAACCTGAGCGGGTAAGTTGAAATTCAGATCTTCTGAGTTCTGCATAAATAAATACATGCTAGCTAATGGGACAGCTAATTTTAATTTATTATGCCAGATATATCTTTAATTGTGAGCTACGTACATAGGAATAAAGAAATAAATCACATACATGTATTCATAATCACATGTATTGTTCTTTTCATTTGGAAGCATAAGTATGATCATATTTCACATTTGTACAATTATGACTCAATTATTACTTTGTTAAGCCATTCCATAAAATTTTATATTTTAAATCTTGCGGGTCAACGGTAATTTTAGTCACAAAACTAGGTAACAGTAAAATTTTGAATGAAGTCTCACAATGTAACAGTAGTACCTGAGTGTGTCACAGAAGATATTGTTACCAGGAAGACATCACTAAGGCATGAATAATCTTGAGGACCCGGAGTGTCACCTATAAAGTATAAACTAGAGAGTTCTCAGGTCCTCGTCTCTTGGATTTTCTTCTTCATAAACCATAGGAAAGATCAGCAAATGAAAAAATATATATATCTTATGTTGAATATTACCAGGCTAATAATCATAGAAGGAAACTATAATAAATATTTTAAGAACAGATTATTTCTATTTTCTGTGATGGCTCTGTAGACAAGTCCATTACAAAGTAAACAGGAGACTAAGGGTACAAGATGTTACACCTTCTCTCACCTGCAGGTGTGTCATCCTGGTGAAATCATCAACAAAGAATCACAAATTATGTAGTAAGCGTAGGATGTGGATCATCTACATTGCCCTGGTGACGATGAAAATATTGTTAGGATGAAAACATTAAGAATAACTCTCAATAAATTAGAATAAAAAAACCGAGGATGGATCAGGGAAGAAAGATGTATTCAAATGAATATTAAAACAAGTCTACTACCACCTTATGATCACCAAAAATGAATTATCTGTAGTTACAAAGTCATAAAGAAATTAAGATATCTCATGTGATAGGGGAAAGTTCCACACAAGTAGTGAATGACAAGGTTACAATTTCAGCCCCCTCTGAATCCTAGCCATGCAACCAAGCTGGGGGGCAGGATATAAAAAAGGGACATAGCTTGTGAGACACAGGGCCCCCCACCCCAGAAAATCATGAGAAGGCTTGAGACCTAGGACCACAATTGTGCCCTATGGAGATTTGGAAGTCAAAACAGGCAGGCTCTAAACATTCACTGTCTCCTAGGAAGGGCGCCCTGGGTTTGCTCTTGTGGGATTTTAAATCCAATCAATGAACCAGTTGGACCACTGCCTTGGGATATTCTCTCATTCGACCTGCCTACCTATGTACACATATGTGTGACTATGTCTATTCTTATGTGTATATATTTACATACAGGTCAAAGATGTACATCCTTAAGCACACATATGGAGTATTTGCCTATACTGGACATAGTTACCTCGTTAAATTGTTTTTGATTTTACTTTATTTGTAAATTTGTCTTATAGAGGGAGTGGCTTTTATTTGTTCTGTTTGAGCCTCATCTTTCTTTACCAATCACACCGTGTCCAATCTAGCAATACAATCTTGGGCAAAGGTATAACTACCCACCTTCCAAGAATATAACATAAACAAATTAATTAGCTTCCAATTTAAATGATATAGTAGGTAAAATTCAGCAAATTAGAAAATTAACTGATTACATTAAGGGGTTTTGACATTAAACTATACATAATTATGGAACTCTGGAATTTTAAAATTCTATTTGAAACAAGAAAGAGAACGATAGATTTTCTTGTTATTCTGAAGTGGAAACCAAAGTTTTCGAGGCCCCATGTAACCTAACAATTAGATTTTACTCTGCTGGGATATAATTAATGGTATTTTAGCTTCTGAAGTACCTACATATTTTTCTTATTATTTACATATAACAATTACAAGCCACGATCTGTATTCACAGTTTATTATAGGTAAGTATCAATAATATTCATTGATGGAAGGATAAAATAAAGAAAACAAAACAAAATCTTTCATGATATCCAGAAGGCACATAATATTATGCACTTTATAGACTTCTCTTGAAAGCCAAGTATGGACCAACCAAAGCCTCAAAATGCCCTTAAAGCTTTTGTTTCAAAATGACATGGTTTTGCAATGGTGTTGTCAAAAAGGGGCAAAAAATACAGAAACATGTACATTATTAGCACAACTGCATTCCATTATTTTCTTTTGCAAAATAAATTACATAAATGGGGTTTGTATTGTTTGCTATACTTCACCCAGAGATTGGGATAATTAAGTTTCAAGAACTGAGATGCTTTAAAACACATTTAATTTAGTAAAATTGGTAAGGAAGCTACTGCAATTAAAAAAATAAACAAAAAGGGACAAAAGTTTCCTATGTCTTACTGGGTAATTTGAAGTGAATTTAGACTATGGCGTTAGAAGTACAAAAGGTAACTAAAAATGCCATTAAATGAAATGTTCCAAGTCCAAGCAATTTCCTTCTTAACAGAAAGTGAAATGCAAACAGAGATTACTAAAACCCCGCTGTGTTTAATTTAAGTGTATGGAAGCCTTTTACTCACAGTCATTTTGTCTGGAGATAATCACGGCCATCCACAGTGGTCAGGGCTGTGAAACATGGCTTGTCAAAAGTTGCTCACTCTTTGATTCCACCTTGCTTGTGTCAGCCATGGTTCACATGAGGCAAGTTCGGCTCATTCATCTTCTGACAGGGTGGGATTCTCCCATTTCTATCTCCATCAATTTGGTGTTGTCACTTACAAACCACTTGCAGCAACAAGATTCCCGTGTATAATTGTGTGTCCACCAGTTCAAGGTGAGGTGATTGGCCATATACAGGCACAAAGACTTCTGTGACCAAGGAAATCAGTGCAACATATATATATATATACATACACACAGCAGATGAGTGTATATTTTATCTGTGGATTATTTGTGCATCTGTGATGGTTCATTTACTAAAAATATTCAAGTGATAGAGTTTGGGAATATCAAGTATTTTTCACAGTATTCAAACTGCTAGGAGTATTTTGTTATATATAGAATTCCTTCAGACAAGTAAACAAAATGCTGGTAGTATTTCTCAGAGGTGAAGAAGAGCAGTGGCCAAACTCATCTTTTGAATATACAGAGAGAAAATGGGATTAAGGATCAGGTCTGGCTATAAGACATTTTAGTAGAATAATCTTTTAAATACTTTAAAAACCTATACATCGTTTACAATTTGAGATAAGAATACTTGGAATTTTTTATGTGAGAAATGTGAATACTGTCTTGCCATTTCATGTTCAACTTCTAGTTGCCAGTAATTCCTAAAAAGAGAAGAAAGCTTGACATTTTAATTTTAAAATTAAACATTTGGTATTCATTGAGCCCCTAAGTGTGTATGAAGTGTGTATGAACCCCCCCCAGCAAGTTTACATATGCAAATAAAGGATAGTGAATAAAATAACATATTTTTGTCTCCAATACATAAAGAATCATCAAATATATAAAGAAGATTTATAAAATTTTCATAATATTCATATACACACACTGATCTATATGCATTTTCTATCATTTTTCAATGGAAAGGGGACAGATAATTCTAGATCTATGTAAGTCATTTCTCAACATCTGAAGCACTTATGTAACTTCATAATACAACTTTTTTTTTTTTTTCATTTAAGCAAAGTGTACCTAAATAATAGCTTCTGAAAACATTCAATACTATGTATGAGCCAGAGATGGTGTAAAGAAATTCTGGATAAATTATTAAACAGTGTAATCCAAAAGGCATGAGTCAGATTGGAGGATCACCTGCATAAGTGACACCCCTCTGTGGGAGCGACCCTTCTATGTTAGAAGAACATGAACAGGAACGCTGACTGGTCTTATTCACAGTAGTACCGATGTCATTGAGAAGCTCCAATAACAAGCAGTTTGGGGAGTCCATGGCCATTTCAAAGCATGTTAATTTCCTCTATGGTGACCTGGCAAGATCATGACACATTTTTATTTAAACTATGCAGTTTGACCTTGTTTATTTGAGGCAGCTCTCCTAAGGAAGACATTGCAAACTGTCCTTCACACATTCATTATTATAAACGGAATTAAAAAGTCTGGATGTAGGTAAGCATTCATAAGGCTCTGAGATAGCCTTCTCTAATCCACTGATACTACCCAGGAGAAAGTGTGTGCTCAAAGTCCTTCATTAAGGACACATGCAGTGGCAGGGTCACCACATGGCCACTGGATTGAGCACTGTGTGATTCCAGGGGGCACATTGTCCAACAACTAAAAATCTGAATAGTCCTGAGGGTGTTGAAAGTTGGCAAAGTGATAAACTTTGGTAGGAAAAGTGCACACATGAGTGAAGGAAACCCAAATGACCTCAGTGAGCTATAGTGGTAGAATCTGATGGCAGGATGACCTCAGATTCACAACAGAGACAGAGTCCAGGCCAACCTGGGGAGTATGCAAATTTTATCTTCAATACCTCGGCAATTTTACCATTATGCACATTATGTCCCTTTCGACATGATTACAAGCCATACAAAATGATGATATGCCAGTTACCAGTTTATTGCCTAAATCCAAATTCAAACTCGATATTTTTGCTTGCTCTATGAAGAGAGATCAGGGCCGTTTAAATAGGTTTCTTTTCTGCTTTTTCAATAGAGGACACTAGGAAGAGAGAAGGCTTCTGATCCCTGGTTCCAATGTGCTTGCTTGGCCCCCACAGTACTGTGCCCCTTCAGCGTGGACAGCTACTCAGCGTCCAGGCCCTGCAGTACATGCACTTCAAGCTCCGCATGCACCTGCAGCGCCTACCTGCTGCCAGCAGCCGGCACCCCATGGCAGAAACTCCTAGAACTTCCCTCAGGTGGTTTGGCCACGCACCGCCTCTGATGGAAAGATGACTTTTTTAACATCTTTTCCTGAAAGGATGGATTTCTAGCAAGTCCCAGCAAATTCCACTGGTGCATTATCACAGTGACTTCTCTGCCACTCAAAGGGCCAGAGCCACGTCTTGTCCCATAAGGTCACATCACAGCCCTATTGGGGATGTGCGGCTATCATTTACTTGTTAAATTCTCTCTTATTACATATCCTACACATTATGTCATCCATATTACGCATGATATGCATTATATATGTTTTGTACATTACAACACGTGACATTGTGATATAAGTCAATACACTGTAACATAAAACGCAGGCTCTACAGCCCAGGTACTGTTTCACGTTCCTTTGCTTCTTATTAGCATTATACCTATTCACCTATTCATGGTTACAGATTATAATTTTTGTTTTAATCTCTTTCCATTCAAAACACTTATTTGTATTTCCATGTTTAATCTAGATTTTTTATAAAAAATTTTACTCATTTGCAAGCTCCAAAGTGATCCATGAATTTTTTCGTGTGTTCTCTCATTCTTGACATTGTCACAGAATATTATGTTTTCAAAATTTTAGGCTTGAGTCATTTTGAGAAAGTGAAAATATAATATTTAGTTTTTCTATTAAGGGTCATTAAATGTGAAATATCCTATTTTGAACCAAAAGTTTAGTTTAGTGTCTCTCAAGCAAGAAGCAGTACAATAAATCAAAGTATATGCCCAATCGACGCAGCCTTGCCATCTTAACAGCAGCTTGTTTATGCCAGCAGCGAAGAAGTCTGGGGAGTGAGTGGCGATAAAATACCTAAAGGTGTCTTCCGCAGCTTGTTGAGAGTAGAATCTTTTTTTTTTTTTTTTTGCAAAAAAATGATACAAAGCCTGGAAGACATGGTAGCCAGGGCAAGATCTGGGAAATAGGTGAGAGACAGAGAGTTTCCAAGTTTGGTTTCCAGTTTGAACAGAATTGTGTATGCAACATGGGGCCAACCATTGTCTTGCAGGATGGTTGGCCTGTCTCTGTTGACTAACCTCACTGAATAAATGCAAGCATCCTCATCATTTCATCCAAATAATTGCAGTAGACAACCTCTGTAATCTACTGACGCTGTAATGGATAATACCAGGGCTGGACCATCAAACAGACACCAGTAGCAATTTTGGAGGACGATTTGGTTTTGGACTGTGTTTCAGCCCCTCACCCTTATCCATTGAGCCTAACACTTGCAGTTGTCAAAAATAATGAATTTGCATCGTATGTAACAATACAGTATAGAAATGATTCAGACAAGCTTGGAGACATTCCCCTCCTGACACCTGTTTAATTCATGTGGAATTCTGTCCAGCTTCTTCACCTTGCTTATTCATTCCACATGGTCCAGTATTATTGAAATATGATGTCAAACTTCACTGCTAATTCACACATAGGTTAAAATTAATTTGCTTCTGCTACAGCTTTTTTGATCTCATCATTATAAGTCTTGGTCTCAGGTCACCCATGTGGTTATTTTCAAAATCGAAATCACCAGAACTACCAAATGGAACTTCTCAAACGATCAGTGTACTGTGTGTGCATGAGCCACGTCCTTCCCAAACATTTCATTGATAATTTGAGCTGTCTTTGCTGCCTTGGTTCAATAAAGGGACTCATATTCAAAAATAACACAAACTTTTTACTTATCCATGGCTAAAAAAAAATAATTTTTGAAAAAAATTGAAAATAATCATAAGACAATATACGGATTTAAAGAATGAGGATGTACCTTCTCAATTAAAAAACAAGCAAACGAACAAGAAATGTCAAAGTGAAATGTTAGAGATAATCAACTGTCAAACTTAGTACTTAGCCATTGGATATTTCATACTTAAT
This sequence comes from Otolemur garnettii, assembly GCF_000181295.1. Taxonomy (NCBI): domain Eukaryota; kingdom Metazoa; phylum Chordata; class Mammalia; order Primates; family Galagidae; genus Otolemur; species Otolemur garnettii. The sequence continues at coordinate 4,902,430 of NW_003852459.1, forward strand.
AACTTAATAGCTTCAGTTTCTTTTAAATTAGGTGAAATTAATTTTTTGTTGTTTTTGAGACAGAATCTTACTTTGTCATCCTCAGTAGAGTGCTGTGGCATCATAGCTCACAGCAACCTCAAACTCTTAGGTGCAAAGCAATTCTCTTGCCTCAGCCTCCCAAGTAGCTAAGACTATAGGCATCTGCCACAATGCTGGGCTGTTTTTAAAGCTGGGATCTCCCTCTAGCTCAGGCTGATCTCGAACTCATGAGCTCAGGCAATCTGCCCATCTTGGCCTCCCAGAGTGCTGGGATTATAGGCAGGAGCCACAGCACTCAGCCTAAAATTAAATAATTTTGCTTTTATTATCGACCATTTATATTTGTCTCTGAATTACTTGTTATGGCATTGTTCTTTTTCTATTGTAGTACAGATTTTATTTACAAATTGTGAAATTTAACATATTAAGAACATATGTCCTGGAAATGATATTTGTTGCAACTGTTTATTACTTTAGTTATTTAACGGTCATGTTTACTTTCACATATTTATATACACATGTATGCCAGCTATTTTGTTTATGTGTATATATAAGTTTTAACACTTTTAAATTTTTAAATCATGTGATTCTTTACCTTTCATATTCTTTTATAAAAAGTCATTCTACACTTCAAGCCTATGTAAATACTCACTTTTATTTTAAAATTTTGATTATTTGGGGATTTATGTTGTATTTAACTTTTTGATCCCATAGAATTAAGTAGTTCTATAGTGCAAACTATTTTTAATTTTCCCCACATTTATTAAATAGACAATGTCTCCTGCAGCATACATTCAAAAAAATCTTTTTCTTTTTCTTTTTTTGAGACAGAGTTCACTTTGTCACCCTTTGTAGAGTGCTATGGCATCACAGTTCACAGTAATCTCAAACTCCTGGGCTTAAGCGATTCTCTTGCCTAAGCCTCCCCAGTAAGCTAGGACTACAGGTGCCCACCACAACACCTGGCTATTTTTAGAGACAGAATCTCCCTCTTACTCAGGCTGGTCTCAAAACCATGAGCTCAGGCAATCCACCTTGGCCTCCCAGAGTGCTAGGGTTACAGGCATGTAACCACAGCAAAAGGAGAAAACCTATTTTTTAAATCAATGAATTAGAAGTCCACAATTATTATATTCTAAATTATTTGCATTGTTTTTATTACATTAAATGTCTATATATTTCTGTGTCAGTTTACTTGTTTTTGAATATTGTAAAAATTTTTATAATAGCTAGGCACAGTGGCTCACGTTTATAATACTAGTACCCTGGAAGGTCAAGGTGGGAGGATCCATTGAGCTCATGAGTTCAAGACCAGCCTGAGCAAGAGCAAGACCTCATCTCTACTAAACGAGAAAAACTAGCTGGGCTTAGTGGCAAGTGCCTCCAGTCCCAGCTACTTGGGAGGCTGAGGCAACAGGATTGCTCAAGCCCACAGGGTCTGTGAGCTATCGCCATGGCACTCTACTGACAGTGACAGAGTGAGACTCAATTTAAAAAAAAAAGGCAATAAAAGACATATATACATACATAAATGTATACTTTATAATAAAATAATTTGTTTTAAAATATAATATTTGTTATGACAAGGCTATTTTGCATTATATATTTTGTAACTTGCTAAAAAAGTTTTAAAAAACTATTATTAACTATTTTTTTCCATTTGAACATCAGTGCCATTTAGTGATCCAAGATATGTTTCTATTTTATCTTTATATTATGATCATATTGTGAACCTCATTTTATTTTTGGTTGAATTTTCCTGAAAACATTTTTCTTAATTTTTAATCACTATATCATTTAATTTGTTTCTCTTGAATATTTTATAAATTCACACAAATGATTTTGTGGTCAATTCAATATCTTTGTTTTGGATATTACAATTGATATCTCTATTTATTGTTACATGCATCTACAATATGTTTTATAATGTCAATGTTTTTCTACTTTTTCTTTGTATTTTATTTTCTCCTTCATTGTAGTTAGTTTTTAAAAAATGTTTCAAATTTTCTTTTTTTTCTCTTTTGGGTTTTAGAACATATATTCAGAGTTTTCTAAATTTTGCTGCTAGTTTTTTCTGAAACTTTTCAAAGCATTTAATTCAATATTTCTTATATATTTATGCTCTTCTCAGAAAAAGGCACACATGCTCACGTTTTGAATATCATTTGAGGAGATTCAAAGGTTTTTGATGCAACCACATTTTTCAAACCGAAGAATTTTTCCTTTCACACTATCTACTTATAGGTATAAAGCAATGAGTGGCAGCAATTATCTCTCCTGATGCACAAACAAGAAAAACAAAGGTCTTACTACAAAAACTTGAGAATGGTTTTAAAGCATTGTAGGAATGTATACACAAAGGGGACTATAGAAAATGTCTAGAGAAAAAAGAGTTTATTTCAGACTGAGATTTCTGGCTGTTTTTTTTACTCGAGGGTATCTGCTGCTATATCTAGACCAAAGTCTTCACCATGAAAAACCAAATGTAGTGGAGACTTGATGACCATAAGTGATGACATGACATGCTGAAACGTAGGGGAGAGCTCCAAACTCAGAGACAGTTTGCTCAGGGGACATTTGGCTGTATAGGCACAGCTCTCAGGAAACACACCTTAGAATGCAAAGGAAAAAGAGTCACATCACTGACTTAGAGCTTCTGTGGTTTTTTAATGTACACTATTTGGCATACAACGAAACATAAGACATGTAAAATGGCAGGTGAATGTGACAAATAAAAAAAAGGGATGGGCGGAGCCTGTGGCTCAAAAGGGTAGAGCATCGGCCCCATATGCTGGAAGTGGGTGGGTTCAAACCCAGCCCCAACCAAAAAGAAAGTGATAATCAGGTAATCTAACATTGAACTTAGAACACAGGACTTTATAATAGCTATGCAAATATTAAGTATAATAGAAAATGGATAAAAAGTAGAATATTCTTACAAAAATTGATTTCAAAATTAATTGGATATTAGGATTAAATTAAGATATGTTAAGAGAAAGTTGAAATATATCAAAACTCAAGGCTTGGCACCTGTACCACAGTGGTTAAAACACCAGCCACATATACTGAGGGTGGTGGGCAGCTAAACAATGACATCTGCAACAAAAAATAGCTTGGGGTTGGGGTGGGCACCTGTAGTCCCAGCTACTTGGGCAGCTAAGGCAAGATAATCGCTTAAGCACAAGAGTTTGAGGTTGCTGTGAGCTGTGACACCATGGCACTCTACCAAGGGTGACATAGTGAGACTCTGCCTGAAAAAAAGAGAAAAAAAAAAAAAAAACCTCAAGCAAAGAAGCAAGACTAA
>NW_003852459.1:4905909-4908119 GCF_000181295.1 Otolemur garnettii
ATATAAGCCTAAAGTCTAAAAAATTGAGTCTGGATAACAATGCTTACATGAGTCTAAATTTATCTCTTTCTCTTTTAAAAATAAAGTGTTTGTTCGAAGCAGTTCTTGAAAAGTGAAGCAAGAAACTTTAAAAATGTGGTCCTCCATAAAAAACAGTGTAAAAATAAAAGTAATGTAAATACTAGATAAATTTTGGAAATCAATGTCTTCTGAACTCTAGGCATTAGCTAGAGGAATTATAATAATTCCTAAGGCGAATTTATTCAAGAAAATTTGTTGAATTTCAGCAAAAACTATGAGACTTAGGGTTTTTTAACTTTTGTTATTCCCATTGCCCTCCTTTCAGCCTTGAAAATCTGCATCCTTAGAATCACAGTAGCTCTGACAGCCAGCAGCCTGGCAGTCACTGAATAGAGAGAAATGAGCTTGAACACCTCCAAAACACTGTCCTCAGACAACTGTTATTATTTGTTTATCGTGAAGCTCCCTTCAAAAATCCTCATTTAGGGAATTTGTCTTTATCTAAAGACCTAAATCAGAGCTTGCTCAGTGATGAAATCAGTGACAAAACACCTAGGGTGCTTATGTAAAATTAAATGCCACCATCACCACCACCAACAAAACCCAGCAATAATTGAGTAGCACATTGGTTGCCTAGGACAGTAATAGCAGTTGGGGTATAGGACAGAGTGGCAGAAAAAATGACAAGAAAAGAAATATAGAAAAATAACAACCTTAAAAAGAACAGGGAAATTTGATGCCCATAGGGGACTTTGAAAATTTTAATTATTCCTAAGAAATTCAAAGCCCACCCACATATGCATTGTTTTCTCCATGACTAAGAAAAATGTGAGAAGGTCCTAAACACACATCTCTTACCTTAAAACTCTGTAAAAGCAGAAGTTAAGGCTAAAGCAGATATGTAAACTGCCATAGTTATTAAAGGCATGCCCCAAACATTCAGAGAGCCCCTTCAAAAAGACTGGTAGACCATGGGTGAAGACATTCAAGAAAATCTTGGTCTAATCATTAAATGATTATGAAGTTAAATGAGCAGAGACTTCAAAAGACACACACTACAAAGAACGTGGACTGTATAGAAACAGTCCCAGAAAGTCATTAAAAACCAAACCACAACAGTAAGGATGATCAGTGACAACAAACCCTGGGGATGAAAAATAATCTGATTTCCAGAATTCCCAAATCATATTAGATAAAATGACCAATTTTAAACAACAGCAACAGCAAGTAGAAAGAAGTAGAAATATGGCCTGTACACAAGAAGAAAATAATAATCAACAGAAACTGCCTCTGAGGAAGCCCAGATGATGAGCTTACTACACAAAGACTTGAGTAAACTATTATAAATATATTCAACTATTGTCCAAAACATAAGAATAATGTCACACCAAACTAAAATATCAATAAAGTGATAAGGAATTTATAGAATAAAATAGAAATTATTTTTATTAAATCATAAACACATAGATCATGTATACATTAATGCATTTATGGGGTAAAATGTGCTGATTTCATATAGACTTAGGAGTGTTTACATCACACTGGTTAATAATACCTAATATTGTTTACTTAATTATTGTGTTAAGACATTTATACTCTGTACTGAATAGATCCAACACGTACCCATGCATTATGCACCATAAAATAGAAATTCTAAAGTTGAAGGGGTTAAGCAGAAGAGTTGATTAGGTAGAAAGATGAATCAGCAAACTTTCAGATAGATCATTGAGAGAAAAAAAAGAATAAAGTGTATAAATCCTGAGAAACTTGTAGAATAACAGAAAACATATGAACATATGCATAATGGAATTTTCAGAAGAAGAGGAAAGAATAAAAATAATATTTGAAAAATAGTTGCTGATAATTTCCAAAATTCAATCAAAAAATATCTTTACACATCTAGGAAGATCACAAAACTTAATGTAATGTAAACTAAAAATGTTGCACACAACTGCTAAAATCCAAAGACAAAGAGAGAATACTTAAAACAGGAGAGAAAAAAAACCACTCCATACATACAAAAGATACTCAAATAGCTGACTTTTCAACAGAAACCAATGGCAGGTGATCAGTGGAAAAATAGCTACTCAGGTAAATATAAAAACTAGTTTAAATGTTTGTTTATAATTATTTATTCTATTATTTTATTTAAATACAAATAAATGAAGCAATATTTGGAAAGTTGAATA
>NW_003852459.1:4909273-4910787 GCF_000181295.1 Otolemur garnettii
CAGCAATCTAAATTTCATTCTATATATGAAAATTAATCATTATGATGAACTATGTTAATACAATAAAAGACAGAAACACAAGATCATCTCAGTGAATACAGTGAAAAGGCACTTAACCATATCCAACCTTTCCTTAGTTAAAAGACAATTAGAAATGGTAGCAATATTCTTAAAACTGATAAAAGAAATCTACGAAAATCCCACAGATTAATGAGTAAAGACTTACTGCTTGCCACTTTCATTCAACATTGTATTGGAGATTCTAGCCAAAGCAATTAGGCAAGAAAATGAAACTATTCAAATTAGAAATGAAAAAGGAAATTTATTTCTACTTATGCATAGATGAATCATTCTGTGTTGGAAAATTCTAATGATTCACAAAAGAAGTATAAGAACTAGTAAATGTGACTGGCTTGTACCTGTAATCCTAGCACTCTACAAGGCCAAGGAAAGTGGATTGCTTAAGGTCAGGAATTTGAGATCAGCCTAAGCAAAGTGGGATCCAGTCTCAACTAAAAACAGAAAAATAGCTGAACATGGTGGTGTGTACCTGTGGTCCTAGTTACTCACAAGGCTGAGGCAAGAGAATTGCTTGAGCCAGGAATCTGAGGTTGCTATGAGATAGATTACAGTCATGGCACTCTAGCCCAGGTGACAGAAGAGACCCTGTCCCCCAAAAAGTAACAAATGAAAAATAGAACTCATAAATGAGTTCAGCATGTTTATAGTATACAACAGCAACATCGAAAATCAATTATATTGTGTACACTAAGAATAAATACATCAAAAATGAAATTAAGAAAATAATTCAAAATAATTCAATTTATAATAACATAAAAATAAAATTCTTAGAAATAAATTTATTTTTATTTATTTATTTTTTCTTAAGTCATTTGTACATAGATCACACTATGCAGCATTAAAAAAATGAAGACTTTACCTCTTTTACGTTTACATGGATGGAGCTGGAAAATATTCTTCTTAGAAATGAATTTAATTAAAAAATACAAAATGTATCCATTGAGAACTACACTTCTAAGATAAATTAAAGAAGACCTAATTCATGGAAGGACACCCCATGCTCATGTGTTAAGCAGACTTAGTATTAAGATGGTAAATACAGGCCAAGTACAGTAGCTCACAACTGTTATCTTAGCATTCTGGGAGGCTGAGGTAGGTGGATAGCTTGAGCTCCCATGTTTGAGACCAGCCTGAACAAGAGCAAGACAAAATCTTTACTAAAAACAGAAAAAACAAAAAACTAAGATGGTGGTGTGTTGGGCACCTGTAGTCCTAGCAACTTGAGAGGCTTAGGCAAGAGAATTACCTGAGCCAAGAAGACTAAGGTTTCTGTAAGCCATGATGGTACCCTGGTACTTTACTCAGGGAGGCAGAGTGAGACTTTCTCAAAAGAAAAAAAAAAAGATGGCAATAATATCTAAATTTATTTATAGCTTCAAAGCAATTCCTTTCAAAATCTCAACTTATTCTTTTGGAAAAATTGACAAGTGGAT
>NW_003852459.1:4913033-4915052 GCF_000181295.1 Otolemur garnettii
AATTAAATCATCACTGTGTACATTAATGCAATCGTGGGGTACAATGTGCTGGTTTTATAGACAATTTGAAATATTTTCATCAAACTGGTTAAGATAGCCTTCATGGCATTTTCTAAATATTTTGTTATCCACATATTGTCTGGTGGTGGGAAGAGCTTGCTTATACATGCTCAACATTATATTTGTTACATTTTTGAGAGTTTTGCAAGACATCTGTTAAACTATTGGAAGTTTGAAGTTAGCCATAACAGAAGTATCTACCATTAAAACCAGCATGCTGCACATCAAGGATATTCTTTTCCCCATAAAAATCTGTTGCTACACGTTTACTAGAACACTACGGATAATAGCTTTCCAAAGGAAACATAGAGAAATAATATTTAAGATTCAATTTCCTAAAAAAGTGGCTGACAAAGTGAGAATTTATTGGTCAATGTACAGGTTAAGATTAATGAAGAGATTGATACTAAAATACTGCAAATTACTAAAAAATGTGTAATTTAAGATGCTTTTTTATTATAGACACAAGATGTTAATATTTTTTCATTATATCTATTTGTAGAAATATAACAGGTAAAAAGGCAATGGTGATTTTGTCTGTTTCTTATTTATAATGTCTTCCTTATCCTGACTCTCCATGAATAGAAAAGTAATAGTATAGAAATTTTAATGTTAATCCATTATGTTATTACTTGGGTTAATATGCAGAATAGCTTGTTCATTTTGTCGCCCCAAAATACTAATTATTATGAAGCTTGACTGCTGCCCTTGCTAAAAATCCTCTCATTAGATGGCACATATGTTCCAGGCCTTTCCTACCTCAAATGAAGTCACACCAGAGGTATCACAGCAATCTTATCCATCCATTGATTTCTCGTCAGCTAGAGGATTGACTTCAAGGCATCTTCAAGTTCTTGAGGGTTTTATTTGGATTATGAGATTGAGGGCTTTGTTTCTTTGCATTTGATGAAAGTAATTACCACCAATGCTTCATTCTCGGGACATAACATTACTGAAGTGGTCAAAGTTCACCTGGTGATCATGTAGAATAAAAATGCCTTTGCTTTATGGTTCCAACTGCAGTAATCCTTGATCAAACTATTTCTATTTTTAACATTTTATCTAAAATCTCTTTTAAAGTCATTTTAATCTTGCTTTACAGGACACTGATTTTTTAATTTTAGGTGTTGGGTATATTTCATCTTCCAAAATCATGATAAATGTCAAATATATTTTAAAATGCTTTAAAAATAAATGTTGTTTTACTCTTAACAACTTTCAGCCACTGATTAGGAACAGATGATTTTAAAAGATTTTTCATCTCTGTACGGGGGAAACAATTTTTTTCACTTTAATGCAATTTCATGAGTGGAAACTTCAAAATATTTCATGTTTTAGAGAAAATAATGATAACAGGATATCTGCTTTATTTTTCTATATCAAAATTGTTGGGGCTTTTTTTTAAGACCAGGGGTTCTAAATATTAAAATCCAATTGCTTTTTATTCCCATACTCACATGAACATGAGTACTTGTAATATTGTCAAGTAGTTATATTTTTACACATATTATTCATTTTCAAGTTAAACTTGAGAGCGTGGGAGTTCTTTAATATTTTGTTTTGTTTGTTTCTGGAGAAGCATTTGAGCAATAGAGAATGAAGTCTTCCTAGTCTTTTTTAAATTTTTATATTTCTTTTATTTTAAAATATTAAGGAGATACAAATGTGTTGGGTTAAACGCATTGATCTTGTTATGCTTGAATCAGGGTTATAAGTTTGAGCACTACCCAGATAGTCATGAAAAGTAACTTTTCCAAAGAAAGTAGAAAAGTGCACAGTAAACATATGAAAAATACTCCATGTCACTAATTATCCGGGAAATGCAAATTAAAAACCTCAATGAAACATCACCTTACCCCGGTTAGAATGGCTTTTAATAAAAAGTCCCAAAACAATAGATGCTGGCATGGATTCTGAGAGAAAGGAACCCTCTCTTGTCTCTGTTGGTGGGACTGCAAA
>NW_003852459.1:4918000-4927248 GCF_000181295.1 Otolemur garnettii
GGCTCCTATTAGATTTCAGCTAATATTTGGTTAAGAAAGAAAGACATCCAAAACCAAGCCACTTTATTTTATTTATTTATTTTTTATTTCAAGCCCATTTCTTGAATGGAAAATAACTAAGGCATATTTTCTGTGAAAAAGAGAATGAGAGCAGGAATGACAGCAGAGGCAAGTACATACGTATCTCAAATTCACCTCATATTTATGCATGCAATTCAGCCATAACAGAATACACATTTTCATCTTAAGACGACTTCATAAAAACTCTCTCTTATGTTTTAGGTTAAATTGAAATAATCTTTCATGGATAACATATTTGGAAATTTACCTGCAGTGATATTGTAGCTGGTAACTCCTATAAAAACAATCTTTACAATATCCATTCACAAAGAGATTATAGAATTTAGTGATTAAGGATGTGTGCAGTGCAGTCTAAATGCATTTGTTTCCTAGGAAACAAACTAGTCCTGTGCCACCGATGAAATTTGTAAGCATTAAAATATTCTGTAATCAGGCCCCAGGAGAACATATTAAATTTTTTAAAAGGAATAAATATTTGACGTCTTAGCCATTTTCTATATATACTTATGGATGAGGTTCATTGTCAAGGGGATGTGCTTCTAGTAAAAAAAAAAAAAAAATGTTATGGTGGGCGAGCCAAGAACATCCACTGACATGGCTAATCCAAGTGGCAGGTTAATGCACGTATCAGCCGGAAAGATTAAAGTCATTCAAAACTGTGAGGTGAGAATGACAGCTATAGTAACACAAACATAAACTGATTTTAGACTAAACATTCAGAAGAAGGAATGAAAGAACACAGATCAAAATACAACTCTCTTTAAACCAAGAAGGAACAATCGAAGAAAAAGTGCACTCTTAGAAGGCACGATTACAGGTGGTGAGACTAAGAAAGCAGTCACCTAAATGATGGTATCTGCTGCGTAATTAGAGACAAAATAGTTCACAAACATCATTTGCAAACATCCTGGGGCCTGAAATCTTTACCGCAGAGATATATTTTTGAGAGGTCTTCTGGATCTTCATAATTTGAATGAGTCTAAATATTTTCATGGGGAATTACATTATATTGGAATAGAGAAAATAGAAGGTTGGATCTGGCCTAAGTTTTTTATCTGCCTAATAGAGATGACTGTATCTGACTCCCAGGGTTGTTGAAGAATATGTCACTTACAAATTCAGAATATAGGATAAAGCAAGTAAAGTACATGATAAGCATACAATACATGGTAGTAGTTATTATCTTCATTAAGGAAAAAAATAGTCACACATTTTTAGGAATTACGTATGTTCAACCAACCACTATGCATTTTGTCTTCATTCTAGTGAGCTTTGGGGAAAAAAACTGGTGGAAAAAATATAAACAAATACATATATAGAATATAATACATCTGACAAGGGTTTTCCCTCTGAAGAAAAAGCTGAAAAAAGCAACAGGAGACATAAGGTATTCCATTTTCGATACTAGGAATCAAGAAGGACTTTCTGTGCAGAAGGTATTGGGGAAGAGTCCAGAAAGAAGTGAATGGGTGAATATCCCAATGTCTGGCTGGAAAGCATTATAGCTTAGGAAAGCCAGAGAAAAGTCAATGGAGGCTGAATACGTGTGCTCAAGCAAGAAGACCAGAGTGGTTAAAAAGGAAAATGGAAATAAAATTAGGAGGAAAAGTTAGGAGGCACTCAGAAGCCAGAAAATATTTGGGCACAGAGTCCATGGTCAGGGCTTCAGATGTCTGTCTACGTGTAATGGGGGGTTATTAAAAAATTTTGTTCAGATGATATAAACTGATTTATCTTTCACCTAAGGGGTGGAGAACAGGTGTATTTAATTGGTGGATGGAATTAGAAGGTCAAGGAAAGGGCTGTAGCCCTGTCAGATGCAGAGTGGGCAGAAACTGGAATAAGTGCCAAGTATGGGAAACTACGTGTCTTTTGCTGCTTTAAGATACTGGATTCCTCTGAGTAACAGGGTAGGAGAAAGCAGGGGAATTTAACTCTTGAATGTTACATGTCGTGTACACAATCTATGCCTTTCCAACACAACCTTCAGGTGTGACCATGCCATTCTACATAAGAGTTAATCCACAGGTCTATTTCACATAGAATTTTCATTGTTCATGGAAATTCCATTTAGCATTTTTCCCTAACAGTCTTGTGTGATTACAGACACTGGCAGTCACACGTGCTCCTCATTAAAGAAAAAGAACTATTCAAAGGTCAACTTTTGTCGTTATTGTCTTTGCAATGTACAGATGGAGAACAGCATGGCACATTTGGGGAAGGAAAATATTTAAAATCTGAGACTAGAAGAGGAATTGGAGATTATTTTCATTTGGGAAGTTGTGAGATATTCTGTTTACGGTATTGCACTATTTAGAAGGTCTCCCAGTCATGAGGAAAAATTGTTGAAATTGACCTAAGAAAATATCTTTCACTGACAAAACTGGGGATATGAAGACACAAGTAATTTGCTTACTTAAAAAGAAAGATATGGAAATACAGTATATGATCACAGCTAAGCAGGAGACTGTTACATATAGAACGAAGTTGAACAGGAAAGTATAAGAAAGAGATTTAAAAAGTAGATGGTGTATATAAAATACATGAGAAATCAATGAAAATAAAAATGGTCTTTTCATCATAAAAAGATATACTAATACTTACCTTTGGCAAATTAGAACTATATCACGCAGAGAAATTTTGAATAACTTTTGAAAACTCAAATTTAAATTATGACTATCTCACCTACATAAAATGTCTACAGTTTCCAAAACACCACTATTGGATCTTTGGCTATCAATTTGGCATCCTTTTTTGTTGTTGACAGTCTGTTCAGGAGAGGACAAGGAATGCGATTAAAGCTGGTAGCATGTCAAGCTCTAGCAATTTTGGCAGAACCACATGGTGAGGCCGGCACAGCACCTGCTTACTCTGATCTTCTGGTCCCTGACCAGTGAGTTTGATCAAATATATACACGAAGGTCAAAGCCCTACAGAAAAATAAAAGGGAAAAAAATCATAGTTGCAAAGTGAAAGTAAACATTCCGGCATAAATTAAAATTGCACTGTCCCAAACAGTAGCCACCAGACACAGGTGACTATTGCAAGCCTGAAATGTGGCTTGTCTAAATTGTAATGACATGTGAGAAGTTATTGACTTTCAAGATTACATTTAAAAGGTAAAATATTTTTATTAATAATTTCATATTGGTTACAAGTGAAATGATAATATGGACTACATATCTATCTATTTATCTATATATATATTTTATTTTTATTTATTTATTTATTTATTTTAAGTAGAGTCTTATTTTGGCCCTGATAGAGTGCTATGGTATTATAACTCACAGCAATCTTAAACTCTTGGGTTTCAAGAGATCCTCTTGTTTCAGCCTCCCGGGTAGCTGGGATTACAGGAGCTTGCTGCAACACTGGTTTTCTATTTTTAGTAGAGACAGGGTCTTGCTCTTGCTCTTGCTCTGGCTAGTCTTGAACTCCTGAACTCAGGCAATCCACTCACCTTGGCCTCCCAGAATGCTAAGATTACAGGCATGAGCTACTTCCCCTGGCAAGATATGTATGTTTTCTTTAAATAAAATGTAATTTAAAAACTAAATTCAGCTTTTTTAGTAGGGCTACTAGAAAATTTAAGATTATGGATAGTGCCTGTGGCTCAGTAAGTAGGGCACTGGCTCCATATACCGAGGGTGGTGGGTTCGAACCTGACCCCAGCCAAACTGCAACAACAACAACAACAAAAAAATAGCTGGGTGTTGTGGCAGGCACCTGTAGTCCCAGCTACTCAGGAAGCTCAGGCAAGAGAATCGCCTAAGCCCAGGATCTGGAGGTTCCTGTGAGCTGTGATGCCACAGCACTCTACGGAGGGTGACAAAGTGAGACTCTGTCTCTAAAAAAAAGGGAAGAAAGAAAGAAAATTTAAGATTACATATTAGCTAAGCTGATAATTGTGGCTTGCAGCATACTCCTATTAGAAAACGTTGTATTAGAACTTTACTGGGGTGGGCTTTAGTTTAAGTAATGCAATAGGCATTGAGGGAATAAAAATTGTGTTGGCTAGAATGAGGAATATATTACTTTGGTGACAATCTGAGTCTAAATCTAAGCTAGATATAGACTGTCCCTGAATTATGATGGTTTGACTTAAGAGTTTTGACTTCAAGACGTTGCATTCAGTAGAATCTGCACTAGGAGTACTCATGCAACCTTCAGTTATTCACTTTCAGTAGAGTATTCAACAAATTACATGAGATATTTAGCACTTTATTATAAACTAGGCTTTCTGTTAGGTGACTTTGCCTAACTGTAAGCTAATGTAAGTGTTCTGAGCATATTTAACGTAGGTTAGGCTAAGCTATGATAGTCCATAGGTTAGGTGCATTAGATGCATTTTTGACTTGCATTATTTTCAACTAATGATGGTTTATCAGAAAGTAATCTGAAGTTGAGCAGCATGCGTAATTTAATGATTATGGGATTGAGGACTATTTATTTAACTACACAGAGATTCCAGGACCATCTGTAAAGAAAGTAACAGCGCTAGAAGATTAAGGAATATAAGTACATACAAGAAATGCATTTAGCCCAGTCACTGACCATCGTAGGTGCCAGAAATAATTTTTTTTTCTGGGATTAGATAAGAGAAAACTGAACTTGGCCTATCCTTCCTCTAATAACTAGATTTACGTTGGTAGACACATCTGTTAGTTTCTTTCAGCTTTAATTAATTTAAATGTAAAAGGATAGTAATATTACACTTGTTTTGAACATAGGTATCTTTGCAAATTGAGTTTCTGAGTTTTTTTCACTCCAAATATTTATTTATCAGCAATTACAGACGTCCTTCTGTAGATGTCTTGAAATGTTAAAAATTGAAAGAACAATTTCCCAATAATGGTAGGATTTTCCTCAGGATTTAGAAGTTTAAAAAATGTAAGTAAAATATAACAAAAATTAACTACTCAGTAAGAATGTTATATTTGGCATTACTAAAATGATGACTCATGTTCATCTTCAACTTTTTACAATAAAATGAAAATAATGACTCATTTTTAATTTTTGGTGAATTGACAAATTTTCTCTGTATTTGAAAAAAATCTTGCCTTCTATAAAGCCATAGAGAAGCTGCTTTTGCCCTTCTCAAAGAAAACTTTCTTCAATCAGTTTATTTCATGATTTTGCAGCAACACTTTCTCCAACATGGAGGGCCAAATCGTTGCCTGACTATGGGAAGGAAGAGTTTAGACAGCTGACATCTGATGCATTTTATTCTCCATTATGGGCGTGGTACTGCCAGAAGAAAAGAAAGCAAAAGCAAGAGACCTGGAGCCCTGGGCAAATAGACTATCTGCATCTGCTAGGAAGAGGATTCTTACCTCTGGAATGCTTTGAGCAAGATGTCCCTAGTTGAAGATTGCTCATGGCAAAAACAACAATAACAATAAATCCATAATCTATGTACTTATGGGTCCCTGGACACTGTCTTATAATCTGTATAGTAGTAAGATACACAATGAAAATAAAATAGAGATGTTTTATAAACAGTCCCTACTATGTGAGGTAACCACATTCTACAGAGTCTTTATACAATACATGTGTTACCTGTTAAATATACAGAGATCTCATCCATTATTCTGAGACAGAAAATCTATTCCAAAATTGAAAGCATGAAGCTTGAGGAGCCCCACAGGTTGCCCCTGACCTCTCCTTACTTGCCTGTGCCTCTTAATTGAGTGGATTTTAAAATCATTAGTAATATTTGATACTGGTAAGACTCAGGTAACATTAATTGAAGACTCCACTTCGTCATTAGAACTCAGAATATATTCTGAAGAAGCTTACGCTTCCATCAGGATTGTGTCTTTTGTATACAGTTTAAAAACTAAAAGTGAATCCTTTTCATAAACCGAATGACATCAGCATTAGATATTTGTGATACCTAATTTTTATTTTTCTATCAAGGAGGGCACGATCTCTGCTCCTGAGAAGACCAGGGTTCAAAAAAGACAACTCCACAGCTCTAAACTGAGCCTGTTTTAATGATCATGTAAATGAATTTGTGCCCTTCCTTAATTATCTTCTGTGAAGCATCATTTCCACAACATACATGTACTTCTCACTTCCTGCCTTCACCATGCATGTGACATGGTGTCCTTAGCATGGAAATATTAGAAAGTGACATATGCCACGCCAATAATTTTCACATTTATAATATAAAATAATTTTAACTAGAATTTAAAATAAAACCAATTATAAAGGTAATATGATGATGAAACAAGCCTCATATAGAGAATATTCTGATCGGGGGAACAATGAGTATCTCTCTTACAATGAGTATCTCTCTTATCTTATAGGGCCTGATAAAGTAAGAGCTCTGTATGCTTAAAACATCTGTCTGCTCTTGAATGGCCGTAAGTACATACCTGGTGTATATGCACTTTTCTAAAGCATTTAAATAGCTTTCGTAAATACAAATAAGAGCTATAATCTAATGTGTGTAAAAAACTTCACTGTTCAGATGATAAGCAAAGAAGTAGTTGGGATCAGAGCAGGAGAGACTCATCAACATGAAACACGAAACCCAACTAATCCCTAAGAGGAATTCTAATGCAATGAGCATGGATATTCTTTCCTTCCTTCCTATTCTTTTTATTATTATTATCATTATTATTAAAGGATAGCTGTGTACATTAATGCAATCATGGGGTACAGTGTGCTGTTTTCATATACAATTTGAAATATTTTCATCAAACTGGTTTTTCTTTCTTCCTTCCCTTTCTCCCTCGCTCCCTCCCTTCCTTCCTCCGTCCCTTTCTTCCTTCCTTCTTCGCTTCCTTCCTTCTTTCTTCTTTGCTTTCTTCCTTCCATCCCAAATTCACAAAATATAAAATCAGGCTCTGGGACCTAGCGAATTCTCATCTCCTTAAGATATATTTTTTATCACGATAAAGCCTACTGCTATCAAGTGTTTAGTTTAAATCTATACAGTCTTCGTGTCTCTTCTCAAACAAAATATTTTGTGTAACCATTAAATGGTCTCCTATTAACTTTTAAGAGCTTCACTTTGCTTATAAACACTAGATATAGTGCCACCTCTGACTCTCTTCTCTCCCACGACCTGCTTATTCTTCCTCTTAAATTGAAATACTTGTATTTTTTAACAAATTGTGGAATTTCCATACTTAACTTTTATGACACCACCATGAGTTTTTCTCTGACCATTTAACATATATATATACATATATATATACACACACACACATGCATGCATATATACACACATATGTCATAGATACAAACATACACATACACATACACACACAAAGGGAAGTTGATTGGAAATGACATCTTACGATCTGAGAGCTTGTTTAGATCATTTTAGGCAACACACGTAAAACTATAAGAGTCAACTAGTACAGATAACTTTACCATCTTTTTCACCTCTATGTTCCCACACCCAAACTAATCCTAGCATGTACAAGACAGTTAATAAGTATTTATTGAGGGAAAGAATGACTAAAAGTTATAAGAAGATACAGAGATGACGCCCATATTTGCCTGCCTGTTTTATATGGCACATTGAAGAAATGGTTAGTGGTGACCATTAATTAATTCACAAGGCTATAAAGAAATGGTGACTTTGCTTTCTTCTGGTTCCATTTTATTCTTTATCTATTTAGTGACACCATGTTACCCCGTTAGCTCTTTGCTTTGGAGTCTCATTAGTAGACTTAGGTTTTACGGAAACAGTTGCTTCACATGTACTTTATTACTGCCCATCAAGAAAAGCTTTGCTTCCAGACAGCATCTAATGCTGTAGGTGTAATGCTATAGTTCTAATTTTTTAGAATAAGAATTATCTGAACCAGTATTTGTGTTATCATCAGATTCAAAATTCTTTTTGCACCATTTAAAATCAAGGACCACTTTAGAAACAAGAGTCACTTCCTTCCTGGAATGAGCCTTGATAGTAGATATTTCATTAAATTGCCTCATGATGCTCTGGTTCAACTTCATGAAATATGGGTCAGACTCAATAACCCTGGGTATTAATATGCCCTAAAACATGTACCTCTCAGGGTGTGCACTGTGTATCAACTTACTACATCACATATGGACACAGAAAGTGCAAAAGCTGTGAGGAGAGGGTCATTGCTTCAAACACTTCATGACTTGTACCCTTCCCCCCAAAGGCAAACCTCATTGCCATGCCCTTCATGGCCCTATGTGGCCCCACAGAGCCTGTTTCCTGCCAACCTAAGCTCACATCCTGTCAGAGGCTCCTCCTTACTGAGGCTGCAACAGTCATATTGGTTCTGCCAACAAGGAACTTTGCAAATACCTGGCCATTTTCACCTCAGAGTAAAACTGCATTCATCTGTCTCAAACACTCTTTCCTAGACCAGCTTTGTCTTTTCATTTACCCCAAATATTAACCTTTGAAAAGTCAGTTTTGGGCATCGATTGACGTAGCATTTATTCCCTGCTTACGTTTAATACTGTTTCTGTTTTACTTACTTTTCTATCATTTATTTCTGATATTATCTTTGCTAATTTGATTGCTTTTTACTTATTTGTATTTCCTCACTAAAAGAGAAGCACCATCCAGGCTTTTCTTAAAAAGTTCACCAAAAATACAGATGCCGTTGTGGATGCAGAGAGAAAGGAACTCATATCCTTTTAGTGGAACTGCAAATTAGTGCAACCTCTGTGGAAAGCAGCGTGAAGATACTTCAAAGAATTATAAGCACACCTACCATTTGATCCAGCAATTCCACTACCGGGTATCTACTCAAAGGAAAATAAGTTGTCCTATCAAAAAGACACCTGCATTTGAATGTTTATTGCAACACAAGTCACAATTGCAAAGATGTGGAATCAACCCAAGTAACTATCCATTCATGAGTGGATTAATAAAATGTAGTATAGATACTTGGCCATAACGATGATTAGTTCATACCTTTTGGAACAAGCTGGTTGTACTGGAGACTATTCTAAGTATGGCAAGAATGGAAAAACAAATATCACAGATACTCACTATTAAATAGAAAAGAACCAATGAGCACACAAGTGCACAGAGGGAAGTAAAACTCCCTGGAAAGCAACTCGAGCAGAGAGAAGAGGGGAGAGAATAAACCAACCCAGTGGGAACTATAAACACAGTTTGGGTGATGGTCACACCTAAAAGCAGGAATCAAGTTTTTTTTTTT
>NW_003852459.1:4927476-5031131 GCF_000181295.1 Otolemur garnettii
TTTTTTTTTTTTTTTTTTTTGAGACAGAGTCTCACTATGTCACTCTCAGTAAAGGGCTGTGGCATCACAGTTCACAGCAACCTCAAACTCTTGGGCTTAAGTGATTATCCTGCCTCAGCCTCTCGAGTAGCTGGGACCCACCACAATGCCAGATGGCTGCAGTTGTCATGTTGTCATTGTTGTTTAGCAGGCCCAGGTTGAGCTCAAACCCACCGGTCTTAGTGCATGTGGCTGGCACCCTACTCACTGAGCTATGGGTGCCTTAATATTTTGAAATTAAAATAAAAAAGAAGCACCATCTAGCAAGGCACCTTAACTTACACAGATTAATTGAAACTCTAAAACTGAGTTGAGTGGTATTTATGGACTAATCATTAAGTTATCATCTCTCACCTCTAAATACCCCTTTCTATACTTGCTTTGTGATCATGAAAGGTAGACAACTAGCTTCCTGCTTTGAGAGCGAGTTCTATGTTAGGTGCTACCAAGGGGGGACAGTGAAAAGCTGGAGGTGGTGATGGCATTTGACATTCAGGGTGATTTCTGGTTCATTGATTCAGGTTGATGCCGGGTTTATTTTTTGAGACCGAGTCTCACTATGTCAATCTCGGTAGAGGGCTGTGGCCTCTGCCTTCTATTCCTGTGGGCAGGACTAAGGATGCTTCTTCACCCTGGAAGCAACAGCCCCTTAAATAACAGCTGAATCTAGTCTGCAGTTCATTTGGCATTTTCAAAACCAGCCTTGCAGCGCCCCTCAGACATATAAGCAGCTGGACAGTGACCTCTCCTGAGTTTTGCTTTCCAGGACCACAGGGATCATTCTCCCAGTTAGAGATTTAAATTCCAGGCAGATTTCAGAGGTCTGAAGCCAGTTCTAAGAAGTCTCTACTCCAAGCTCCTCGATTTTAAAAAGTGCAACCCTTTTTCTTTGTTCCTCATTCCTCTGTGCTTCTGGCAGTTGTTACCAGGTCCTGCCTTCATGTTCTCTTTTTGTATTTTTCAATTATCTGTTTAACAATTTTATAGCTAGTTAACAAATTCTTCATATGAAAACATCTTTATTCAAATAATGTATGTGACTGCTCTCTCAGCTGCACCCTGGCTGGTTAAATATGTCTACATACACATAGACATATATATCTCTTATATACAAATGTTCATGGGTATTTCCTAGTTGAATTGGTTGCCACCTAGTCCACCTATTTCCTAGACTGTTTTATTTTAAAGCGAGTTAAGTTTAGATTAATTGACAACATTCTATTGTAAGTTAGCTTCCTTTTATGGGGGGGATGATCTTAGTATTATGTTTTTCAATTTCTGTGTTGCTCCTATAATTCCCAGAAGTGACTACCTATTTAATACCTATGCAGAGAGCAAAGTGTATGTTTCTTACAATGTTTTATCCTGGAAAAGTCATTATTTCTATTCCAATAGGACGAAAGTAGTTAGATAATTTACCTAGTCAGCTGAGAAGGCTTGTATACTTTTGACATTTGAAAAGATGGTGTTAGAGTCTGTGATTCGGAGATTTTATTTTTTTTTCCTTGTGGTTTGGTAGCTTAATATCTAAATATTAAATTCCTTTCCTCCCAAAATATTCCCAGATGCAAAAACACATACTTGCAAGGAGATAGTAAATAGACTGTAGTATTCTAAAGAGATTTCGTAGCAGTTATGTCTCAATTCCATTTTAACAGAAAACTCTCTAGAGAAAGGATTTATAGTAAATTTAAAGATAGAAAGGGGCTTTTTGGTCTCAGAGGGTATGGAATGAGAATAGTACAGGGAAATACTTGAAGTCAAAATGGAAAAGAGTGAACAGTGATAGAACAGAAAGTGTCATGTTGAGCCAAATAAATTCAAAGGAAAAGCAGGAAAGAGAAGAGAAAAGACAAATGATGAGAATGAGATGCTGGTTCTTTTCCAAACTTATTGTACACAAAAAAGGGAAAATTCGGGTGAAAGTGCAACTCATATATGTACACGTTAGTAGATTTGTTGTTTAGTTTGTTTTCTTTCTGCTAAATGACATTCATTATGTAAGCCTAGAAAGTATTTCCTTGTGCCTTTGGCTATTTCCCTAATTCTGAATTATTTTAAGTGAGTGTACTGAGCTTTTAGAACAGTTATTTAAGGTAAAAATTCAACCCAAGTCTCTCTAGGGAAAACATTTTAGATAGATCACTTGGTCATTTGGGGGAAAATAGCTTTACTTAATAATATTTTAGATTTGATTCCCTATGCGGGTTTAGCAAATTTATTAGGACAAACTAATGCATCAAAAAAGCACTCTCAAAAAAACACTTTTAACGAGACAAAAAGAAAATGATATAAAATAAATTATAAAGATTGAATGCAGGCTTTTTGAGGGGTAAAAATATTCATTAAAATTGTATTTTCTATGAGCTTTTGATATTACTTTGATTCTGATTCTGATTATTATACCTTAAGAAAACTTACAGAAAAATGAATGAAATGTTTTTTTCCAAAACAGAAAATAATTGTATCACCTACTTGGATGTCCTGGCTATGGTTGGAAATCAAATTATTCTCATCAGAATTAAAAAATAACTCATCTGTCATGGATATTTCACTTCTACATCTCTGATTTAAGATACTACTGACCTGTTTTTAAGTGTTCTTAATGTCATATTATTTCACTTGTCAGAGAGAAACTTAATCATTTTTTAAACATAAAAATAACAAAGTTTGTTTCTAAGAAAGTCCTCAGTGTTCAAATTCCAGAGTGTAATGTATCCGCCGCATTATATAATTATTTCACCAGAGGTTTTAAGCCAGCAATCAAGGTTGAGTATTATATGTAGAGAAGAAATAGCAAAATAACTATTGGGGGAAAAGTGGAAGTTGAGAAATTGCCCTCTGGGCAAAATGTAAGTGGGGAAACTGCATGATTTATGGGCATGTATGTGGCATTAGCATGTATGTGCATCTAACAAATTAAACTACGGTTCTGCTAATAAGTAACCCAGCAAATGACAATATCCAGAGAATAAATCTCTTAGAAAATCTACCTGATAGTTTTGTGGTTCCTAAATTAGCTTTTTAAATTTTAATGACGTTGTCATGAATGGAGCATCATATTTCATAGCTTTGGAAATACAATGCAACTTTAGAAATGCCACAAGCTTTCTAAGAAATCCTTTGCTCTTTGTAAATAAGTATTTCAAAAGTATTGTTAGGAAAGCATTTTTGAGATTTCTACTTCTTGGCAAAATATATATATTGCTTTTGTTTCCCCCAAAGGGTCATCTATTCCAAAACACATTTAAATACAAATTATTGGATTCAAATTAAAAAAATTTTTTGATGTTTTTGTTGTGAAATACTCCCAATCCAGTTAAAATTTATTTTTCCTTTCAGTTTAAAATATCACATCTTTGGGAAAAAAATGTTTTCTACCTTTTAAATCAAAACCTTGGATTGCATTACAGGAAAAACAAATCTTGTAACAGAGGGAGAGTAAGGTTGAATAGCAAATAAATTAGATTCAGACTTGAGATAACAGAAATAGCTGTAATCAGAAGATATGTTTTATTATTACAGATGGAGATAATGGTGAGAAAAGTGTGGGAGAATGCCTAAGGCTTGTTTTAAGACAAATGTTACAATATATTACCTACATGGCTTATTTTCACATATGTGTTTTTTACAAATGCCTTTCTTGGAATTTATTTTTCAATAATGAAAGCAAATTTTATCACTGGAGATGATTAAATGTGACAAGCATTTATTGCGTGTTTTCGTTATGTCATATCTACAAGACCTCATGTTATGTCCAGATGGATAACCACATCCAATACAGTATAATTCCTGTCTTCGAGGAGCTTACTATCTCTTTTGGAAGAATACGCTGTAAGCTTAAGAAAAAAATTGAGGCATAGTTAGTATTAAATATAGCAGATTTTTAAATTCAAGAAGGACAAATATCAAAAGAAATGATAAAAATAAATTTGCTCAGCAGATTATTCTAACCTCTGACTATAGATTTGTGAATCATTATAGGGAGAAAGAATATTGTGATTTTATAGAAAAAAGTTAGAGATAAATCATAGAGTAAAGTAAAGAAGGAAAGTAAGGCCATTAGAAACTTTTGATTCTAAGTCAGGGTATTTAAATTTGAAGCAAAAAAAGGGAAAAGATCTGATCTCATGCCCTAATTTAAAAAAGTCAACCTTATGAACTGCATTTATGTCAAATATATGAAGTTAGATGAGAAAATTTTTAATACATTTCCCAGTGCTGGAATTTCAGTGACTCAGACTGGCCTATAGGAAACCATTGTAAGTAATCAAATGGACAGCCAAAAGAATAATTTACTAATTATGATAACAGAATGCAATTCTATTTAATATACTCCTTAGGAATGGGAATATAAAGAAAACTGTACAAATACATATACTCTTTAAATGTTATTATAAGACTTAAAATAGAAAACATAAGAAATGAAAAAATATTTACACTCACACACATACACAGAGGGTCCCAAAAAATGTATATACCTTTTAAGAAAGGAAAATACTGAATTAATTTGAAATATTCAAGTCATGTTTGATTGTATTGATTTGTAATATTCAAATCACATCTGACTTCTGCAATTACAAGGAGTGCTGATCTTGGATTCATCTTTTGTTATTAGTATATTTTGAGTACACACACCCATACACACCAACACAGAGGAAGATCTTTTAGATAGATCAAACAAAAACAGCGGAGCAGGTGGAGACTTCTAGAGTGCTACCAGAGAGAACAGGTATGGCCTTCCTTGAGAATAAAATTTGAAAGAATTCCATATATGTACACCATGGAATATTATGCAGCCCTAAAAAAGATGGAGACTTTACCTCCTGCATGTTTACGTGGATGGAACTGGAAAATGTTCTTCTTAGAAAAGTATCTCAAGAATGGAAGAAAAAGTATCCAATGTACACAGCCCTATTTTGAAACTAATTTATAACTCTCATAGGAATGTTATAACCTAATTATAGTCTTAGAATATGGGGAGGGGGATGAAAGAGGGGAAGGGTGAAAGGTGGATGGGTGGAGGAAGGGTGATTGGTGGGGTCACCTCCATGGTTTATCTTATAAGGGTACAAGTGAATCTTTCTAAAAGCAGAGTATGAATGTCTTAACTCAATAACTAAGAAAATGACATGAGTAGCTATGTTAACCAGTTTGATGAGAGTATTTCAAAATGTATATGAAAATACCACACTGTACCCTGTGATTGCATTAATGTACACAGCTATGATTTAATAAAAAAAATCTTTAAAAAAAAAAAAAAAGAAAGAATTCCAGTCATAGTCTGTTTCAGTAGTAGCCAGGCTTCTGATTTTCACTGTGACTATAGTGTTAGTTTTCAAGATAACCATCAAGCTGGAGAAAGGTAGAACCAGGATAACCATCAAGTTGGAGATGGGAATAGGACCAGAGAGAAAACGCCACAAAGTTTGCTGTTCATACTGAATTTCAGGGCATTTTCCTTGATAAAAAATCACTGTATTCCTGCATTTTAAAAATTAATTTCCACCATTTTGAAAAGTTAAGAATTAAAATTCAGTTTTTTCTTTGGTGGAGGGTGTGTTCAGCCTCACTGTTGCTCAGGCTAGGGTGCCAGGGCATTAGTTCACAGCAACCTCATACTCCTGGGTTCAAGCAATCCTCCTGCCTCAGCCTCCCACTTAGCTTCCCATGGAGCTGAGACCACAGATGCTCATCACTGCACTGAGCTAATTTTTCTATTTTTTTTTTTTTTTTATTGTGGAGACAGGGTCTTAGTCTTGGTCAGGCTGGTCTCCAAGTCTTGAGATCAAGTGATCTGCCTGCCCTGGCCTCCCAGATTGCTAGGATTATAGGTGTGGGCCACAGTGCTCTGCCAAAAATTACAGTTTTTGACACTTTTCTCATTGCTCTTATGATAAGGTGACCAGATTTTAACATTGGTAAAGCGGGACACCATTGATGGGGTGGGGGGTGTCTTAATTAAAAATTTGGTCTATATGGAGCAACAAAAATTTTCATAGAATGCAAAAATAGTATTGTAATATATATTTTTTATTTCAACATAAGTACAATTTACAAATATAGTACATTAAAAAAAATTATGTATAGGGTGGTGCCTGTGGCTCAAAGGAGTAGGGCACAGGTCCACCTGGGCGACCTTGCCCAGGAGGGGAGTAGGGAGTTTACATTAGCCTTTTCATTTCCAAATGAAGTTACATTAACCTCTTCATTCCCAAATGGAGTTACATTAACCTTTTCAGCAGCCGAAAACTGTATATTCCCTTCCGGTTGTCCCGCCATTCCCTAGATTGTTGTGCATTCTTTCCAAAAATTGGGACTTTTTAAAATGCTGCAGGACGCAGGACAAATTATTAAAAATCTGCACTGTCCTGCCAAAAGCAGGATGTCTGGTCACCTTATCTTATGAAGAAGAGAATTTTTAGTGGTCTTAATCCACCATTTTCAATGATGTCATCTCCATCTTTCTTTTTATTCATGTTTGTATGGTATAAAGTTATTCATCCTTTAATGTTTTTCCAACCTATATCATTATAATTATGTTTGATTTAAGTTTTATATAGATAGAATGAAATTAATTCATGTATTTTAATCCATCTGACAGTCTCTATCTTTTAATTAGTTTGCTTAAACATTTACATTTATTATTTTTAATATGTTTAAAAATTAGCTCTGCCATTTTATTATTTGTTCTGTATATGTTTTCTTCATACTTTGTACATCTTTGATCCTTTTCTTGTGTTTATCATTTGAACATTACATAATATTCTTTTTATTTTATCTGTTGTTTTTACTAGTTCTCTTTGTATATTTTCACTGTTGTACATATATGTTCAGTTCCTTAAACTCCAGTTGAATATAGAAAATTTACCACAATGTATGTTTTTTCCTTTCTTCATGTTTACCTATAATACCTATACTTACATTGAAAAGTTTACTAGAAAATATTATTTTTTTACTCTCAATAACCAATTTTGAAATTAACAAAATAATAGTTGTTGATCCCATTGCCAGGTTTCTACACAAAAGAAAAGTCATGTTATCATAAGGACTCATACATTTGAATGTATATAGCAGTTCCATTTACAATTGCAAAGATTTGGAAACAAACCAAAGGCCCATCAACATGCAGGAATGGATTAATAAACTGTGGTATGTGTTTGGATGGAGTACTATTCACCCATAAAAAGATAGAGATTTTGTATCCTTGTACAACTTGGATGTATTTGGAGATCACGTTCCTGTGTAAAGTATCATAAGAATGGAGAGGGACCACATGTACTCCGTACTAATTTGAAACATGTGGATTAATAATAGCATGCTCACAGGAGTGATAAACTCAACTGAATCCAGGAAGGGAGGAGAGGGTGAGGGGAAGAGTGGGTGCTCCGCAGCAGGAGCAATGTGAGGGTATATGGCTTGTGTCCTGTGTGAAGGACTTAGCTACAACTCAATTTACCTTACAAATCTAAACCATGTGCTCTAATTGTATATACTCTTGCATTAATGAGGAATTAAAAAAATAAAGAAAATAATAGTATGTGACTCTTATCTTCCACTTAATATTCCAGATTTCCTTCTATAATAATTTTTCTTTTGTATCAGAAAAGTTATTTAGCAATACTTTAAGAGGAGACTTGCTGGAAATAAATTCTCTCAATTTTCCTTTATCCGAGAGTATTCTTATTTTACTTGAATTAATGAATGGAACATATACTGACTGTAGGATTCTGAATTGAAGGGGAGTTAGTGGTGTTCGTTTGATTTCAGCACCTTTTGGCCATTTCTTTTTGGCCTTCATAATTTCCAACGATAAACCCATAATTATTTGTATTGCTGTTCCCAAGTAGAAAATGTGTAATTTTTCTATGGCTGCTTTCAGTATTTTTTAACTTTAGATTTGTTAGTTTCCTGGAACACAGTTCCTTATCTTAGTTCTATTCAGGGTTTGATTAGTTTCTAATATTTGTAGGTTTAGTTAGGTCTTCCACCAAGTTTTGCAATATCTCAATCATTATTTCTTTAATGTTTTTTGCCAACACATCCTTTTTTCATCTCTCTTCTGGAATACTGATGGCATAAATATATAAATTTTGAGGCTTTTTTGAACTACTTTCCAATTATTTTTCTTTAAATTTCAGACACTAGACCATTTCCATTTTCCTATCATCAAATTCAGACTTCCATCTATAATGCATTCTAATACTCATATCTTCTATTTATTTACTTAATTATTGCTGAAGTTTGCTTTTTCCCCTTGACTTTAATATATTTACAATTGCTGTGAAAATATTTTTCTAGATCATTTAAAAATTTTATAGGATAATTTTATACTTTGTTTCATCTCACTCTTAGCATGTTGATTGTGTTTTTTTTTTTTTTTTCATATGAGGAGATTGCCCTGGTTCTTTACATGCTAAGCAATTTGGAATTGTACCCCAGATATCTAAAATATTATGGTTTAAGTCTCTGAGCCCTGTTCAAATCTTATACAGAACTTTGAAATGTTAAAGAAAATTGGCATGGTTACTTTAAGCCTAAAAGTTCCAACCTGCTTTCTGTGCAGAGTGAGTTCAATGTTAAATGACGTTCTCAAGTCTTCAAATCTATCTGTACCTGTCTCAAGTGTCAGCTACCCATCAGTCTGGGACCTGGGCTCTGGTTTGTCAGTTGACTTCTTACACATTTGTTCTGCTGGCTGGAATCAAATTCATTTGTGTATAGTTTGGAGATGTCCCAGGAACTTATAAATGACTTCAGAGGGTTGCTTTACTGAGCTCCTCATTCTTTACCATCTGCCTGACACCCCTCAAGTCTCTGAGACTTGTCTTCTGCCCTCTGATCAGTAATCAGGGGATTTGACAGCACTCCGTGCTCTGCCTTTTGTGGCTATGCCTCATCTGGGCCCAAGAGACAGAATGCAGTGAAAAACAGAAAGATTGAAAGACACAGAGGTTTGTCCCATGTCCTTGGAATCACAGCTTCCTCTCCTGAGTTGTGGCTTCACCGCGTCTGCCCCGCCGTTAATACATCACTGGATTGCTAGGGGGCTAACACACAAGGGAATAATGAAATTGTGTTTAAAAGGAAGAAAGAAAAAACAAAACAAAATGAAAATAGGAAATCACTACACTGTTCTAAATGTACCACTTCCTTCTCTTCCTCCCGTGACCAGAACTAGAAGCCTCCTTCTGAAGGTCTTTTTGTCTACAGCCTGGTGTCTACTTCTGGCTTGTGAGCTTCACTGAGATCTAACTGGAGGACCCTGGAGGAAAAAGGAAAGTAAAATGATTTCTCCTGCCATCATTGCAGTCTCTCACTGGTCTCTCTCTCTGTCTCTTTCTCTCTCTCTCTTCCGCTCCCTCTATCACACACACACAGACACCCTAGTACCATTTATTTTTTTATATTAATCAGATAGGTGTCCCAAGCTTTTTGTAGGTCTTATAGTTGCATTCCATTTGATAGACAAGGTGGAGCATGCTTATGCCATCTCACCTGACACAAGAACTCCAACAGATTTTTCTTTGATGTCATTATATCACTGTTTAAATATTACTAAAAACAACAAAGTGGTTTTATGTGTATTCTTTCGAAGCCTTAGTTCTCATAGCCTTAGTTCAAATGCAAATTTTACCACTTAACTAGCCCTAGAGTATGTACAGATTACCTGAGTCCCTTCAACTTGTCTGCTCATCTTTAGAAGAGAACAATGGTAATTAATAGTATCTTCTCTTTAGGAAGTGAATCAGCTAATATATGTGAGTGCTTTTTATGAGAGCCGAACACAGGGTGGGCCACACTTTGTTGTTGTTATTGTTTTGGATGTAAGTATAGTTTCCTACTCCCATCTTGATCATATAATCTGAAAAATTACCCACTATTTTATAGTAGAGATATTAGAACATAACTGCAATCACCTCATTCATCTAAAACTTTGTGAAAGTATAGATTATATCTTTCTAGTGCAGGTTGCCACTTGGCCTTTTATCCTGTTTTCTTCAGTACATTATGTAAGGATGTCCTGTGAAGATGCAGCACTAATGACCTGGACTCACCACTGTAGCAATTAAATCACATAATCAGAAAGCTAATTTCATAGCACTTTGAGAAGGTTATTAATTGTTGATGTACATATTTCAGAGAAAGTCAAACATTGTGCAAAGGGCATATGCTGGTAGTCATGCCTCAGTTAGTACTCAAAGGGAAACTTAAAACCAGGCTTCTGCAGGATGGAGATAACAATCAGAGACCGATGTTATGATGTGGAAACAAGAACAGACCATCTCTCACTCTTCCTTCTCTACTGAGGTTAGGTCACACTTGAGGTGGCAGGGAAGCATTACCCAGAATATTTTTTCCAATAATATGCAAAAAAATTAAGCAAAAAATCAAAATGAAACATGTTTTTATACCCCTGCCCAGACAAAACAAACAAAACATAAGTCTGTTTGAAGAATATTCTTAATGATACCTAGCACAGACAGGAGCACAGACAGACAGACAGATCCAGGAAGAGCATTATTAGTTAAATGTGTCCTTGTTTGTTTTGAGTACTTTGTAATGTAGTGAAAGAAAGGAGGTTAAAAATAACTATTTCATTTATTCACTATTTTATGCCCAAAGAAACCTAATGCATCAGAAACATTAGTGTGTCAGGTAATAGCTGAGTGAGGCGTTTCTACTGAAAAGTGTCACTGTGTCTTATATACCTGGAATGCCACGTTCCCAGCAACTGCTATGCTGCTATATAGAAACACTATAAAATGGGTTTAAGAGTGCTTGACAATCATTACAATATGTAGTGTATGGATACATTTTGACACCTGAATATTTTGCTTCAAAGTAAGAAACTAGAAATTCTTTGGATTGAAATGTTGGAAAACTGAACCTGCAAGAAAATATTGGATCTTATGCAGCAGAATGTCCAGAGGCGGAGCTGTTTTTTTCCATGGCCAGAATCAGAGCTCTATAGTGTCATCAACACAAAATTTAATTTATTTTTGACCTTTGCCTGGAAGTCTCAGGCTCCAAGTGAAAGCAGTAGGTACAAGGTAGGTGGGGTAGCACTGTGGAGAAGTCCACCCTCAACAGGAAGATTCTTTTATCATTGCTTTGTTCAGAATTGCCAGTGAACTGTGATAATAACATATACTCCCTTAGAATTAATATGATTCTATAAGTCTCTACATTCGATTCATGTGTTATTTCCCAGACCTAGAGTGTACATACCCACCCCTCAACATTCCCACCTTGTGTAGAAGGAAGATGATGAGAGCAATTCCGCTTCCCGTGTTCATTCCATAAGGCTGATACCTACTTCCTTTTCATATGTCTCAGTAAATTTCTCATTGTCTCTTTGTTGTTGTTGTTGTTGTTGCACTTTGGCCGGGGTCAGGTTTAAACCCGCCATCTTCGGTATATGGGGCGAGCACCCTACCCACTGATCCACAGATGTCGCCCTCGTTGTATCTTAATTCCTCTGACTGGGGAGCCGCGGGCCACTGTACTCATACCTATGGCTGGGAGAATGCTCTTTATCAATTGGCTTAAGCGAGACTGGTTATCGGCCATCTAGCCATCTATCCATAACATAGGAGCTAGAGTGGGCAAGGAGTGCCTTCCCAAGAGAGATTATTGTTTTCTTCTACATAAAGATGGGTGAATGGATGCTGGTTAATTTTGTCAGTTT
This sequence comes from Otolemur garnettii, assembly GCF_000181295.1. Classification (NCBI taxonomy): domain Eukaryota; kingdom Metazoa; phylum Chordata; class Mammalia; order Primates; family Galagidae; genus Otolemur; species Otolemur garnettii. Next base: position 4,939,208 of record NW_003852459.1, read on the forward strand.
ACCTTAAATTTCTCCTTGTCTTTTGTCTGAGAGATTTGCTACAAATATGATGGTGTTAATTATTACATGTGGCCTATAGGTAAGAAGTACTAGGGTTACTACTCTAGGTGCAGAGAATTGCAAAGGTGGAATCTTTAAACTCTTACCCTTTAACCTGCTTTCTCACCATGAATATATGAGAGCACCACATGTTTAAGTCACAATTCTGTCAACAGAAACAGAGAAGGAAGAACCCGTATTTAGAGGATAGGTGCCACTTATTACGCCTCTCTGCTCTAACTCTTTAACTTGATCTTATGTTTATTTTTTATTTGTCTTAGCAGGTCAAATCACTTAGCAACCACAAAACACAATTAAATGCATCCTTGAGAATTACGTAAGTGATTTCAACCTTTTAATATGCATCCTGTTAGGATATCTTTTTCCACGTAAGTTTGGGGTACTACAGGAAAAAAGTAATGAAATTATACAATACTGGCCATTTTACCACTTGGTTGATTCTAGCATGATTGATTTGACAGTTAGGTAAACTACATCAGAAACTGACAAAATGTGGCCATGGGCCAAATCTAACCCTTTCCTTGTATTTGGAAATAATATTTTGTGAATCATAGCAACACTTGTTCCATTCTGTGCTTTCAATTGATGCTTTTGCCCTGCAATGGCCTAAAAATCTTAATATCTACAGTTTCATTTTTAATGGAAAAAGTTTTCCATCACTTGGGCTATTCTAATGGCTTACATTTACTGAGCACTTACTGTTTACCACCTACAGAGGTAAATGTACTAAACACATAATATGATTTTATCCTATAACAAACTTATCAAGCATTACCATAATCATTCTAGAAATTAACAAAGAGATATACTCATAAGGAGATAAGTAGTTTAATGTCATGCCATCAGCAAGCATAGAGATCCAGTTGAAAACTAGATGTTAGAAAAAGCTGAAATCAATTCACTTCCTCCCATTCTCAACGTTCTCTAATTTCTACTAGGTGCAAACATGAGATAATTAATTCAGAGCAATGTATGGAACAATGTACAGTGCTTTCAAATTGGGGGATAAAAACCACGACTCTAGGTCTTATTTTGCCATTAGTTAGCTACATGGATTAAAAAAATGATGTTAAATTTCTTGGCTTTGGATTCTCTGTGAAAGGTCCTCTGAGAGGACCCCTGAGCTCCCTATTCGTTGTAAATACTGAAGATGCCAAACTTCCCTTAAAAAAGAAAAGAATTTCCTATTTCTAAAGACTAAAGAAATCTTAATACAATTTTTATAAAACGTGCCCAAACAAACTTATGTGACAGAAGTAATTATATGGCAAGAAAGAATCCTGATTAAAATTGAACTGGTTCTGATATGGGTGATTATTTAGCAACTTGACATTATAAAATATGATCTGAATAATTGATTTAGGGGTAACTTTAGAGTCAATGTTAAGATTATACAAGATGTCTGTAAAGTTTGTGTGCAATTTAAAATAGACAACTATTTTAGTTGACAACCATTTTAAATGGCACATGAATCTTATGGACACCCTGTATAGGTAAAATGATTTAGTATGTATAACTCATTCTTCCCACTCAGACTCCTCTACCTTCACTGGAGTCCTTATACTGTCATAGATATGTGTTGACATTTTAAAATTTTTTTTTATTAAATCATAACTGTGTACATTTATAGGATATAGTGTGCTGATTTGATATACAATGTGGAATGCTTACATCAAACCGATTAATATGACCATCACCTCACTTACTTGTTGTGGTCAGACATTTGTACTCTTAATGGATTTGTAGTGTACCATTGCATTGTGCACAATAGACAAGGTCCCACCAGATACCCTCCCTCCTTGTGCCCTTCCCCCTTCCCTCCCTTCTCCCTCCTCTTCTCTCCTTCTTACTGGACCATAGTTGTGTTTTAACATTTGTATGAATGTGAAGGTGATTATATATTGATTTCATAACAGTATTGAGTACATTGGATACTTTTTCCCCATTCTTGAGATGCTTTACTAAAAAGAATATGCTTCAGTTCCCTCCAGGTAAACAGAAGTGGTGTGACGTCTCCGTCCTTTTTTATGACTGCATAGTATTCCATGGTATACATATGCCACAGTTTGTTTACATTTTAAAATCATGTAATGTGGAAAATGCAGCTCTATGTTTACAGAGTGAAATGGTAGTGATTCCCATGGACACTGATTCCTGTGGACACTGTGGCAGGACTCAGAACAGGGAACTCTCTAATTTAGCTACTCGAATGTCTGAGAATTGTGTGCAACTGTGGAGTAGCACACCCTTCATATTATTTTATCTGGTCTTTTTACTTTTCTTTTTGAGGAGCATCAGGAAGTTATTACAGCATTCAAAACATTTCTTCTCAGCACTTCTCAGATCCTATAGCTAATTTCAACACAGCATTCTCATTTTAAGGAGCAACCAACTAATGCTGAGGGGCACAGACAAATTGGGGCAGTTTGACTTTTCTTTTCTTTTTAGACAGAGTCTCATTCTGTCATTCCAGGCTGAAGGGTGGTAGTATCAGCCTAGTTCATAGTAATCTCAAACTCTTGGATTCAAGCAATCCTCCTGCCTCAGCTTCCTGAATAGCTGGGACAGTAGGCACCTGCCACAATGCCTGACTTTTTTTTTTTTTTTTTTTTTTTCAGTAGAGACAGTTCTCATTCTTGTTCAGGCTGGTCTCAAACTCCTTAGTTCAAGCAATCCTTCCAATTTTGCCTTCCGGAGTACTAGGATTACAGGTGTGAGCCACCACACCTGGCCTGATATGTGAGCCACCACACCAAGCCTGATACGTGTATTTGTCTTGATTTGGCCAAGGCTATGTACAAAGCTGATTTTGAGATATAGAAACATGAGTCTCTTTGTGGTACAGAGAAATGTTTCATGTAACCAGTTTGGAAGAATCATCTCTGTATCTGACATGCAAGGCAGAGATACATCTCACATCAACTGTTAAGACAGAGGCACGGTTAGATTAGGATACCAGATCTCCAGCAGCTTTCCCGTCTAATGAGCACCTTGCCAAGCCATACACAGGGACATATGTGCACAGAAGTGACACATGGTCTCTGAGAAACACACCTGTGCATGTGCAGGTGTGTGTGCCATCCATTTTCCTAAACATAAGACTCAAGAGAAACACATTTTATAAATCTAGAAAGGTAAAGCTGAAAAATATTTGCACAAGTTAGCTTTTCTCCTTGACGCTGCTTAACTTTACTACAAACCTAAAGCATTATGGAAACTCCAGGTGAAAAAAAGACCTTCAGGTTATGCGCTTTGGCAAAATCTGGCTCCTAATTTCTAATCAGCCTGTACAAGTATAAAACTGGCGTTTGATTTATTCTTAATGCTAATGTTGCTGTTACTGTGGGGACGGGGGTGTGTTCTCTGTGATGTGTGTAGAGTATGTGTGTGTGTGTCTATTTCCAAGGGTTCTTTGTAATAGCTGAGATCAGATCAACCTACTTAATACAGATCTAACAGCATCACTGGAAATACATGAAAATATTCAAAATAATTAATGTGTATCTCTGATTCATTGTGTGTATCAACTTTCTTAGCTATTATTATCAATTATTGTTAATTCCACTAAATGACAATAATAATACTATCGCTGAGTATCTTTTCAAAGCAAGTATTTCTTTCTGAGACTTTGAGCGAACACTCTTAGAAAGGATTTGATTCTAAACTTATGAAACATTTGTACAATAAATCATTGGTAGATGTAAAATTCCATCCTCTGGTTATATTTATGTTCACGAGGATAATGTGACTTTTTTCACTTCACATAGGTCTGTGCCACTGTCAACCTCAACCTTTCCAGGCGACATTTTCATTTAGAATCTTATCATTTCATAATTATTACTTTTCAGAACTCCCAGGGAGTGAACAAAAGCTTCCTCTTTATGTTTCCATTGTTATGTTTCTTTGAGGAACAAATTAAATTTCAACCCCAGCCAAAATAAACTTTTAGTGGCAAAATAAATCTAAAACTATGTGGAAAAAAAAAAAAAAAAAAAACCCTATCCAGTGGAAGCTTGACTCTGGATCTCTTAAGTTCAGGTGTATTTCAGATAATTTACTGCTGTGTTTTCTTTTCTTTGTGTGAGGCTGCGGCGCCATGTGCTCCCTTTGTAGTAGAAAAGGGAGGAAAGAACTAAGGTCTGAAAAACATTACTACAAAATGAGCCGAGGGAACCAGTTAGTATATCATTCTACCCTGCCCTGAGAACAAAGACACAAAGCTGAATTTTCCTCCCCAGCTTACCTGCCATCTACCTCTTTTCCTATGAACTTCAGTGATAATTACAGCAAAAGGAGGCTCTAGTCTGAATCTGTGTCATAAACTGCATTGGCTCCATATGCTAATAAAAAAATTAACAATCCCCTTGATGTGTGGGGACATTGAACTAATTATCTCCCAACTATCTTGAGCCCATGGTGGCAAAAGAGATAAGTTTATTTACCATAAACAGCTAATATGCCAAACGCACTTCAGTGCTATAAATTCATTAATGTTATGACTTAACGTTCACAAAAAATGCCTCAGTAAGCTCAGCTGGATCTGTCCCTGCCAGTGGTCATGGATAGAACCTTTTGTTCTCCCTTCCGTTCATCATACTGCCAAAGTAAACTGCCTTCTCTCCTTCCTTGTTGGGGCTTCCCCTGCGTTTTCCTTTGATTCTTCTGTTTACTTCATCTGTCCCCTTCTTCCGTCTGGAGGCTTACCTTTCCTCCTGTGGGATGGAAACACACCTGAAGGCTGTTCTGCAGGTCAGGTGAAGAGAGAAAAAAAACTAGGCTATTTAAATAAACAAGATACTGCATCTTGACTCTAAGGCTAATGGAAATGCAGGCTTAGGAACGTACACCTTCACATGCGCTCACATTATTTGGAACCAAGTCAGTAACTGCATTGTGAAGGAGTCTTTGAAACAACACTTGGCAAATTCTTCCTTAAAAGGGGGTCTCTAATGTGGTCAGACTTCTCTTAACCCAACGCAAGTGTTTATGCAGTATTTTTGCTATTGTTGTTGTTTATAATTGGCTATTTGTTTTAATGAATGCTAATATTTCATGGACTCTATAATACTCCTTGCTTTTTCAAGGTTGGTTTGTTTGTTTGTTTGTTTGTTTGTTTCTGATTTGTTTTGCTCCTTAATGGCTTTACCTATTTATTGGATCTTATTCTTCCTTTCCCTACCTCCTTTTCCTAACTTTTCAGATCCTCAATTTTTAACTTGTTAAATAAATATGCACATTATATACAAGCTAATCTACTGGGAAAAAAGAAGTGTTGGTGTTATCCCAGAAATGCTACACTGATCAAATGTTCTGGGGGAAACTTGTGTTAATATCCATAAACAAAAAGAGATTACGTTGCTTCTGAGTGTTACCACTAAGACCTCCTGATGCTACAGTTAGTTTAATGTTCAATACTCCAGGACATTTTGTGGTCAGTGGCAGAAAGAGGCCAGGATATGAATTCTTATCATGAAATTAATAAAATGATGCTTTATTTTGTATATATTGATTTATTTTTTTAACTTCAGATTAAGATTGTTAACAGCTATTTTCTCTATAAATAGAGAAGTTTGAGCTAAACGAGGAAAGGAAAGGCTTATGGCTGATAGCTTTATAAATTGAACTTAAACTTTGGAAACTTGGCCTCCAGCCCCTCCCTTTTCCCACACTATTTTGCTGTGCTCGGGACTTGCATGGCGCTGAGTTGTTTAGTGACTAAACTCGGAGTCTCCGAGATTGGAAGATAGATTTGGGTTAATGATCCATTTCTCTCGCTTTGTGTAACAGTGTAACAGTGATCAGATAAGTTAACTCAATATTCTAACATCTCAGTTTTCTCATCTGCAAAGGGGGAGAAATAGCAGCATATTGTTCACCAAATCATTGTTTTCAAGTGCAATAATAGATACCTGTCTTATACTAAGAGCTTTGACTATCAACATTCCATGAATTTCAATTTGTGGGACTAATATAAACTTTATATAAAAAAATTGCTAGCAGTCCACTGAGGCCAACAGAATGAACCTTGCTGAACTGACCTAAATCGTGACTATCACTCAGGGTTCTCCAATTAAAGTAGCAAATACAGGCTTGGCACCTGTAGCTCAGTAGCTAGGGCACCTGCCACACACACTGGAGCTGGGAGGTTTGAATCCAGCCCGGACCTGCCAAATGACGATGACAACTACAATGAAAAAATAGCCAGGTGTTGAGGTTGAGGCAAGAGAACTGCTCAAGCCCAAATGTTTGAGGTTGTTGTGAGCTGTGATGCCCCGACACTCTACCCAGGGTGACAGCTTGAGACTCTGTCTCAAAAAAAAAAATATATATATATCTCTATACACACATATGTAGGAAATATATATATATTTGGATAGTACTTTGAAGGTGACCATAGTGACATTCAGCAATGAAGTATGTAGCATTTTTCTAAGGTAAGTTTGTGAACTTAATTGTCAGCACTGTATATTGTATATGTGGGCATATGTAGATTCTTATATACAGAAAGCATTAGATGTCCTTATGTATGACACGTACTATGTCATATATACAACTGACTCCTGAGAGCAGGAGTTTGAGCTGCATGCGTCCACATACGTGTGGATTTTCTTCTGCCTTTGCTGCTGCTGCTTCCTCCACCTCTTCCTCCTCCTCCTTCCCAGCCTATTCAATGTGAAGATGATAAGGATGAAAACCCTGAGGACGTGCTCCTTCCAGTTAATGAAGAGCAAATATATTTTCTCTTTCTTAGGATTTACCTAATAACATTTTTTTCTCTGACTCACTTTATTGTGTGAGTACAGTACATAATACATGTAACTTGTATATTATGTGTTAATAGACTATATTGTTGGTGAGACTTCTGGTCAACAGAAAGCTATTAGTTGTTAAGCTTGGGAGGTATCCAAAGTTATTTGCAAATTTTTGACTGCACAGAGTTTTGGCACCTCAACCTCTGTGGTTTTCCAGGATGAGCAGTATATATAAATTTATGTATATATCTAACTGTTTAAGTTATAAACCTTTAATTTACTTATTTTAGAGAATTTCTTTTAAGAAATTTGCTGGCTCGGCACCTATGGCTTAAGCGGCTAAGGCGCCAGCCACATACACATGAGCTGGTGGGTTCAAATCCAGCCCGGGCCCACCAAACAACAATGGCTGCAACCAAAAAATAGCTGGGTGTTGTGGGGGGCACATGTAGTTCCAGCTACTTAAGCAGAGGCAGGAGAATCACTTAAGCCCAGGAGTTTGAGGTTGCTGTGAGCTGTGATGTCACAGCTCACACTCTATGCAGGGTGACAGCTTGAGGCTCTGTCTCAAAAAAAAAAAAAAAGAAGAAGAAGAAGAAATTTGCTTATATGTTTGTGGGGCTGACAAGTCTAAAATCCACAGGAGAAAATGTCAGTGTTACAGTTCTGCCAGAATCCCTTCTTATCTGGGAAATCTCCATTTTTTTTCTCTAATACCTTCAACTGATTGGATAAGGCCCACCCAAGGTATGGTGAGTAATCTCCTTTACTTGGAGTTGATGATGATACATGTTAATCACAACTACAGTAATATTTAGACCAGTTTGGCCAAGCAGTAGGACACAATAGCCCAGCCAAGTTGATATATAAAATTGACCATCACACTTTTTGTTGTAGGAAGCCAGTAAATACATGGGGGAATTGAAGTACTTTGAAGAGACAGAAACTAGAGACCGTTCTCTCTATGCAAGCCTAGGAGTTCTAGATCCACCAACATGAGACACTCAGGGGAGTTTGTTATAGAGGTTGGTGCCTCTGCTTTTCAACTCTTCCACTCTGCTGCTTAATGGGCTTGGAGAAGTTACTGATTCCTGTGTGGCTCAGGCTTCCTTTCAAAGTGAGTGCTAATGACAGTGTCCTCATGGTGGGCAATTTTCTAGGAGTAAATAAAGTAATTCTTTGAGTCCCTTAAGAAAGTGCCTGGCATTTATTAGTACTAGATATAAGTTAGCTGCTTCTGTTTTTATTATTTAATGTGATCCTCAATTTCCATGTGATTGGGTTATGACTAGGATAACAATTTAATTTCATCAAAACTGGGACATAATTGATAGTGAAATAAAGATGTGTGAATATTTATCCTAAATAAGCACAGGCCACAGCATCCAAGGTAAATTCAGGGCAAACCAGGTTATATGATTAACCCAGCCATACTTCAATGTGTTGTGAATTTCTTTTCAGAGTTAAAGGTGGTTAACTGATTAAATGGCTTAACTCTCTGAAGTTTTTTTCTTCTTCTTCATCACAAGTAGTTAGTCATCACACACAGTTTAATTCTGGCAGTTAGGATGGACGTAAGTGCCTTAGGCAGACTCTATTCATTTCTTGTGGGTAGGTGGTGTTAGAGAAGATTTAATTTGACCTGAGGGTCCTTGCAGATGGAATTTAGCTCTATTTTATAATATCAAATTCAATTTCTTGCTGCTATTATTCAACGTATAGGTACACCCACATGGAGGCAGAGTCTATCAGCCAGGTTCAGATCGCCGAACAAATGATTTTATAGTTATCTCTGTTTTTCTATGAGCAAGACGATTTCTGTCTTAGAAATTCCATACTGCTGTGATGAAACAAGGACATGATATATGGAGATAGCCTGGAAGAGTAGAACCCATTCTGTAAAGGCCATGTCATGTATTTTATTTATTGCTCATATATTCCCTGCCCCTTTTTCCTAGCTGTACTCTTGTCTTGTACTTCAGTTTAAAAAAAATACATATTTTCTCATCTTTGCCTTTTCTGCCACAACAGACTATCACTGAAAGCATCCATAGCCCCAATTCTCAAAAGCGTGCTAAGAGCAATCCACGAGGCACACTCGGGGCACCCGTCGGGCTCAGTCAGAGTAGATCCGGTGGGTGTGAGGTAGCACGAGGAATGTAGACGCGGGAGAGGCCGGAGACAGTCTCTCTGTGCAGGCCTCAGGGTCTAGCTCCAGGGACATCATTCTCCCAGTGTAGCTTGTTTTAGAGGGTAAGGGCCTCTGCTCTCCAACTAGTGTGCTCTGCCACTCAGGTGGGCTTTGGGAAGTGGTTAGACTTGGTGCAAGTTTAGGTAAGCAGTCTACATAAGCCTGCCATGCCTGCCATACCTGCACCTGGTGACAGGCCAGAAGCCAGCGAAGATGTCAGCTGGGAAGGGGACATAGAATAAGGGAGAGCAAAGGAAAACCAGACCTGCGACGGAAGACGGAACCCAGAACCACACCTGTGTCTCTGCCTCCCTATCAGTGGGGTAGGGAAGCTGCAGGATCAGCTCATACTTTCTGTACCTGGTCTCACTAGAGTTCTGTGGAGTCAGAATTAAGAGAGCCCAGAAGCCAGCCTGCCAACCCCACTGACAAGACCGTGAGAATATCGGCGATTACACAAGTAACAGCAGGGCCTTCCCAGACATGTTAGACCATAAAAGTGCAGCTTGTTTCATATGAATTTCTTTTGTGGCCAACTCTGGTATTGTCGCCAGTAGGAAAAGGAATTTTGGAAAATGTAGTTCCAGCTAGGCCTGTTGACACAATCTGAAGCCACTGGAAATGGTTTTAGTAAGTTTCAGGTGGCCAAATGGCAGGGGGAAACTGCTCAACTCTTCACATTCCTGCCACTGTTCTCATGCCCGGGGTCTGGAGGCTTTCCTCAGGCAGTGTGGGGGCTGCCCCCCTGACCTGCTTATTGTTTGAGACCTACATTCGGCCAAAATTTAGTAGGGTGAGACAAGACACTATAATTTTAAGACACTATATCCCCTCCTCAAAATTAGTCATAATATATAAACCAAAATGGTGAAGAAATTATTTGAGTTGCTATCTTGACTAGAGAGCAGAATGTGGTCAGTGGTTAAGAACGCTGACTCAACTTGAGTTAGCCCAGGTTTAAACCAGGACTCAGGACTCTGCTTCCTACCAGTTATATGCTACAGGATGGTTACTCAGCCTCTTTAGTTTAGTTTTTTCATCTCTATAACAGGGATAGGAGTCACACCTGCCTTATCAGGTATGGGCATCCATTACGTCAAACATACAAAGTGCTTTGATCACTGACATGCTTAATAAATCTTGCCTGATATAATTCCACTGGAAATCTACTCCAAAATATTTAGTTGTAAAATATTTATCAGTACCCTTATGATTAGTAAAATTGATCAATCTTTTCTTTATAAAACACTCTGATCTTTAAAAGAAAATATGATGTTGAGTTTTGATGTCTATTTCCTTATCATTTATTTCTCTTCTTTTCTACAGCTGTTTTATTAAAAAATAATAAATCTGCTTTAACCCGCACACTCTTGACCAAAATTCAAATGTCCATGGTCCGGAGAAATTGAGAGGGACCAATGCACATATCACCAATTGCTTTAAGCTTTTAAAGACTATGGCTTATTTTTTTTTTTAAGATTTTTAAGTACTATTGAACACAGACATGCTCACATATAGAATCTTTCCATTGAGTTGAGGAAACCACCTATAGGCCCTAACTGTTGATTTCTTGATGTGTGAATAGACATTGCTGGAAGCCCATTCTAGGAGGAAGTACTCTGCACTCACACTTGAAAGTGTACCCACACTTTATTGATATGTGTTAATGAGATGTGGCTAGAAAACCAGGCAGCTGTCTTTCTAAGCTTTCAAAGGAGCAGATTGATCTTGGAGCCAAGTTTGTCCATATTTGACCATTTTCACCTTGTGAAGTTGTGATGGAATTTACCACCATGCACTAGGTGGAAAATATGAGTAATTGCATTTGCTTCAGTGAGTAAAATATATATTTTATTATTATTCTTAAAGTTGGAGAAATGTATGTTTTCTAGCTTTGTTGTACACAGATCAAAGAAGAGACCTTCATTTATGCCAGATTTCATGATATATTAAATGAGCTATTTTTGCCGAGATTATGAGGTAACCCAAACTCTTTTTTAGTTTAATTTTACGTTTAACTGGATTCAGATTGCTTTAACTGAAGAGTCAAAGGGCCTGACCTCTAATTCATTAACATAATCAGAAGCACATGTAAGCTACTGGCTGCCAATCTGTTTGCAAGTCTGTGACTATAGGGTACACACAGCAGTCTTAAATGCTTTACTCAGTGACATTCTAGGGGGGACTCATAGGTGTATAGGCATAGAAAAAAATACAGAAAGAAAGAGAAGGAAGAAATGCCTCAGTGCAAACCAGAGTTGGCATACAGACTGCAATCCAAAGGTTTAAGTCAATTGTTTTTTACACAGTTTAAGTCAATTGTTTCTTTACGTGGAGGAATCACAAAAATACCTCTCCTCCTTGTCTTTACAAATATTCATTCCTCTGTTTCATTCTATAATTCCTAAAAGTCTCCATGGCAGGTGACCATGTAATAATAGCTACTCATGAGATAAGCTCTCTTGAAGAGTGTTAGTCCTCCAAGTAAATTAACTTTTGTTAGAATTGAAATAGAGGAGGAAGAGGGTATAGGGCTTCAAATATGCCTCCTGACACACGCATAGAGGTTAGAAGAACAGGAAGAAAAGCCTCTGTTGAGATGAAACAATAGGCATTAAAGTGGGTGACAGCTGAGCCCAGTCTGTTCCTTAGAGACTCTATCCCGGGAGGACTTTCCATGGATGTGCTCCTTCCCAGCTTACATTTTTACTTTGTAAAACAAATCTCATTCTTGTAGAGGAGATGAAAGATCAACCACAACATCAGAGAAATACATTAGATATAGTAAAATTCTAGCTTCTATTTTCTTTTTCTGCCATCTGGCAAAAGGAACCAAAATATACGGGATTCTGTTAATGTTGCAAATACTGTACAGAAATGCAAAGAGGAGGAAGTTGGAACCACTGACCCTGCAAGACGGTAGCTGCAAACACTTTCCTCTGGTAACATTCTTTATTCAGCTGTATTATTCAAATCATACGCCATAAAGAAGGGTTTGTCTGTTTGGTTTTGGTGTCATAACTCCCCTCCCCATTACCCGATGGCATCTTCATTGCTGATTTGCTCTCATTATACGAGTGGCCTAATTCCTTGATTTTATCTACAAACAAACAGATTTGTCCCTGGAGACTAATTTCTATAGGATGTCTTGGCCATGCTTACGTGTACAATGCTTTCTCCATGTGCTTTAATTCTCCAAATCATATTTCTGTATTGTACATAAAATTTAAGTCTTTGTCTCCTAAGGCAGGGGCAAGAGAAAGACTGATATATTTGTGAACCAGAAACACGCTTTATCTTTAAAATAATCTGAGACAATGATTCAGTTACTTCATCTTTAAGCATTTTTTGTAAAGCTATTTTAATATCACCCAAAATTTCTTTGCCAATCTTTATTTTTTATCCCAGATGTGTTGAGATAGCTATATAGAGTTTCATTAACTCATTCCCTGATATAGCAACTGGTATCAAGTAATTACTCAATATTTTGAATGGCCTGGTCTGATATTTTGTATAAAACAGCTGAGCTTGAATGGGAGCAAATCGAGTGACCTGGATCTGAAAAGCCAGGGCCAAACGTTGCATAATGAATTCTCAGCCCCCAGGGTTTGCTGTCCGCTCTGCAGAACATTTACCATTGCTCACCACTCACCGCAGGTTCACCTTGCTTCCCCACAGCTCTCCTCAAGTGACTTTCTTTAATACTTCCCAAAGCTCACTTTGCTTGATTTGTCCTTTTCCTGGGATCTTGTTGTTATTAGCTGCTTCTTTAACTCCTTTCATCTGTCCTATTTTTGATTCAGAGCTATGGTGGATGGAGGGGAAGATTTTATTGTCAAAATGAATTGGGCTCAAATCTCTGCCAGCCATTACCTGTGTTATCAGCAATGAGCTGATTAATCCTGCCAGGACTCACTGTCTTCATCTATAAAATGAATGTGACACTTGCCATGAGATTCTCATTCATAGAAGAGTAGACTTTCACTAAATATCTCTTCTTCTTTCCCTATTTCTTCTGCCTTCCCAATTTCTGACACGGTTGTTTGCTTGCTTTATTTCTTTGTTCATGACAATTGCATCCTTCAGCTTAATCCCATCACAGCCGCCCAGATGTGGCAAGCACACCCTTGCCAGGGTCTTGTCTTCCCCCAGCTTCCCAATTATCATTACCTTAGACCATGTCATTGAAAGATAAAAGGTGATTTTTCATAGCATGTTTTATTTGGATTCATGCTCTCTCTCTTTTGAATGACCTAGTATTGAGTTAAGAAAATATACATTTTTATTAATAGTTCTATACTCTAAATAATAGAACTTTGTACTGACTCTTGATAACCTTATATTCCATCAATGTTTTACCTAATGGTTGGACAAGTATGTGTCCCCATGCCCATATAGGTGGAAAAGAAAACAATTTCCCTTTAAAGGAAAAAAAAAGAAGAAAGGGAGGGAGGGAAGAAGGAAGGAAGGAAATAAAACCCTCTTCCACTTTGTGGTTTGGGGCTTGTCTTGTTTAGTGCCTTTATTCAAGGTGTAGTGGTTGGATCATCAACATGAATGTTCACAAGGCAGCTTATTACAAATGCAGAGTCTCAGGCCCACTGGGACCTCGTAAATCTGGATTTTTATAGTATCTTCAGGTCATTTCTATCCACAGTAGGGTTTGAGAATTGCTTTACGGAGCATTGGTTTAAAAATGTAAAAGCAATTTTTGAAATGGCCCCAAATCAGAAAAATAGAGGCAATATTTAAATATCACACGCAAACCAGGAAATGACAGGAGGAGAGGGGAGCTGTAAAGAGGTCTTACTTTTGAAACCTGCCATAAGGTAATTGATAAACTAATTGCCAGTGTAAGTGACAATTGGCAACATCTGCCATCACAACGGAGCGTGTAGGGTGGATTTTTCTGCTCAGTGCTAAATTGAAGCCATGAAAAATGTTGTTAGTAACCACCCTGATGTTATAAAGAAAAAAAATTACCAAGTGACATATTTTTAGATTAAAAGGAAATATTAAAACTGGCTTTCAATATTTAAAGCTTACTTAACTAGTAACACTTCGCCTGACACTGACTCGTGTCATTTTATTTCATTCTTCTTTTGATCCATGCAAATAGTTACAAGATTTAAAATATATTATCATGTCACATTTTTGAATAGATTAAATGAAAGAATTTTTTAATACTGGGTGATGAACCCTATGGCCAAGTCTTCATGAGACTGTTGCAATAAAGCAGTGAATCTAGGCAAGAAGAGAGTCATATTTTCCTTTTATAAAATAATGAAAATGCATTATTTATGCCTGCTGTTTCAATATAGTGTTCACTGATAATTAATGAAAAGTCTGGTGACCACTTATTTGACATATTTCCCTGCATATTAAGAGTTGGCCATCTATTTTATTAACAGGATCCAAAAGTGGCAACCCATCAGCAGCATTATTTTGCTTTTGAGCGTAGACATGCAAAGGGTATCACACGAAGTATTAACATGAAATAAAATTAGTCTCGTTCTGCTTTATTTTAAATTTGCTCAGGTCATTATTTTTTTCTTTGCTTCACATTTTCGGAACTAGGTTCCTTTCCCATACTTGGTATGTAGTCCATCTTTTTTCTCTGAGTTAATTCTCCAAGTCTGGTCTGTCAGCCAGTATAAACAACACTTGATGAATGAGACTCAAGGTGTTTAGTCACCTGAAGCAGCTGTTTGAAGTAACTCTACACACAGCCTGAGGCCTGTGTTTTCACAGCTGTGAGAACTCTTCAAAAGCTTTCCCTCTTGGCCTAGCTCTTTGCTGTGGCTTTAAACTCTTAGCGCAAAATCTGGACTATTTCAAAAGAGCAGAATGAAACTAGAGACAGTAATTTTGCATGATTTCGAGCCAAAAATGGCCTAAAATAAATAAATGAAGTACATTTGAAAGTGCTTTACCTAGGTGGGCCATATATCTGAGAATTGTTCTCCCTCTCTATGTACCCATATACTTGCTTAAAAGGGAGATGTGTGGCTGAGACACTGTGCTGTGTTTATACGGCAGTATTTTCATTTGCTGTTCTGATTCTATGACACCAAGGCTAAAATCCTATGAGCTTGGAACTATATGTACCTGAAGTAATCTCAGGGAATTGCTAGATGCTTGATAGAGTTCCAGGCTCATAAATCTACCTACGGTGATTAAAAATGGCATTCTTTTGCCAGCCCGCTTAGGTGATTCAGGCTTTTGAAGTTCCTCTGATGTCTTCAGTTGGCTTGGCAGGCTTAACTCATGGAGCAAACTTAAATGTGACCACTATATTGGTATAAGGCCTCAGACTTGCTTGAGTTTATTTAAATGGCAAATATTTCTCTTCCTTTTATGTAGAAGAAGGACATTGTTGCTTCTTGCTAAAAAATCACACATTTCCTTACCAGTAGCAGCCATTTTTGTTTGGAAAGACAATCACATTTTGCATTTGCTTGTTTTAATTTAGGAATTTTATTTCTAAATTTGGAAAATGGCTATTTCCTTTTTGGAGCTATTAGCACCAGGACAAGAAAGTGTATTTAACTTTTATAAAAATTTCCTGTGTTTCCTAATAATTATTCTTCCAACCAGTCTCCTCTAATTAAATAGAATCATATGTATAGTCTATCCACTCACCTAGAAATATGTACCATACCTGACAGATGCCAAGAACTAGGTCAATTTCTCAGGTGTGGCACTTGTCACCACACTGCTTAATCTCTAATTGGGAAAACATGGATTTGGTTTGTAACAAAACAAGTAATTAGGGTTTTATAATCAAGAAAAGTGCTGCAAGGGAAGAGCCAGGATGTGCTGAGAGAAAATAATCTTTAACTTCATCCATCTTTGTCTGAAGCTTTTGATTTTAATACATATAATGTTAAATCAACACAGATAATAAATTTTTATTATATTATCTTAGTGCATTGGTTATTGTAAGAAACCCTAGTTTGTATCATTATGGTTTTCAAGTTGACACCTGTAGTATTTGGCTTTTACATGATTTTATCAAGTTAAAATTTAAATGCATTTTTATTATCCTCAAACACATATATAAAATGTTCGGTATAATTGACACAACTGAGGAGCTATGAGATTTCTGCCATTTTGTTTAGTCAAGGCTCCTGTTCTAAATGAGTTCCTAAGACAATGGCAGAGGGGGGTTAAATTCTTCTGTTTATTTATTCACTCATCACACAGTTATTGACTACCTCCTAGATGCCTTATTTGTTTCTGAGAATACAAAAATTAATAAATTAATTATAGCTCTTGTATTTGCAAACTAGTGATAATTTCCGTAACTGATGAATTCTGAAGTTTTTGTGGCCTAACAAGGGTGGGCCATTATAACCCAAAGGACACATATCACTTAAACTACCAATGATTATTTCTTTTTCATGGTTTTTTTTTTCTTTTTTTTTTTTTGAGACCAAGTTTCCCTCTGTCACCCTGGGTATAGTGCCATGGCATCATAGCTCACAGAAACCTCAAATTCTTTGGCTTGAACAGTTCACTTACCTCAGCCTCCAGGGTAGCTGGGACTACATGTGTGCACCACTATATTCAGTTAGTTCTATTTTTTGTTTTTAGTAGACCCACCTCGGTCTCCCAGAGTGCTAGTATTACAGACGTGAGTCACTGCCTCCAATTGATTCTTTTGTAAATGATTTTTTTAAAAATCAAAATAAGTATATACTTCATGATACATGAAAATTCTATGAACTTCAAATTTCAGTGATATAGAGATTCAATGGCCTATATGCATTCATTTACCTGTTCCTTTTAAACATAATGGCAAGATGAAAAGGACCCACATTGCAGAAAATATTTACTATCTGGCCCTTCACAGGAAAAGTTGACTGACTCCTGGCTTAGTATAATTGAAGTTTGTTTTTACTTATGAAATAATTGTCCCTGAGCCACAAGTATTCTTCCTCAAAATTCTGAGAACCTGTATATGGTGCACATTGATTCAGTCTATAGTGTTTGAGCTGGAACTGAATCTTGTAGTCACATTTAACTCTTAACTACAAGTGAGACTGGAAAAGGCAGTCTAGCTGTATGGCAAGAAATAAGAGGAAAAGATTTAGCAGTCAGATACCAGCCTCTCATACAACATTTACCCAAAGGTCTTGACTATTTGAGGTGAATATATATATTTTTAATTATATTATTCTATTGACTTAATTAATAGACTTACATTACAGGCAGAATAGCAACACTGAAAGGGAATTTTTAAAAGATTTATAGAAATGATAAAAATCAAGAAATTTTCTACAAAGGAAAGATAGAATATCCTATAAAATTGTAATAGTATAAATTTCATTATAGAAATTTATGTAGTGTGCTAATAAAACTTAGACTTGGTAGTGACAACCTCCAACTTCACATGGGTGTATCAGGGAAGTATTTACAAAGCAGCTATAATTTTTAGGATGAAAAGTATAGTAGCCATTGTTTTTAAGCACATAGTATTTATGTGTTTAAGACACTAACAGGATGTTTCCATGTCTTCAGTAATGTATTTATCAATCATTAAAAATTTATAAGATAGTTTTCACCCCCCATTTCATCAGTGAAAATACTAGGGTATATTAAATTATTTTTTAGGCTCACACTTCTAGTAAGTTGGGACTTTAAGCTATATCTTTTTGAATCCTAAACTTGAGCAATTGATGCTCTGTTACATGTTTTGTGCAGGAAGTGACATAGGAAAGTATCACTCTTAGGGAAAGGTACAAGTACATACAAATAAGAGGCTTGATAAATGCAACATAAAAAGTATAGTAGAAAATTTCAGGTGGTTAGAATATGCAGTACAGGCAGGGGAGAGAGAAATGATGCCGATAGCAACTATCAACACAATATAGTTGTGGGGATCCTGGAAATATTTCTAGGTGGGAGAGTGTTAGGATCAAATTTGGGTTTCAGAGAAATAACTTAGCTGTACAAGTGAAGGACAAATTTAACTGGAAAAAGGATAGTATTTTTGAAGGGAAAGGGAAAAAAAGCATATTTCTGGGGGAGGCAAATTTTCCTAGAATAATTATCGTTCATGAAAGAGAAAGTTGATTAGAATTTCCCTAATCAATAAAAGTTTCAATATATTTCATTCTAGGATAGAAATAATGAGCCAGTATGAGCTTTTAGAAGTCACTTCATGGTTTGTTTGTTTTGTTTTTTTTTTTTTTTTGTTAATTAGTATGGAATGGATTTAGTTAGTTTACCAAAGTTGGACAAACCAGTGAAGTAGTTCTGGTACACAAAGCACTTAAGGAAGACTAGGATCTTCATTATTTTCTTAGGTGGAACTTTTATGGGGCTGAAAACAGCAAAAATGAACCCCTGATGGACACTAACACAAACATTACCTGGCATTTGTACAAAAATTTTATGAGCTCTTTCTCACCATAAAGGGCAGTGGTTTTTTATTACTCTATTTAATTAAAACTTGTTCCAGAGACCACCTATGCAACAACCAATTCTTAGTTCCTCAGTTCTAGTAGAGAACTTGAGATCCTTATGGTGGGGATCGTCAACGTTTCCCCTCACTCTCCTTCCCCTGCTTGTAGAACAGATTATTGGTCTTCTTGAGAATATCGTGGCTTTGCATCAAAAGCCTTGTACCTGTTTAATTAATATTTTTGCTAATAGGCTTTATGTTTCTAAGATCTTCTATTTCTGCATTCAACTTGTTAGTGTACAAGTACATGGTCTTAAATAGATCTTAAATTTTACATTTGCTGTATTTTTCATGCATAAATACACTTTAGATATTAAATCAATAGTACCAAATTTGAATTTGTTTTACTCTAAAGCTTTTCTATAAAAATAGGACCCTAGGGCATGTCTTATGTTTTCTGAGCTACACGTGGTTGTATTTTGACCTTTGCTATGCTGCTATCCGAACATGTTTACTCTTGTTTGATTGTGTGAGCAAGGAATTGCCTAAGATCTTATCACTCCCATTGCCATTGCTAATGCCTGATACATAATAATCAAAGAGTACCTATTAGTTAATACTATTCGAGTGACAATAATAGTATACCTTTTGAAATAAGAATCACACTGGCTGCATACCATGGTGGTTTGGATGGGGATGATGGTTTCAGGATGATGAAGATGACTGACATCACTTTTCTGCTGGAACCATAGAAAATAATGCCAATATTAGCAAAGTCTATGTGTTTGTATATACACGTGGATATATAAACATAGATATATGTAGATGAGGTGTAAACATATATGAAATCTGTGTATATTTTCATAGTGAAATTCTTTAATTAGCATTCCTATTGATATCTGTAACAAGAATTGATTCCCGATTATTACCATCTGTCTTAGGGCAGGTTATCCAGCAGACAGATTTTGAGGTGGAAATTCGAATGCAGGAAGAACCTATGAAGTTTGCTTTCCGAATAAATACCTTAGAGGAAGTAAAGAAAACAAGATTAGGTAGAAAAGATGTTAAATCTTGACACTGCTATAACAGAAGGAAGCACTGGCCAATTCCACAGGAGACTCAGAAGTTTGGATGTCCTTACAGATGTATTCTGAATTGAGGCAATGGCTGGATTTCTGTAGCCCCTTATTAATTAGTCCGTGAATATGGCCCTGTCCCCAAGGAAGGAGTGTTGACCTTGGCTGAGGCAGTTCCTTTTAATTTAGGGTATACTGAGAGAGTATAAACCTGAGAGAGTAAAAAAGTAATCCTGAGCAACTTGTGGGCTGGCAGAAGCCAACATTTCTAGGATCTGAAGGAATAAGTGCTTCCATGATTAAGAGCTTGTCTGGGCCTTACATCACAGAATCCACTACAGTTCACCTTTTGTATCACTCAGACCCACAGACTCTTACAAGAAGTTTATTTCAACTGCAACTAACTCTGTCAGAATTCTAGCTGGTCACTTTTCTTTTGAAAATTTACCAAAAAAAAAGTGGTTAATGAGATGAAATGTAGTCCTCATGAATGCAGGTGTTCTCAGGGCTGCAGTGGTGCCATCACCTTCCTCAACCACCAGTTCTAGATTCCACTCCCTTAGCCAGCACCTCTACTGGGCTTGATGGCTTCCCTAGTGGAGAGATGCAGACCCTCATCACAAGAGAGAGAAGAGTCCCTGATAATCACATGCTTATCAGAACAAGGCTGTTGCACTTATCCATGTATTGTCAAAACAAATGACCTAGTGGATCACAACGTATGAAATATGTATGTACTTCTCTGACTCCACTGAGAAACACCAGTCTACCTCCTTTTGATGATCAGAGTCAGTTTCCTCTGCCAGAATGGCAACTCCTTCCCTCACTTCCTGTCATGAGAAGCTCACAGTAACTGGATGGCAGTTACAGATTAAAGTTTAATGGGACTTTGGCTTTGTTCCCTAGTAGAACCTCCATAGTCTGAGAGACAGGATATCTAAACCCACAAACCCCAGAGTTATAGGGACAGTACATACAGATTCCCCAAATGGGTTATTGGATGTGATTTAAAGTGAAGTCACACCTACTTCTATTTGGTTCCTGAACCTATGCTTTCACTAAATTGGGAATGTAGCACCATATAATAATAATGACTTAGGATATATACTGCATCCTGGAGTGTGGTCCCTATCCTTTTGTATTAGTATTAATATCTTCAAAGTGGTCTTTCTCTGTAGCTTCATAAGCCTTTTGCATTATTATCATAAGCAGACAGTTTCTGGACTTATAGTATGTGACTGGACTACTTAATCTCATGACCTTGGTTTGATATAATGTTAAATGGCATCCTATTTCTATGAATCTCCTATTTTGAAATTCCTCAGTGGGCTCTGGCCAAGTATCTGTAGGCAAGGAAGTCAAATCATACATAGAGTTAAGTATTGTTTCTAACCAGAAGGATTTGATGCCCCTACCAAGGAAACAATAGGAAAGTCTCTCCAACAAGCAAATGTGTCTACTACAAGTAGATATACAGATTCTGGTCAGATTATCACCAGGTGCAACTGTTTGCTCAAAGACCCACAGAGACTGGAGCAAAACTCGGACTGTATTTACCTACCTTCCATACCCTGGAGACCTCTGTAAGTTGACAACCCAAAAGACTATAAAAAACAAGTCATCATATGGGGGTGGTCAACATAAGGAACTAGGCCTACTTATGCATACATACAGGTAGTCCATATCCAGTCTAAGAAAATTAGGTCAACTTAAGGAGGTGGTCAATGTAGGGAAGTGATCACCTATGGAAGTTCTACTGTACACTTAAGATCTTTCCGGGTTTTAACATCAACTCTAAATAATCCTCTTTACTTGCATACAGAAAAGGAGGTGAGATTATATTCTCATGGCCTACATGATGTCCTGAAAGACAAAAGTATACATATTATCTGTAAGCAAAGAGGTTAGCATAAGATTTTAGGATGGAAGATGGATCCATTTCATTCACCCAGGATCTCGGGGAATCTGAGGATTTAAGATTGATAAATGCATCTATCCAGATGTCCAAATACCAAATCTCAAGGTCCTCTTTTTTCTCAACCAGACTTCTGAATTGTGTGTGTCACACTTATCAGCTTCGAAAATTCAACTATTATGCTCTTCTAATAACTAAGTCCTGCGTATGTTCTACAGCTTTTGCTTTATCCTATCTGCAGGAAATCAGAACATCTTCAAACATAGCTAAGAACCCCCTCTGGGCTTTATTTTAAAATTATCCTTAAATTATCCCCAGCCTTTTATTTTCTTTCTACAATGCAGCAATAGTCTCCAACAATACTTTTCTTAGTCTATAGTTTTGTTCATTACTGTATCATCTAAACCTCACAATTACCTAAAATATTGAAGCCACCATTGAGCTCCCTTCCACCTATATCCCTCTCAGTATAACTTGGTGAAAGTTTTAATGCTTTTACCAAACCATCTGCCAGGGATTATCAGTATCACCTCCGCCATTAATGGGAGCATTCACGCCAGTCTGATGGCTTGTGTTCCAGATCCATTTTCCATTTTGTAGGGTGTGTTCTTGTACTATCTCTGGCACATACTGTCTTAGATTATGTTCTCAGGGAAGAGATTCTGCAGTAGATGTTTGTGTGAAGGAAATTTCTTGGTAGGTTTCCTCAAAATTGATGTAGTAAGGGAGTGGAACAAGCAGTTTGTAGGGCAGCAAGAAGCTAAATTGTGGTGCACTTGCAAAAAAAACTTCCACCAATAGAAAGAAAAAAGCTTCCACAATAGAAAAAAAAAATGGTATACCAAATAGAAGGGTAAAAAGTCTGAGTCCTTGTAGTTCCCCCCTTGCCTAGTCATTTTCTGTAAGCTGCTCTTGGAGATATGACACATACTTGGATCAGGCAGCCTCCTTACCTGAAAGGAACTCCCAGGTTCAACTGGAACCACCACCAACCAACACTTCTTGTAGCTTTGGAAATAAGAGCTCAGTTTTTAAGTGAGGAGGGAAGTAAAGGTGTTATGCTTCAAAATTTTCTAAAATAAAACATTTTAGCTACTAAATATGGAAGAAATTAATTTTTAACTGAATTAAATTATTATAAATCAGTTTGGGTATGAAAGAATTAGGGGATAACCTATGCTGTTGCTCCACCAAAGGCATTAGTCATGAAAATGTATCCCTGTAGACAGAATGAGGTAAATAGGAGATAGAAAAAAAGGTTTATCCCTGTCCATATTCACAAGCTTTCATCCATATCTGGCAGTCTTATATAATTGAAAGATTATATGTGGCATGTCCTTGAGGATCTAATGGTCTTCTTTTCTCTTGATCATTTTTCAAAATAGTAATGAAGGATTACTGTCCACCATATAGCTATGAAAAACCACATAATAATCTACCCTTAACCTTTTCTTACCAAATTCTCAAGGCACTTGTCAACCATGTAGCTATAAAACAAGATAAATTATAGCAAAATGAAGAGAAAGAATAAGTAAGATAAATGGGTATAAAACTTGATTGTGTAGGGTACTGAGTTTTGGAATAGGAAAATAGAGAAGAGACATAGTGATGATTGACCTAATGAAATTTTAGATAGTTAGGATGGTTCTGCAAAGAATGTATCATTTCTGTACCTACCTATAGGAAATGAGAGAGTAATCCATGCAGTTAGAAAGAGAAAGTGTCCCAGGAAAAGAGGATAGCAAGTACAAAAACCCCTTGAGGTATGTTTAAGGGCTAGCAAAGAGTGGAGAGGGGAGAACTAGAAGAGAGCCTGGAGTATTGCTGGAGAGACAGGCTGAAAGAGGTAATAAGTGCCAGAACCTTTCAAGCAATATTGTCTTTTAAGGCATTATAGGACTTCAGCTTTTATTCTTAGTGAGGTAAGAAGCCATTTTGAACAGAGGAGTAACATGAGCTAATTTTGTCATAAGAAGATCACTTATATAGCTGTGCTGAGAACAGACTAAGAAGGCAAGGGTGGAAGTGAGAAGTTGGACTGGCAGGCTACTGCAACAATTCAGGCAAGATGTAATGGAGGAAAATGTGATATTAGCTGTAGAATATGTGAACAGCCCTCAGAACAGTCCTCCCTCTAGGTGTATTCTGTAGGAAGAGATGCCAGAATATTCTGTAGAGTGTGAGCAAAAAAGAGGCAGGATGACTCGAAATCTTATGGCTAGAGTAACTCAAAGGGTGGTGATGTCACTTCCTGAAATTGGAAAGACTATAGAAGGGAAAAGTTTGGCATTGAGAGAGGACCAGGAGCTTGGTTTTAGTATGTTAACTTTGAGATCAACCATAGACAGACAAGGAAGGTGACAAATCAGCAGGTGAATACATGAGCCTAGAGTTCAGGAAAAGACACAAGCTGAAAGGTGTGTTTAGGGGGGTTACTACATTAAAGAGTTCTGGGAATGCAGATGAACAAGAAACAGAATTGGAGAAAAGAGCAGGCTCAGAGGTAGAAGAAAAGCCAGGAGAGCATTGCATCTTAGAACAGGTGTCCCCAACCTTTTTGGTGCCAGGGACCAGTTTCATGGAAGACAATTTTTTCATGGACTGGGGAGGGTAGAGGGTGAGGGTAGGTGGGGAGGAAGCAAAGGTGGTACAGGAGGTGGAGCTCAGGTGCTGAGTCCGTGTGCCTGGTTCCGAATGGGCCATGTACTGCTTTGTAGACCAGAGAGTAGGGATCACAGTCTTAAAAGACAGTGAGGAGATGAACTGTGGTATATGTATACCATGAAGCACTATTTAGCCATAAAAAGGTGGAGACTTTACATCATTTGTATTTACCTGAATAGAGTTGAAGCACATTCTTCTTAGCAAAGTATCACAAAATGGAAAAGCAAGTATCCAGTGTACTCAATACTAATATGAAACCAATAGTTAATCAACTCCAAGCTCATACAAGAGAAGAACACGATTGAATTCAAATGGGGGCAGGGGAGGAGAGCAGGTAAACTCTCACCTAAGGTGCACAGTGCAAGGGTCTACAGCACACCCCTGGGGGAAGGGCTCAGCTACAACTTAAAATGCAAACTAGGTAATCTAAACATTACTGCCCTCATGTTAATCTGAAGTTTTTAAAAAGTGAATAAAATATTTTGAGGAGTTTTTTTGTCACTGTAACAAAGAAAATAGTCTTTAAATTATAAATCTATACCCATCAATCTTGAAGACATAATTGGCTAAATATCAGTAGTCCAATAAGGCCATAAATACTTCAATATATTAGGTGCAGCAGGAAAATAGAGATGGTCAAATTGGTATGGCTCTATGTATTCAGACTTGCAGAGACTTCAAGGCCTTAGAAGAAATGTGAGTATTTTATTAATAATATTTATCTGAAAGACGTTTCATTTTTTTTCAATTTCAATATAAAATATTCAGCATTATTGTATTATATTAATATTGTATTTTTATTGAAGGAACATGGAAGAAATTAGATAAAACATAGAATTTCCATCGTACAAAAGTTTAGAAGTTATTTAAATTTTTAACACCTAGAATACAAAATAGATGAGAGTTCCTAGAACATCAGCTTTTCTTATATAAGCAAATATCTTACTCATTTTGTACTAAGCAGTGCAGTGTCTCTCGAGCTCCTTGGTGAAGCTGGGCACCGTCTTCCCGACCTCGTTCCTCTCATTTTTTGCTTTCATGTTGTTAAACTATAATGCCATTAACATCTATTTCAAGTAATCTCCCCTCCCTGGTGATTGATGGTAGATACAACAATTATGATGCCAATGCTGGGGATAATTCTTCACAGATGTTGTCAAATTACAGGTTAAATGGGGAAAAGAGTTTCTTTATTCCGGCCACCCACTCTTCGTTCCCTTGAAATAGGTGCGTGGTGCCATGTATCCTGTGCTGTAGGTATGCCAATTCCCCAGCCTGTCGCTCATCTGGTGTAAATGACTTCCATTTGCTATTTCAAAGAATGACAGAATGTTATGTTCAGAGTGCTTCCCAGGTACCAAAAATGTAGCAATTCAGCTTTGAATTTTAACTGGCAAAGGAAAGTCCTTTGGTTCTGGCACAGCCCATGCTGATTTTTTCCATATTATAAATAACATTTGCCATTGCTAATAAAAAAAATAAAATGATATGATGCCTATGATTTGCTTCAAAATAATATCAGAGAAGAAATGTGGCCTTCAACTGATAATTTTTAAAGCTGGGTGCTAGCTATATCGTGCCTACTTCTTTTTGTGTTTAATTTTCCATTAAGACATATTAAATATAGAAACAGTTTATGTTATTTTAACCCTTTGCAAACTTTCATGTTCTCCTGGGGAGGAAATATAGAAATTCCACAGGTAATTCTTCTCTCAGTTATTTAGAATAATGAAGTCATATTTCCTCGGTCATTCAGCTTGGAGCACTGGATTATAATACAGCATTCCTTGAGTTTCACATTTGTTTTTCTAAGTGAGTTCACTGCAATTCTCAGCAGGGAAAGGGTGAGAATTTGGGACAAGGCACAGAGCAAAGAAAAGGAAACTTGGGTTGCCAAGTAAACAAGTAAGGTTAGAAAAAAAGGCTGGGGGATTTAGGTTTTAGCCTCACCCAACAGCAGATAGATTGAAAACCAAGAAAATTTGATCTAAGTTTTAGCTGAAATTTCTCCACCTGGATAAACTGGAGTGATTATGCGAGCTATTCCCATAGAAGTGTCAGGAAGCTGATTAGTAAGTGCTGGTGCAGAACGTACATTAAAGATGCTCCATATCTGCCATTGGAGCAGGAATGAGGACAGAAATGTTTTGTTCCATGGTATGGTTTGTTTTAAATACAGTCTTCCTACTCAGTGTAGAAACACTGGAAGTGGCAAATATCTTTTCTCTCTTTGAACCACAGGTCATCAAGTGTTCTTCTGATGTAACCCAATATATCTTGGCAACATTTCATTAAAGGCATTCCACCAATAAAGTGGTCTACTAATTTTTCGTATGTCTCTAGAGAGATTAGTGCCTTCCTTTAAATCCCTTGCCAATATCTCAAACTATAGTAATCTGGAAGTACTTCCAAGTGTCTAATTGAAATCCTTACCATTACAATTTAATATCATTAACCTTGACATTTCAAGGTATTTTCATCAATTCTATTTCATCATTCTTATTATTTTCCTAATGACTTGAATATAATTTTGCTAGTAATAACCCAAAGGAGTTCAACTACAAGGGCTTTCTAGGCAAGAGGCTGAGAAGGAAAGAAAGGAAAATGGAGTTGGAAGGACCCAGGAATACAAAACCTACCTGGTTTCTTAACCACTCTCCCGTGGAGTACAAATAATTCGGGTTTAACTATTACCCAAAAAACGCCCCAAAATCCAAGTTTAATAAATGCTTATATTGAAGGAAATCCAATCTTCACATGAGGTACAGCAGTTTAGGTCTCTGAGAAGTGGTTAAAGTGAATAATGATTCTATCTGATTTGTACTGGTGACTTGGAGAGCACAGAAAGCCGACATCCTTTTGTGTGGTTATGGGGTTCAGAAGAGCTAAACAAAACTATGATAAATCATTTTCAAACATGTCCCTAATTCTTCATCTTGCCTGGCATTCATTCACTCCTTTTATAATATGACTTTATACTTTTTCTTTATCAAATAAGCAGAATTTGTTGTTCTCACCCTCGAATCTGTATTGCCCAGTAACTTATTTTGACTAATAGAATGGAAATGTCCACGTTCTCTCTGGGAGCTCTACCTATGTGATCTTCAGCTAGTATGCTCAAGAATGAGGAATAAATAGAGAAAAGCTGAGATGCCTGACTGAGAGTCAGCCAACCCCAGAAACAGAGTCACTGATCAAATATATCTCAGGTCTTCAGTAGAGCACTTAACAACTGACTGGTTAATACCAGCCTCACCAGTAGACCCATTAAATTATATTTTCATAAATATATGTTGTTTTATGCCACTAAAGTTTGGAATGGTTTGCAATAGAGTAATGGATAATAGACGCAAAAGATGCTAAGATCACTAACAGAAAAGTCGGAGTTCAAAGTGAAGCTTCTTTCCTAGCAGAGATGTTATTGTGCAGATCGGGGGACACACAGTTACGTAAATTGGAAAATTATAGACAAAGTAAAGTGAATAGTGACAACTTCATGACTATGCAGTTGAGCTTGAATTTGGAGGTTGTTAACCACTCTATTTAATTTAGTGTTATTGACAAATAGTAAAATTTCTTCCCATGTTTCTCTCAGGGCACGGGAAGGAGGCTACTATTTGCATGCTATCCTTGACAATTCTTTGCTAATGGAGCTGAAGATTAGGATGTTTCAGGCCATAAGTATTAAGTGCCAGTAGTACTTTATAACCCTAATCAGATGTTTGCAAAAATTCCTTAAGATAATACAGTAACCCAATAAAGAAAATAAATGCTAATGCATTATTCTTGGGGAAAAATGTTTGAGTGCTTGTTTACCTATTTTGACTCTGAAAAGTTAATAGCTATAGACTTATTATGAGTGCAGTTAATTGAATAGTAGGGACTGCATATTCTGTTGTTCTTTCTGAAAAGCTAGCACCTGTGATAGTAGGCAGTGAATTGATACCTTCAGATTGGCTGTATGACTGAGTTGATGAGGAACAGAGGGAGACATTTAATTGTTCATGTACTGAAGCATTCATTCAAATCTATCTCAAGAACTATACTCTGACTTTACAGAAGCCAAGTAGATTATCTATGCAGCCAATGTAAACTAACTTAAGGTGAACTCCATTGAAGTGAATCTAAATAAGGGAGCTGAAAATTGCTTACTTCCGGGGGTTCTAAGTTTTATGCTTGTATTATCTCATTTGATCCTGACAATAACTAATGGTACAGTGCTACCTTTATCAGCATTACATGACAATAACAAAAAATGAGTAAGACCAATGTATTGAGGAAATGCTAGCTTAGTTAGGGTTGATCAACATTCTTCTTCTTAATTTATGACATATCAGCTAATTCTGCCACTGACTTTAACCTGATTTTTACCCACTGACATAACGTTTTTTAAATGAGTGTTTTAGAGAGTCATCTTTTGAAGAAAAGGACAAAGCCTTTCCTTTGGGTAGTTTACATGCTGGTGGAAGATTCAGATCATATTTGTAACTAAAAAAGTAAATAATATAGATTTTGTATGACAAGTATCCAAATATGAAATGTTACCTGTTGGTGTTGGGAGCAGATAAAATCTTAAGAAATAGACTTCTCTGAGATTGTCATTTGAGCAGGAATCTGAATTATGTGAAAAAAAAAAAAAAAGAAAAGATTAGCAATGGGAAGGAGGTAAATAACTCAGTAGGTAATCTGTGCTGGGTGCCCAATAAACATTCTACCAACATGTAGGTTTAATTAACCTCTTCACTGTACTTTTGGTAACCATGTCAAATACTGTGTATGTCCACCATCTGCACTCAAAAATAAAAATTAACATACATAAAAATATCTACTGGTATGTCACTACAAAATAACAAGTTTTAAATGTACTAATTAAATATGATGAAACAGATATAATTCATTCAGAAAACAGATTGAGATTTATCATTAAGTTATCTCAGGTTAGGAAGACTGTTACTTAGTTTTTAGTGTATAACCTCAAACACATAAAACTTAGGAAGATAAAGATAAGGAATACAAGCATCAAATTTGCATTTGTTCTGAGTTGGATGACAGACACAAATATAATTAGAGTATAACATTTATGTTCTCTTGAATGACAGAGACTACTCAGTTTTCTTGGAGCCCAGAGAAAGGGCATTTCAAATTGTTAAGGTCAGTAATGGTTTCGTGTTCAATGTGGCGGCTGAGCTGACTAGATTAGTTCTTTTCTTTTTAATCGAAGTGAAATTCACACAACATAAAATTCACCATTTAAATGTACAATTCAGTGGAACTTAATTCATTCCCAGTGTGGTGGGAAAGTTATCACTATCTAGTTCCAAAGCATTTTGCCACCCCCAAAGGAAACTTGTCACCGTTAAACAGACACTTCCCATCCAGCCCCCAGTGACAGCCCCTCATAACCACTAACCTGATTTCTGTCTCTATGGACTTAGTGATCCTGGATGGTTTTTTATAAGTGGAAGTGGACAATCTGTGACTTTTTGTGTTCGACTTCTTCCACTTAGCTCAATGTTTTTGTGGTTCATCCACATTGTAACATGCATCAGTATTTCATCACTTTCCGTAGCTTAATAATATTACATTGTAGGCATATGCCACACTTGGTTAATCCATTTATCCATTGATAGACATCTGGGTTGTTTCCGTGTTCTGGCTATTTTGGATAGCACTACTGTGAACCCTGGTATACTAGTATTTTATTGAATACCTGTTTTGTTGTTGTTGTTTGTTTGCTTGTTTGTTTTTATTTTGGGTATATACCGAGGAGTGGAATTGCTCAATCCTATAGTAATTCTATCTTCTGGATGAATTCTTGTTCCATGAGTTCCTAAAGTAAATAGTTTATAGAAAATAAAGTCCAGGTAGAAGGGAAGAATATAAGAAGGCACAACAAAATGCCACCTGTGGGGATGTGCATTTTCTGACATAAGAAGGAACGGGGCGAGTATAGGGAGAAGGTGGGAGGACACTAGAGCACAACACAGCTGGTTGGTCTTAAAGGTCAGTGTGCACTGAGAAGCTTTTACTTTACCTGTGGAAATTTTTTAAAATAAAAATTCCTATTTTCAGACCCTGATAAAGACCATGAGTTAACCCTAGGTAAAGCAGGCAGCGTATATCAACATGTGCGTGTTTAGATTTATGTTTCTAAGCCTATGTGTAAAAGATAATCAACCATTACCTGAAGTGATCAAATAGCAACCAGTGCAGAGAGATAAACAATGAGTTTTGTGGGTTAGAACAGTCACTAAGGTAACCATAAAGGTGATGGATGGATTATGGGGCAGCAATGGAAGTGACATTGCACCTAAAGGCAAAAAGAGATTAAGTTGGTCGGGAAAATGTCCTGAGAGATTGAACAAAGGCAAAGCTGGTGGGAAGTAGGTGGAAGACACAGACTGTGGAGATTTAAAAGGGAAGAAATCACAGAGGTGTTGCTTGGTTGGATTTGCTGTTTGGGCAGGTGAGGAATGTCAAAAATGACCTCTTGATTTAGATATGAAAAGTGCTAGAGGGAAAACGTATAAATAGTTCTTAGCCATCCAGATTGTGAGAGCCAATATCAAAATTTAAGCTGATAAAATTATTGTTTTGTTTGTATTATCTCATGATTAGCACACAAACCACTAGTTTCTCTGTTGCTAGGAGAAAACTTAGAAAACCCCTCCTAACATTGCTAGTGATGCTTTGGGGAAGGCTTCTCTTATTTCTACTTGATAAAGTGAAACCAAGTTGTTTCCAATGTGAGCGTGTAAGTGGTATAATAGATATTATAGTCGTGGTTCTTTGATATCATTTTGTGCTCATCAAAACCTTAGAGGTTTTAAGTTTAATTGCCTACGTGAGTAGAGGCAGGGGATATAAACATCAGAGCCAGAGAAGTCCTGAAAACATTAAAAAGGCCATGTATTTCAAATTAAGTGGAAATTCATGGCTTGATCAAAGTTTCTCAACTTTGGCATGATTTACATTTTGGAACCAATAATATTTTGTTTTGTGGGACTAAGCTGCTGTGTATTTTGTGTTATTTAGAAGTATTTCTGGCTTCAACTCACCAGTAGCCCCCTTAAGTTGAAAAAATGTCTTAAACATTCACAAATATCTCAAGGGGAATAAATTCATCTTGGATTGGAAGCTCTAATAAACCACAGTGTTTAAAATGTGTTCATGTAAGCAAAATGTTTTCCTTGTATTACACAATACCAATCAATTAATTTGCAAGGTTTATTTTATCTACTTTCTCTCTGATTGAATGCTTCAAATGTATCAGTTGAAATTATAACCATAGTTTAAATCATGACAATGTCTAGTATCATGATGTCTGATAGAATTATTCACACAATCATTCACTCACTGCTTATATCACATTATATCAAGATTTTGGAGGACAAAAACAATGGATTTGAATTGTGCTGCAATGGTCCCAAGATTTCAATTCTATAGGAATTTCTTTGGATGGTGATTTTAGTGACAATGAGACATGAGATGTTTGCTGTAAAGTTAGTGATCTACCAAGAAAATGTTTTTGTTTATTTTTTAAATTTGATTGAATAGTTGACCTTTGAACAATTGGTGGTAAGGGGTCCTGACACTCTGTGCAATTGAAAATATGTGTGTAACTTTTTCCCACTCTAAAACTCAACTTGTGTTAGTTTACTGTTGACAAGAAGCCTTACTGATAATACCCACAGTCAATTAACACATCTTTTATATGTTATATGTATTCTATTTTGTATTCTTACACAATAAAGTAAGCTGGGTTAAAGAAAATGTTATTAATAAAATTGTAAAAAGATAAAACATATTTATTATTTATTACGTGAACATGGACTATGACAAGAGTCTTTAAACTCTTCATGGTTTTCATTTTGAGGAAATTGGGGAGGAGGAAGAGAAAGGACTGGTCTAGCTGTCTTGGGAGTGGAGGAGGTGAAATAAAATAGACATATAGGAGATTCTGCATAGTTCAAATCCATATTGTTAAGTGTCAATAGCACATTTATTTGTACAGGGTTGTGAGAAAAAACTGACAGTACCTAAGGAGGTGGGAGAGGTCCAGTCCTCTCCCTTTCATGGCTCTACTGGGGCTTATGATAGTGCCAATTGAACACTGTAGCTTAGTTCTAGTGAAAATCAGTATGAGAATGAAAGGGAAGGGCAGGTTTAATGGGAGGAAATCCTTTGAAAATGTTGAGTATGGAGAAAAGTGTGGCTATTGATTGTACAGAAGGACATGATAGAAATTGATAATTGATTATATGAATCATGGTAGGGATTATCTATAAAATAGCTTAAGGAGATGAGATTGACTTGGCTTGATAGAACTTCTTTGGTGTGATACTATTTGACCAAACAGCTTAAATCTTGAACTATGGAATTTATATTTGAATTCCTACATGGCAATATGTTGTACGTTCACACAAAAGTCCTTCTCATTGTACTTTCACTCATTTATTCAAAATAATTCAGCCTACTCAAGTTAAAGATTAGATTCTATTGGATTATATTCAGTTTTTAGCTTTGTATATGGCAGATTATCTACTAGATGTTTTTAATCAATGGAGACTATCGTATAATCTGTAATATTTGGAATCTTCTAATCTGAGGCATGAAATAAAAGATGAACCTAATCATTGCCGGTCTGGGTAAGTGCTGAAGTAGAGGAATTTTTAAGGAGAAAACCACAAAGTTGTTTTAAAAGCCTTTACCAAGAAAGTAGTCTATAGTAAAGGTGCAGAAGACACAGGAAGAGGGCATGCTCAAAAGTGATGACAGTTGGGATGGAGACAGCCATGAGTGGATTGGATGAATGAAGAGATGGTTTAGAAAAGACTGAAGAAGATAAATGTGTTCTGCAAAAGTAAGGGCCTGTAAAACAGACCTGTAGCAGCGCCTTTCCACCCATTGCTTCCCTTTCTGAGCATGGAGTAGACTAAACATTACAGCTTCTCTTCTCCTGTGATGGGATTGACTTCTAGCCAATGGAATGTGGGGAACAGTAATGACAGTCTCTTCCAGACTGCACCCATGCTTCCTCTTGCCCAGAGCAGGGACTATCATGGCGATATTGGAAGCCATCAAATGCAAATGGGTGAGATGACAAGGTTAACATAGACAATGTTCCTGAAGTGCTGTTAGGAAAACAACTTCCCCAAATCAGGAATGTTTAATTTTTACTTTACATCAATAAAGCATACACTTTGAATTTGCTTGTTTGAGCAACTGACAATAACTTACCTAATATAAAGCCTTGTTTGAGGAAAGTTCAGGATGACATTAGTTGTTTTTTTTTTCTTCATGCTTATAGCTTCTCTGTAACCGTGTGCATTCAGATGTAGAGTACATATCCATGTTATATAATGCATACATATACATTGTTAACACTAATTTCTGTTAAAAAGCTTCCAAGACTGATTTGCTATGGAATCATTTAGAAAACATGATGGAAATAAAAGTTCAAGCTCGTTGTTACACAACACAACAAGAAGGCTATGTCCCTATAACAGGAGAACGATGCTCCAGATCTGTTTAGGTAAAGTCATTTACTTATTTGAATTTATGGCAGGATTTATATTGCTATCTACAAATACATATCAATAGTTAAAGAGATTTTATAGCTTTTTGACATTCAATATATTATGCAGGTTTAAAAGGCTCTGGAAAATGAATGAACAAACTATCTAAGCTGAATAACTTCCCACTTGTAAAAATGCTTCTTAGAGCACAGGGCCCTCAGATTTAATACTCAGTCTGGCTTATTTAAGCACATGGTAAAATGTGGACAGATTTTTCATTTGACAGAACAATTCTGATGGAACAATGCAGTCCACAATGACAGACACTGATTGTGAGAGGAGATAATGGAATGTTTACTTTAAATGTTTCCCTTAAGCAATTCTATTTTATTTCTCTTTGGACATGCACCCCTCTTCCTTACCTGTGGTTAGTTTAACTTTTACATGATGTGGACATTTTCTCATCCCTGAACTTGGGATGCTTTTGAGCCAGTCTAAGTGCCTGAGATACTGCAGAAGCTCTTACATTGCCTTGCATATGCTGTAGTTCATTTTATTCTGCACTGGGGTCTTACAAGAGTAATTTTAATTTATTAGTTTATAGTTTAGATAAAGGCCTGAACTCATACAGCCAACCATGTATCTCAGTTAGACATTAGCCATTTGATAAAGCCATTAAAAACACAGAGGACATGCATCTCTGATTAATATAAATAATAGAAAATTTCCTAAATAACATTTGGTCCTGGGCTGCTTCCAAAGTAGTAATTCGCAAAATATGACTTTTTTTATTGGAGAGGTTATAAAAATTTGTTTGTTGGAGGTAAGGAAGGAAATGTAATTAAGGGCTAAATTCAGACTCACATTTCATTTTAACCAAAAGAATATGTGTGATTTGGACACCAGTCACCTAGGCACTTCCTATTTTAAGGCAGTGCACATTGTCAGCAAATCAAATTATCCAATAGCAAAACTACATCTGGTGGAGCTAACTATGCCAGGTAACCTTAAATAGAAGCTCGGGGGTAGTTAACTGTGTTGCAACACTGGGCTTTGCTCTTAAGAATTATCTAAAGTTCCTCTTTGTAGCATTGCTATTAAAAGAGTAAAACGGGAAGAAGTGAAATGAAAACATTAAGCTTGTGGGGATCTGTGTGTGTTTTAAAGTCCCTTTTGCATTTGAAAGTGCTAACAACAGCATACTTCAAGCAACTCTGGGGTTTTATGTGTGTGTTACAATATATCTTTATTTAACCTTTTTTTTTTTTCATTTTGCATATGGTCCTTATAAAATAAAGCTTTAGATCATGTATGTTTTAAGAAATGACTATTACACATCATTTATATTTAGGAAATCTAGAAGCTTTGAATTTGGTTTAACTTCAAGTAGCAACCTAATCTGAAAATGCCCAATGAAATTATTTTTGTTGTCATTAATTAGAGGAAAATCTTTTTTTTCCTGAAAGTAAAAATAGGTCCATTTTATTTCTTGTATGTAAGTTACCTAGTCAGACCTAGAAAAGTAATTTCAGCTTAACTTATATTTTTTCCTCATTTGACATTTAACCTGAGAATATGTCCATATTTTACTTCTGTATCTTATGTATTTTATACAAATAATTTTTAATCTTGTTAAAGGGGTATGCAGTCTGCTTATAATAATTTTTTAATGAATGATGTATCTCACCTTTTGAAGCCTAATTCAAATCCACATTTGTGAGATGCACAGCACGCAGGTACATATTCTCAAAGACTAGTCAATTCAGGTATAATAATACCCTTTTCCCCTTATGAACAAAGACCTCGCTTATATATAATGAGCAAAGTAGGCCTGGAAGTCTCCATTAGGCTTTGTTTCTGAGGTTTGCTTTATTGCAAATATTAAGACAAAAAAAAATACCCTCTTTCCTACAGGCAGTGTTCCAAGCCAATTTATTCCCATAGATGACAGCCAAACCATCTTGTTGGTTCTGCAGCAGTCAAGATGTTTGAGGAGGAGGCATAATGTTTCTTTTAAAAAGAAAGGGAACCAAACAACCTCTGGATGCATCTTTGGAGATATGTAAGTTCAGAACTGAAGAAATTTTTGGACTGTAAAGGGTCAGCAAGAACAAAGCAAACCCTTCTTCTAAGTTAGTGTTGCCCCAAAAGTGAGTTGGAATTGGGAGGTCTTTAATCTGTATCCTAAATATTCTGAGAACAGGTTTAATTTATTTAATTTTATTTGTTCTGTGAAATTCAATAAGTATTTTTGGTTTTAATCAAAAACCAGGAAGAGTGATGGAAATGGGGAAGTGGAGAGTAAGGGATTAAGGATTTCATAATGTTACAAATCAACTTCTAAATAATCTGCATAGGATACCCAATTGTACTGGTTTATTCACCCTATGATTGTCCATCCTGTAACTTAAAACCCTTTTCAAGTCTGAGAAATGGTTTGTTTTCTTAACCTGACATTGTTTTAAAGGGCAATACCCAGATGTTCGAGGTTTGTGATAAAGAGAGAATTAATGAGTCTGTCTGTCGGACTGGAGCCTACTTACGAATCTGTAAGGATGCCAATAGCAGGTTAAAGTGTGATCTTCCTGGTGCACGAAGGATTCACAAACATTTTAGAGAAAAATAAAGGGTTTCAATTGATCTTTCCTTTAAACACTTTTCTTTTTCCTAGTCTACCAACAAATAGATTCAGGCATGTTCTGGGATCACTTTAACACCCTGATATGTTATTTTTCTTCTTTTTCTTCTCCATTTATAAAACCTTAAAGGAATTGCCTCTGTTCGCTATGTTTTGTTGCCTTAACCTTAAGCTTGACTGTAAGCTGTGTAAACTAAAATTATAGATCTCTCTTCATTCTCCAAGTTGTTTTCCTCCAAGAAATCCCTTCTTTCTTTTCCTTGAGTAAAAAGGACTACAAACGTGTTTGAATAGAAACTGTAACAATAATGACCTTGGCTAAAGTTTTGGCTGAGCATATCCCATGTGAACCAAGAAGAAAATTCTACCTAAGGTAAGCTGAAGGTCACCAGGGCCTTCTCAAAGTATTTTCAATAAGGCTATTTCACTTCATTTCGTTGCTTTTCTTTTTTCCCTGAGCATTGAACATAAGAAATTATGAAACAAATAGTTTCTGTAGTCATCCTCTGTTGACAAGTGAAATATTGACATCCTGTAGCTCACTATACTCTAATCTCTGATTTCTGTCTAAAAGCTTGAAATAATCTTGTTGAGTTAGATTCTGCTTTAGCTACCAAAGTGAGTTGGTATGTAAATCCCATTTATACTAATGGGATTGTGTGTGTAAATCACAGTACATGCAGGTAAGACTATGACCCATGCAATTGATGTGTTGGTCTAGAAATTACAATGTGTAACATGTCTCTTACCTTGTAGATCATAATAATTTTATAGTGCAATTAGCTAATCCCAATTTAGTTCCTATATTCAGATGAAGGTTTTATCTTTTATTCATAGCACACCGTCTACTTTAGAAAATCAGGAATGTTCTATATTTAACTGTTTGAAGACCAATCTATCCCTTTTGCTAGAACACTTATGAGTATCTGCAACAAAAATCATTATAAGAATGATAGGATTTTCACAAAGACTATTAAAAAAATGAAGCTTGAAACTATCCTGGGTCAAAGAGAGAGAAATCAAGAGTTACGGTAATTTTCCTGATTTTTTAAATGATTTGTTTAAAATTATTTCTATTTCTGAAACACAGATTAAAATTATTTTTCAGTAAGCATTTTCATTCTAAGCATTTCGATAATTTCTAGGAATTATTAGATTTCATTTATTTACTTATTATAGATCTGACATGACTATAACTTTAAAGAGTAATGAAGAGGGGGCTCAGTGTTAGTTTTCATAGGAACATTTGACTGTAGTGTTTATAACACTTAATCATAAAAGTTTTAGTACACTAATGTAGAAATAAATATTCAAAAAAAATAGATATTTTACTATTATGAGGTTAAAATTAACAGAGTTAAAATTTGCAGTCTGTTGACTTCAGGTACCCCTCATATAGTAATAGAACTTCTAATCTTAGTCTAATATCACATCAGTTTATAGAAATGCTTGACACAGCAGTCCAAATAAAACAACTATACCAAATTATAACTTTTAAGCACATCTATAGAGAAATGAGATTTGACATCTTGCTTTTAATGGTACAACTAACATAGCTGGCAACTTGAATCTACACAATTTAGTGTTTTAAAAATTTTTTATCCCTACCTGCTTGCAAAAAGAATTTAATGCAGATTGTATAGAAATAACAATTTTCACATTATGATATCCTTTTGTCATAATTTTATTCATCCATATTTTTAAATTTCCTTCTTTGAACCAGGAGAAAAGTGGAGCTGTTTTAAAAGTTTATATGGCAATTAGATTTTTGATCCAATTTCCTCCGTCTAGAAGCTTGAGACATCTAAAGGAGAACCCAGAAATGTAGGCAAAAAGCCAAAAGTCTAGTTGTTAGAACCACTTTACACCAAGAGAAAATGAGGTAGACAATAAAATAAATAAATATAAAATTCAAAGCTTCTACTGTCAAAAATGCTGTCCACAGGTGTGACTGATCTGTTCTCTTCCTGGAGGATCAAGGATCATTCACTTAGATCTACTCAGGAAAGGCGTCACTGTACCCCTTCCATCCCCGCTGGAGTTTTACCTTCTCCCATTCCCCCTGTCCTGAATTGTACTCCACCAGAACCAGCTTTCCTTTGTGTCCTCAAACAAGTTAAGTTCTTTCCCACCTCAGGATCTTTATCCAGGACATTGTCTCACCCAGGAAAGCTCTCCCTTGGGCTAGTTCCTTTTTATTTTTATTGAAGTTAAATGGAACCTCCTCTGAGATGTCTTCTGAAAACTCAATCTATGATAGTTAGATAGCTCTGATATCATTTTGTTCTGTTGCCTTCAGAGCCCAGATCACAGTGTATGCTTGCTCTTTATTTGTTCACCTGCTGGGTTCATGCCGTTTTCCAAAACTAGCTTGCAAGTGGGGAGGGTGTGATCTTTTCTCTTGGCCCCTCTGAGCCTAGAAGCTAGCACAATCTCTGGAGCATAGTTAAAGATTAATAAATATTCATTTTTAAATTAAAGGACAATTGAATGCTTGCAGCAGTGCAATCAAAGAAGTAAAATCCTATCTCAAGATTCCCCAGATCTGAGTGAGACAAATATACTTGTGTGAAATTTGACAACAATATTGCCAGATAACTTATCATTATCTGTCATGGTAAAAATTCAAGAGAATGAGAAGTTATGGAAGTCTGCAGTGGTTGAATAGACTCCAATTTTGGCAAAAATTACATGTTGAATACAGACAGATTAATATAGGTTAAAACAATTTTATTATGGAGAGGGGATATCCTTCACTGAGTCATTCAACAAATGTTTTTGGAGACTTAAGTGTTTAAGCTGGGGTTATAGCAGCAAACAAAAACAGATCAGTCCTTGCCCTCAGGGAGCAAACCATCATTTATTGGTTGATCTTTGAAGAATTAACCTACTTTCCCTTAATCTTACTTTCCTCATCTTTAGGGCTAGAATAAAAATAGTCCTTTGTAGTAAATACTACGTGTGGATCGCCTAGATCTTTTTGGTTCTTTTATCAACTCTATGTGTCCTCCTCCCCCAGATTCTACATACTCTACTGCAAAGGCCTCCCAACTTTTTCAAGTTTCATGGGCCATACCATTGGTCTTGGCTGCCTGATTAGAACATTATTTTGAAAAATATTCTTCAGCTTCTTTCTTAATCTATGGCAAAGAGATTTAGGATTAAACTACAACATTTTACTTGGGTACAGGGTAGAGCTCTAGTTTGAAGTTATGTGTCTCCACATATGTCAACTACAGGCGCATAACCTGCTATGAGGCTTTTCTTATTCAAATGTAAGATTTGGACTGGGTTGAAGATAGCGTGTATGGACAGCAGAGAGTGGAGTCAATTCTGCTGTCAAAGAAGATTCAGCATGTTTCATTAGTTAATCAAATGAGGGTCACTGGCGCACATAAGAGAGACAGGGTAACAAGACAAAAGAATCAAGTTAACATGAAGATATGAAGCCCTCTGGCCAGAAGAAGAGTTACCACTGACAGAGATATGCAGGTCAATATATTAAACATGGAAGCCAGTTTGAGAAGAAAGATGACACATTAGTTTAAGCAAAGGTGATGAGACGCACTTGAAGACTGGACTAATAGTTGAAGATGGTGTTCAGAGTCAAAAAAGGGAAATAAATATTCTTGGGAACAACAGTGGAAATAAGGTGCTAATATCTTTAGCCAGGAATTCAGTAGCCACTTGCTTTACTCCCCTTCCCTGTAAGGTCCCCATGGTACCTATGACGTTTACTAGTAAAGAAGGCAAAATGGCATTTCCTTATTCCCAGGGACTGGAGCTGCAAACCCTAATGCAGAAGCTAGGTTGGAACCCATAATAGACACCTTTACTTAAGTTAACCTTTACCTAACTTCACTTTATCTGAGGTAGGCCTTACCTAACTTCATCCTTGTTCCTTTTTAGCCCTTCTACATTTCACTAAATACACACATTCATTAACTAACAAAGCCAGAGATACCCAGGGAGTGCAGTTATTCCATTTCTCAGATTTCTAAATTGCAACTTCTAATCTTACTCTAATTCCAAGGAAACTTGCCCCAGTACTATAGGAAAAGAAGGCAGAGACAAAGAGTAAGAGAGTTGGTAACAGTGCCAAAGGCAGAGCTGTTCTGTGCATCAAGATAGGACTGGGGTAGAGGAAGCTATGAAAACCAGCCCTAAGAGCTTATCATTTCAGAAGGCTTAAAAAAAAAAAAGTGGTCATATATTCTTACCATTCTGATCTTTTAAAAATTCTCTAGAAAAAAGGAGACTGATTCTTGTCTTTGCACTTAAACTTCAACCACCTTCATTACAGAATAGCAGGAGAGAAAGGATGAACACTTGAGTTCCCTAAAGGCAATTCCTATAGAGTGCAAACCATAAGAAAAAATACAGAAACTCTATAGTATTTCAAATATTCAAGAAAAAGCATTTACAGAGGAAAGAAAGAATGGCCTGGATCTTAGTCTTAATTCATCCTCATGACCCAGGACTGTGAATAAGAGATAAATGAATAAAGAAGCCAATGATTGGGCAAAGGCATATGGTATTTACCTGAGCCCGAGAAGAGCAGCACTTCAAGAGGTTGACGCCAGCAGCGACACATGCCACACAAAGACGAAGAAGAAAGGGGTCTAGAAAGAAACTTTGGTACTTTGCTTCTGACAATGCAGAGGTCATGGTGGCTTTTGCCTTGCAGTTTTCCTCAGGTAGAATTTCCTAAAAAGTATTGACCATGAAAATAACTAGATAATAAAAATTAAGTGAAATTATGTACTTCATGTATATATTAAATTTAACTATACAGTTGATAATGATTTAAATGTATAAAACTGGGGCAGAACTTCTTAGGCAAGAGTTTCTAAGAAACTGGATGAATGCTTTCTTCCTGTAACCCTTCTCTCAGAGCTTTATTTGCCAACGTAAATTCTGAATCTCACAATATAGAGAATATAGTAGACATAGAAATCTGTTTTCACTGACTTATTTGCCAATGAACCCTCTTAATATTAAGACCCTTGTGGGGACAAAATGTTGAAAAATACACATTGGGAAGTGTGTGTTTAGAATAATACAGAAACTGGATTATGGAAAGTTAAAAGTGTAAGGGCAAGAGAGTTGAAGAACTGGAGGTGA
Source organism: Otolemur garnettii (assembly GCF_000181295.1). Taxonomy (NCBI): domain Eukaryota; kingdom Metazoa; phylum Chordata; class Mammalia; order Primates; family Galagidae; genus Otolemur; species Otolemur garnettii. The sequence goes on from NW_003852459.1 coordinate 4,980,555, forward strand.
TCATATAAACTATTTGTGAGAAATCACATACACAAAAAGACAATGGCCATGCCATGTGTAAAAATAGAACATTGACCCTCAGCCTACAGCAAGCAGCCCAGGAAACTAAGGCCTGATCTCCAGAACAGCCCAAGAAATCAGCCTGCTGACTTGCACAAAAGCCAGATGGCTATCTCTATTGACAATCCAAAAAGTTAAACAATAACTTCTATAAAAATCAGCCCCAAATGGCCAGGTTTTGATTAATAACTGACAGCTTCCTTAACTTAGGACTTGCTAGAGAAAGCCAAGTGTGCACCCTTAACCCATCACACAGGATGGCTGGCTTCTAGTTAGCCTGCCTACAGCATGCTCATGCCACAGCCCCAATCAGAGCATACCTAAAGCCTTACCAATACCATCTAAAGCTCCACTGCTCTTCTTGCTTGCCTTTGAGTCTCTGTCAAAATATGAGTGATGGTGGGACACTCTCTTGCCATAGCCAATTCTGTATAAATAGCTTTTGTTTTTTGCATTTAATGGATCTTTCTTTATGTCTCCATCTGTCCTGTAACTAAATAGATAAATTAATTAGGGTATAAAACTAAAGACAGAACATGTTTGAGTGAAAGGTCAATTTTCAGGACTTTATATGTTTGTTGGAGTCAGTACGAATAAAAAGGCTGGGCGCAGTGGCTCATGCCTATAATCCTAGCATTCTGGGAGGCCAAGGTGGGTGGATTGCATGAGCTCGCAAGTTCAAGACCAGCCTGAGCAAAAGCAAGATGCGAGACCCCATCTCTACTAAAAATAGAAAAAAACTGAGGCAAGAGGATTGCTTGAGCCCAAATTGGAGATTTCTGTGAGCTATGATGCCATGTCATTCTACCCAGGGCAACAGCTTGAGACTCTGTCTCAAAAAAAAAAAAAAATTAGAAATTCTGCAGGTGGAGAGTGAAAGGCAAAAAGATCAGGAGAGAATACTTGTCAAGACCAGGTCCCAAAGTAAGTAGAAGTAAGAAATGAGGGTATGACTGAGAATTAAAGGAATGAAGAGACATCCTTCTACTTCCTCATCCTCAGTCCTGATCTCCAGACTTGAACTTAAGCCCCTAGTGCAAAGCCCCTTGTATTCTGTCTAGCACAGAGCAGCAAATAGGCTAAACATAAGGGTCTGGCCTTTTAAATTTTTGTAGTTGCTTTGAATTATCAACCATTTACATGGCCACATAATCATTTTTGTTTCCTCAATAATAAAAATAACAATAATGACTTGGAATTCAGAAAAAAAAATGATTCACATGGAACAGATTCAGCCTCTATTAGATGACTTTAAGGTCAGCATGAATCAGAGGAACCTGGTCTTAATGTAATGGTAATTAGGACTCTCCACCCTGTTTCTCTGTCATTTTCTTCTCCTCCCAGGTCTCTTTGCCAAAAAATCTTCCACATCTCTGATGTTGATAAGTCTAAATCAACCTCTCAACAACTTCCAAGCCAAAGTATTCTCTTACAGCCTCCTTGGATTTGGACCCCTTGTTCTTCTTTCCAATACAGAACTTAATTTTTTAAAAAGGATGCTCTCACATTGGTCAAATGAGATGGATGTTTGAAGCCAACCACCTAATTTTGTATGGCAATTGAAGTTTATTGAACCCACCTACGAGCTTCTTAGAAATACACCATCATGCCCTACCCCAAACTCTTCCTATGAAGCCCAGGAATCTGTGTTCTAACATATCCTCCAGGTGAATTTAAATTTTGAGAATTGTTTTAGGGCTGGGGATGGGAAACTACAGCTGGTGAGCTAATTCTGCCCACTGTTTATTTTGGTACAGCCCGGTGAGCTAAGAATGATTTCTATTTTCTAAACGATTTTAAAAATCAAAAGAGGAAGAATAATTTGTTACATGTAAAAATTTTATGTAATTGGAATTCCAGTATCAATGAAGTTTTATTGTAACACAGGCTACACCTTCTCCGCCTTCTGTCCTAGGGTTCACTTATGACTGCTTTCGCAAAGTTGAGTAAATGTAGCCAAGATCGAATGGCCCACAAAGACTAAAATCATTTACTATCCGGACCTCTACAGAAGTTGTTCCCCTAGTTCTAGGGAGTAAGCTCACAAGGATCAACAGTACATGTTGGCAATAAGCAATAAAAAATTTCCTGCAATCGTCACCTTCTCCCTCAGATACTGTATTCCATGGGTCTGGAATTCCAATGACATTTTATCTGAAACTTCATTTATTACCAAAGTCATCTCCATCAGGGATGCTTCACAACAAGGAAAACGTCATTGAAGGGGTTTCTCTACCATCGATGTGATCACTATAAGCCACTTTACTAAGAGTAGAAACACAGTTGGAGACATTTTCTAGAAATATCATGTTGTTGGTTTAGCAGAGGTCTTCAAACATTGCTTGCTATGCATGAAATTGCCTGTGGAGCCTGATAAAACTGTAGATTCTTGAGGCAAATCCTAGAAGGTTGAATCAGTAACTTTGAGTCGGTCACTGAGGGGTTTCTGAGTTTGGTCATCCAAAGGACACACTTCTGAGAAACTCTAATTTACAGAAATGCTCTAAGTTTCTAAGGAAAGCACAGTTGGCATTAGAGAAGAGGCTGATAGCTTAAATATTTTTCATTGAAAGTAATTGGATTCTGTACTAGGTCTCTAATGGCCACTGACTAGGGACAAACTGGCTTTTAGGCCCAGGCCTGGGATTTGGGGTTTGAAAGTGAAAGGGAGAAAGTTCTCCTTAAAATATGAAAATGTAGAAACACAGTTGTGTTACAGTGTGATCCACAGCATGCAGAATTTTTAGGAATCTGCAGCCAGATTTATATACCTAGGCGGAGGTAGCTCCCTGAAGTCAGAGAGATAGCCAGAATATTGTAATGGTTTACAACCATAGAATATTGTTTAGTTACCCATTGTTTCTCGGTAATTTAGCCATTTCAATTTTTCACTATTTAATGCATGTAAGATTTCTCTACGAAGAAAAGAATTCAACTTATTTGTGGCATTTTACCAACAAAATTCACTGAAGTCTATTCAGTGGACCATGTGTTGTGCCCTTTTCTTTCTATTTTATATCTCATGTCTCTAAATATGGTAGAGCAGGGACTTTCTGTGTACTTTTTGCCCAAGGCCCTTCACATGAAGAGCGAAAATTGCAAATTAAAGAAATATGGACTTAAAAAAAGAAGTATAGGATTTAAAATACTTACCTTTTCTCACTTCTCTTTCTTTCTAAATATATTCACCTTCCTGCAAATACTGTTAGTAATATGACTCAAGCTTTTCAAGATCTTCTAGTAGAAAGCCTGCTATTAAATAAGTCTGCACACATCATATATCTGATTACATATCACCTAATTGTAGCATTTAATGACATTCTTAAAAGTTTTCCTTTCTGATGATTGCTTGAGAATTGCATGTGGCATTCTATTTTTTCTATTTTCATTCTTGAGTGAATTCTTTAATAACTGCCACACACACATGCACAAAAAACCCCCACAAACTAATTTATATCCTTTTTATCCAAATGACATAAGCAATTGTGCAGGACAATTGAATAAATATTTTCAGTTCTAGATAAGAATCTCTAGCTAGAGATTTAAAGCATATTTGGTTCAGCATAGTCACAAGTAAATAAAAGAGTGACCCACAAGTATCCAGGCTGGGGGCCTATGAGCCTGAGGTCCTGAAATAAACAAGTACTTGTCCCTCCTCAGCTAGAGGAGCTTTCAACATAGCACAGGTCCCACCCAGGAGGGTGAAATGTTCTTTTGCTTCCTTCCCTCATGCTCTCCTGCTCACTCCTCTGCCAGCAAGTCTGAGGGAGACAATGAATCATGCCAGAAAGGGGGGGGGGGCTATCAGCCATCTCTGCAAGCCCAGCTTGCAATGACTCATATCTGAGGAAGCAGCATGCTTCTATGGCAGAGGGCAGCTATTTATTTATTTATTTGTTTCGTGCATGTGCTTTTCCAGACTATAACGTACACCAGCAGCCTCCTAAGTGGGTTCCAGAGATGAAAAAAAGCATAAATTGAATGCACATGGAGAAACCCTGTCCCCATCCAAGACCGCACAGGCTCCCTACCCCAGCGATCCAAGTCCACACCCTCCTGATTTACACAGCACCTTTCTTCCAAGGATCCCAGAGAGCTGCTCCAGCACAAAGGAATTAGACCAAGGGGAGGATGTGTTCGGGTTTCCTTCTTGACTAGTAAAAGAACTTTTGGGCCCTCTAGAGTTTAAGGCCACACAGGCAGGCTATGTATATAGCTAGAAATCCAATTAGATCTAAGGTCTCTAGGTGGTCATTCATTTTTACATTTTAGAGAGTCCAAACCAACCTTGATTCTTTTTATACTAAGTAGGAAGAGAGAATATTTTGGTTTTTGAACATTCCTTAGTACCCCCATTTTTGCTCCATTCCTACCCAGTTATCACACTCTTTCCTCAATCCCCAAGTGCTTTCAGGTTCTCTTTTTCCCAAGAGAGCAATCTAGTTAAATCACTCACCTTAAGGTGGTGTATGTTCACATTTTCAGATGTGGATATACACCAAGGCAGTGATTTTCAAGCGGTGTGCAATGACAGGATCTTAGGTGTGCTCTGAAAAATTTTAAATATCATTTATTAAATTACTTTAGAAAAAAGTTCAAAGCACAGTAAGCATATTCTTTTTCACTCTTTTTTTTTGATCAGCATGATTTAAGTGTGGCACAGATGTTTATATTCAATATCTTGAATATAAATCATCATGTGCCTTGAGATAGATAAATAAAAATTGAAAAACACTGCCCTAAGAAATAACAGTATCATTACAAATAAAGGAATTTGATGTATTTGAAGGTAACATTTTTGTGTGTATGTAGAGCTTTCCAAAAACCCAGGTATGTGTATAACCTGCCACTTTGCCTGCCCAAATTTAAGGATCACTTGGCTGAAAGCAAGGCTGCAGTCGTATTGCTATGAGAACTGTAGGGCTGGTCTCCGCCGTCCCCGTCTGGTATCTTTACCCTGCCTTACCGTTTACTGCTTTCCATCTTCTAGAATAAAGCAACACCACCTGTGTAGCATTCTGTGTAAGTTCGGGACAGTACAGAACACTAAATCCTCCATAGCTGGAAATTCATGGCCCGGAAGGCTTGAGCAACCAGGCTCCTCCCTTCCCTGCAATCCTCCTGTTCTGCTGTAATCTGCTGCAAAAGAGGAAAACGCCCGGAGGACAAGTCATTATCAGGGATTTCAAATGATTATTTGATGAATGAACCCTGGATATCTAAACTTATTGCCTGTTGAAATAGGATCTTAGGTATCATAAATTCTTCTTTCTGGTCAAGGATAATAAAACTCTAAAAGGTGAAATTATATTGCTCTAGAAAGTCATTCACAAACTGAAGCAGGATTAGACTTTGGTCTCTTGAGACTCAGGACAGTGCTACTATCTCTCCTGCTCATTTCTTATCATACGGACTTTTTTTTCTTTAAGAAAATGCACAGCATGTGGAGTTGTTTGGATGGAAGCCTCCCAGATCCCCAGAACTATTCTCAGCAGGCTTCACAGATCCTGGCCACTCAACTGCAAATGAGGCCCTGAACACATTCTTCAGGTTTCATTTGTCCTAGAGAAACCGAGCTGAACCTTCCAAAATTAAGATGAAGGTACCCTCCTACTTCTGGTCATAACTTGGTCTAACCAGTAAAAACACTTTCATGTCATAATCTCAGTTTTCTAAAATTCTGGTTGTTGTGCACATGCCTCATGTTGGTTCTACTTCACGTAATTACGTTTCTAGCACCGCAATATTCCCTTATTTACTATAGATATGTCAGTATTTGAGAAAGTCACCAGGTTCAATACAAGTTCCCCCTAATCTCTCTTGACACTGATAATAACAGCACATACATCACAGTGCAAACTTGCTTGAGAAGGGTTCCATTTTCTTCATAAAGCTTTCCCTAACCAAGCACACCCATGGATTGTTCTGAAAGCTAAAATAGTAAAGCTCAGCTAGTCTCTGCTCCTCATTTTACAGAAGAAGCAATTGTAGTAATTCTCCTTATCAGCTATAAATAGTGATAAACTAGAATACAGACTAGACCAAAGACTAACTGGTTAGTGAGAAATACTCTTGGGGGAATTTTAAAGAAGAATTGAAAGAAAAGGGGTTTAACATCAGACTTAATAATTCAGACAATCTTTATTCTTTGGCCATTCCAAATAACCATTCTTTTAGAGTGAACTGAATATAGGGAGCAGCAATCTTTGAGATAAATTTAGCAAAGCACCCCTTGCCTTTAAGAATATTAGGGTTTATATACCAGGACAGAATGTGTGAACAGGAAAACAAAATTTGCAGATCAAACAAATAAATATTATTATCGTTGAGGGACTCTCTATAGAAAGTGAAGTGTGGTGTTTTGGAATTGTAATATTAAAATGGTATCACTTTCCTTTGTGGGGAACTTAAATTGTTTCTGTTGCTTGGAGAATGAAATTTTTGCTAATAGCACGCATTATCTTGTCACGGTCAAACATAATCAGTAATTTATCTGTCCTTCTCGTAGATGCCTCCTTAAATCTACATGCTGGCCACTTCCTTCCTCCTGCTAATGCTGCAGGTTTGCTGTTTACCACCCCTCAACCCCTCACCGCTGGCGTGCAGGCCACGTGTGCAGGCACATGACTTTCCTCCTCATTCTCCTTCTTTCCTCTCTTCTCCTTCCTCCCCGCCCTTCTTCTTTTTTTTCTTCCTTTTTTAATGTCTGCAGAGCTGCGTAAAAAGTAAGAATTTTGCCATGGAATGAAAACAAGGGTATCTGCTTTCATATGAAGATCATTTATGTCCCTCTACCTGTGAATAAAAGAATAAATAAAGAATTCCTTTTTTTGTTCCCCTGTACAGGCGCTGTTCTTTCCTACTGTCTGAAGTGCAGAGTAAGCAGGTGCCCCCATTGCATTCCTCCATAGGCCTGGTGCTATTTCTCAAATGTTTTCTGCAGCAGCGATTCCAAGTATCACACAAGCAAAGACAGATCTCTTCTTTTACTTGCAAGAGCACCCCAGGAGGCAAAAATTTGCAATAGTCCTAAAGAAAGATGCAGTTTTTTTTTTTAATTGGAAAGTTCTTTTGAAATGTACTTTAGGTTGTGAAATTAGAAGGAAACATAGCATATTGGATATTGTTATCTCTCTCAAGAGATTTTGTAGTCTGAAAAATCTCCCTCTTTACAGAGTTAATCGATTTATGCTAGTCTTAGAGGTACTTACAAATAACAGCAAAAACAACAAAAGGAAAATATTCTAAACCAACAACCAGCTTTCCTATTCTTTTACTAATAAAGACCTTTTACTTAGGACAGATTATGTATTAAACTTTTTCCATGTCTTTGCTAGCTCAGCAAACCTTTGTTCTGAATGCTTTGTGGCCATTAGTGCCTTTGATTATAGATTACACCACCACTTGATTTATTTTTTTTCTCATGGGCAACATATTTCTTTCATTGAGCAATATTCTGAAACTTGGAAATCTAACCTGTGTTTTAGTCTTAGGAAAGGAACATTCATATGGTAAATCCTCCCCAGTTGGACTTGGTATTCATTCAACTCTTATATGGTTGATTGCAGGCCAGGTTTAATTATGCAATCACCCTCAACTCAAAGAGGAGAGGAGAATACAAGAGCACTTTCCAATGCTTGTATTTAATACAGTGCCAATTTTTGGAAGATGAAAAACATTGGGAAATGTTAATATTTAACGATTAAGTAATAATCTCTAACTGCAAACCTAAAGGACGATAATACCAATTTATTGTATAAGTTAGCATACAAGCAATCCCCTTTTGTGTCTCTGTCAGTATTCAGAAATAAATTTTCTTTAATCTTCCTTTTTATCAGGAAGAAAATGAAATCAGGCACCTGACCTGAATGTTTTCTTATTTAAAAAAAAGTTCAGGCACGCCAGTATCATCTCCAAATTCAGTATTTTTCTTTCAGAAAAAAAATGTGCTCGCTTTAAACACAGTTTCCAGGGAAGTATTTTTTACACATTCTGAATTGCTTGTCCAGTCATTTTCTTATATTACATTACTCACATCCTCTTGCTGGAGGAAATTCCCTCTTACAAACGCTGCATCACTGGGATGTATGTATATTTATGTAACCCTGGTGGTTCTGCTTCTCCTTAGACAAACTCAATGGCTCTATTTCCTAAACTGAACTCCATTGTCCTTATTCATATTAATTTCACACTTCCAAAAGAAAAAATGTGTTCAAATCTACCAGGTCTTTTCCTCCAAATCTTTGTAACTAACAAGCTCTGCTCTGATTCAGGGGTTTAATAGAGAGTCTTCGAACTTCCTGGAAACCTCAGCATTGTAACACTTTGGTTGAATGCTTGCAGGACAACTGTTCCTTCCACCCTGGCATGTATTTTCTCTCTATCAGTGATCCAGAGCAAGGATACATCAGAGATCCTTAGCTCTAACTGAAAGAAATTTATTCTCCAAATAAACAAGCAAGAAAGTCAAACACTCCAGAGAACTGAGGTCCCCAAGATTGTCTGGCTCATTTGAATGACCCAGAAAGGTTATGCAGACTTCATGTCTTACATGAACCTAGGGGGTCCCTTGGGAACAGCTACAGCCTCAACTGTCGTGGCCTGCTTGCCATAATAGAGTAGTACAGGCCAGAAGCTTGCCCTTTAGGTGATGATAGGGTGGGACCTCCCATGTTACATGCCTATAACCAGCAGCCTAGAGGCCGGAGATTGCATTATATGGATCTCATGCCTCTGCTTTTTGCTAAATGTGGAGGATATTGAGGGAAGGTTAAAGGGTTAATAATAGTTAGGTCCATTTTCTCTATGCCCTTAGACTCTGAGACAGAAAATGAGTAGATTTTTTTTTTTAATACCCAGGCATTGCTTTGCCCTTTAAATAAGTTGGAAGGGTAGCACACCCTTACATAATCCCTTTTTAAAACACTGAGGTCCCCATCCAGGTTAAGTAACATGATTGCTGAATTTCCTTTTTGTTTGCTGCAACTTTGGATATAGATTCTTGTCTTAACCACATATTTTAAGATTTTTCTGAATGGTTCACTTAGTTCATATGTGAGCTAAGTAGGACATTTGGTGGGGAAAAAAATGTGTGTTTCTGTCCTAATTACTCTCTAAATATTATATCGTTCATGCGTTTGCATCAGTTTCTTTGGGCATACAAGTGCAACATTTTCCTAAATATTTAAGTGAGAAGGGTCCGTGCTGTTACTCTTCAGTGAGCATTTTCCTAAAAGTGCTTTCTTTAAAGGTATCAAGCTGATTTTTTAGTTTTCTGTAAATGTGTGATCTCAATACTGAAAGAATCCTCCTGAATCCCTTTTCATTACTCACAAGTAGTTGATCATGTTAAGAGGCTTAGAACTATTTGGCAAATGTTCCAGGTCTCATGATTTCATGCAAGGCAGCAGAAAAGCAATTATTGTGGTATTTATTTTAAAAAATAAAAAAGTTCTCATCTGCTGTGAAGGTTGGGTGGCGCCCAGGGTGTGTCTTTTAAGTTTCTTCTGGTTTTTGGTGAAGTCAATTTTTCAGGGGAAGTTGGTTTATTAGAGATAGACAGGGACAAACATATTGAGAAGGTTAGTAACGTGTTAAGAATTTCTTTTCTGGGCACTCATAAGTACATTTTTAATCTGTTGTAGAGTCAGAGTGAGAAGACTAATTGGATTTGAAGGATCCCTTACAAGATTGGCAGTGTAGTGTTAGAGGAGGTGGTAGGTGGGGAAAGGAGACCGCTTGTCCTTTGCTACTATGCATCTGCACAACTTCATCTACAGGGGTCCCCCTTGCACCCCCATTAACTTTTTAGCCCGTTTCTTGCAGACGCTACATGGGTGGCCAGACCGAAAAAAAATAAAATAACTGGGGCTTGAAAAACAACTAGCGTGGAAGCTTAGTTAGTGTTGGGGTGAAGATTTGGGTTAGACTTTGACAAAGAAAACATGGCTTAGAAGGCAGGACATGGGCCACTAGCTTTTACTTTGTATCCTTTTTAACCAGCAGCATGCCGTATAGAAATGACTCATCATTTTGGGGGCTTCCACAATCACAATTTAGTATTCCAGAGAAATAAACCTGAGCCAAATGTTAACACCATCAAAAATTGTAAAATTGAAAATTTTTCTATGCCAGGGATCAAAACTTCGTTTGGAAGTCGTATCTTTATCAGCCTAGTAGGAGATATCGGCTTCATGTAATCACTGCACTGCCATTATAACCCCGAACTTGCTATTCCTTCTTTTTTTATTTTGATTTTCCCCTAAGTGGGACCACAATTGTGATCCATCCCATTGCAAGGTCTGGCATTAAACAAGGTTCTGTGATGTCCTTTAAATTTCACTTGCTTTATTTTCAACACATCCCAGTAAGCAGAATGGGATCATTGATCTCCCCAAATGAAAACTGGTCATTCAAGAGGAGGTAGGCCCTCCTTGGCCCTCCACCCGGGCATACAATAGCCTCTTCCTTTCCCTGGCCCCATCCTTGAAGCCTGGCTGGAAGCCTCCACCACAGCAGGTCTGAGGGGTATCCTGTGTGGTTCATCTATCTCTCAATTACTTATGATAATTAGCAAATCTAAAGGCCCAGATCATTATGTATATGGATAATTCAAACTCTTCACTGTAGGTCTAATCTTTAATCCCCACACTCCCTAATTTTTTAAGAGGTATGAGCAAATAATATCATTTATTAAGGATTTTTAATTTCCTGTTTTTCAGTTTCCCCTATTGTACCTCTGGCAGAAATCCTAAAGAATCTTGGAATGGTCAAAGTGCATAAGCCAGGAATAAAAGGAAAAGAACAGAATCCCGAATAACCCACCAATGGAGTACTTACTCTGTGCCTGCTTTAAAAATATATCACATATTTATAACTCCGTGAGGAGAAATTTTCTTCCATACTTTGAATGCTTTCTTATGCATTTAAACAAAATCAATCATCTCATTTAGTTAAAAATAGTGGCATTCCAATCAAAAAGAAATCTCTCCCGAACACGTACAAACACACACACTCCCTCTCACATACACACTTCTCCAACACTTTTATGCGTGACATCCATTAGCACAGTTCCACATTCACAGCCACCACTATATCTGACCCCTCATTCATGAAAGCTCCTGCTGCTTGGCCTTAAGCTATTGGGCTCCTGTCGTTTCCCACTGAGCACACTGGGGTGGATTTGGGTGTCTTGCCCTCATTTACAATCTGAACAAAAGAAATCTCAGCCAAGAAAGCAGCTGGCACCATAAAAACAGTAAAAACTCTAGCTGGCATCTCTGGTTGCCACTGACTAGCCAAATATCCACAGGGAATGGTGCCAATATAGATTTCTGGGACAAAACAACAAAGTAGATTTTTGTCAATAAACATTGATTTGACAAGAAGTCAGACAAATCCATCCATACCAAATGACACGTACATCCACGGAGTTCCAAACCAATGAGTGCATTATGGACGATTTGAAAACCTGCCTAAGCTGGGTTCATACATGGCCCCATGCTCTCCAAGGTCTTCATGTGCCAAATGCGGGTATATGGGAGGTGTCACTGTTGCAGTCTGATTCTGCTACCAGCTGACAACATAGACCATGGACCCTGACAAAGCAAAAGCATGCCATCACTCTGGGGGTGGTCTCTTTCAAACTTTTTTGACTGCAACGCCGTGAAAGAAATGCACTGGATGGTGAGGCCTAACACATACACAGACATGTGAGCGACAATGACAGAGAAAGTTATGGAACATTATTTATCCCTGCTGCGTATGAGGCACTCAGTTTTGTTCTTTTCTTTTCTATGTTATTTACTTATAGATTCTATTTAATACTTTTAATATTGTTCAATGAGTATCCAGACCCTCAGAAATAATTATAATTCATTTAAGAATTATGACTATGATTTTATATCTCTAACTCAGAGAAATGTCTACTTTTTCATCCTTCAGATTTGCTTGCACATATTAATAGGGTACTTTGGGGGCGGGTAGCTTTCTTTTCTCTTCTAGTTACATACAGACAAATAGCTATTGCTTTAACATTTCCTATCAGGTATGTGACTCAAGAAAATAATTTGACTCCATCAAATTTAACATATATAGATTGAGTACCTACTATGGGTTTGATTTGGGGATGAATGTTTTAAGGGTTCCTAAAGGCCAACTTACAAATTGTACCCAGGGACATCTATTCTAACTAAATTACTCAAATTCATGTCATATTTATGGAATTAAAATTAATTGCACAGTTTCGGAAGGGTTAATTATTGACCTAGAGTTCAGCTACTTAGAGAATTTTTAAAAATAAATTGATTAGCAAGGCAGAACCTCAGCACCATCTGGTCAAATATTCATTTCTTCTATTAAGGATAAAAATTTACCTTAGGTATCCTTTTCAAGTTAGGGATGCTAGTGGTGGTTGGTCTATAGAATCATGAGTTCTGGAAATAACAATAGACCACTGTGTACAACCAGTCTCTCTTTGTCAGTCACATGTTTATTATGGGAAATTCTTACTTCCCGGTTCCAGAAATGAGCATTTGAACCTGACCCAGGCAAACAACATATGTCAGTAACCTGGCTACTGCAATTATCTCAATACTGGACATACAGCCTAAACCAGCCAGTGAGCGTTTCTCCTGAGAGTCTAATCTACCTGAAAAAAAAAAAACAAAAAACAAAACATACATTTTAAACTTTCTCTTTTGTTTTGTTACCTGTGTTACAACATAAACCTTCAACACAAGTGACTAAGGTAAAACCTACTTAACAATAAGTCCCCTACAGCAAAACCCAGATGTATTGGGGATATTAATTTGGGCCTTAGATCTAGTTGTACTTGACACTGAAATCATCTTCAAGATCACCTATTTATCAGAGCTAACTATTTATTTAAAAAAAAAGAAAAGCCAGTTTTAATTGAGTTTCTAATAAAAGCAACAACAACAAAAAAAATAATGCCTGCCTGACTCTAGTGTGTCCAAACATTTTCAGAGGTTTTTGAAGGACCTAGTCACTTCACTGCCTTTAGTAATAATGGCTCACTCCTAAATAATTGTGTAACTTTGAGCAAGTCCCCACACCCCTCCACTCTTGGTATATCATATGTAAAATGAAGCTATTAAAGATTTTTTATTGTACAGCCAAATCACTCATTTGGCTGGAGCTGATGGTCAATAAATACAAACTCATAGACTTAATCCATGTGTAGGCTCATAACCTCTCCTCTCTTCCAGCCCCTGACTGTTCCCATCCCCCATTCTAATTGCTCATTTCACATAAGACTAGTGCTAATTTTTAACAAGTCTGAAAACATCTGCTTTGGCGATTCAGTATAATTCTTTTTTATTAACAAAGAACCTTCTAAAAGAACAAGTATTCTTGTAATGCTAGCCTTTTATTTTTCTATAGGCATCTCTTGTCCCTCAGTATATTTTTCGTTTGCTTTCATCAGACAACCCTGAAAATACGTGGAGCATTTTTACCAGATGCATTTTTTACACAGAGGTAAATCATGCTAAAATATTTTCAATTATTTTTCCCCAAATCAAATAGAGGGGGAGTTTTATTCACCAGTGTTTTGAGGCAATAGAACTGATTGCAAAGAGAGTGTGGTGGTGGTGAGGGAGGGGGCTGGAGAAGTGAGAGGATACAAGTGACACAAAGATGTGGAGAGCAGAACCATGGGAGAAAATGCTGAGGGTTAGAGATGACACCCTGACACTTAGGCCATATTTATGATTGAAATTTAATAAATATTCTTCAAAGAAGAAGTGTGATAATGGAATTATTTAAGCATCCATTTATTCATTCGCATGCGATATCATTCATTCCTTCAGTAGCAGTTTGTAGCCTAGATGGTATTTTCCTGAGCAGGTCGGCTGTGTTTTCTCTTAATCCATTTGCACGCCGGCTGTTTTCCAGCATTCTCTCCTCAGCAGGCAGAGGAGGGAGGGCTTCTCTCCTCTATGATGGACAGACCTTTGGCTCATCTGGAAAACAACCTTTTTGTTCACCAAATGTCTAGTCACTGCAGAAAAATGCCCTTCTGCTATTTCTAAATTTTTCCTCTCAAAATTAGGAAGAGAGCTTTCTCTTCTCACCTCAAAACAAACTTATGAGCAACAGGATAGATTTTCAAAAGCTAAAGAAGAAAATATACAAAATAATATGAGTTAATCGGACATACACGTTGGGGTAACATACAAGCATTGTAAGATCCTGAAATCTACCTTGCTTTCCCTGTTTTATTTCACAATATTCTGTTATTTGCCGATTAGAAAGGACACAAATAGGTGTCATTTCATAACTTTGCCACAAAAACATATCGGTGCAAAAATACCTGTCTACAATGACAAGCAAATGAGTCCTGTTGGCCTATATTGTTAGCAATCAAAATGTATTGCATATACTTCAATGTGCAAAGTAAGAATTACTTAATCTGTCATTGAAAAAATGCATTTTATTTCCCCAATACATTAATGTTTGTCATTCACAAATTTATTTGCACAGAATCTTCTAGAGCACATAGAATATGGAAGTATTTTGTAAATCCTTAAATATCCTTTGGTGCCAAATAACTATTTTATTACACCAATGTACTATCCTAAAAGGGAAATGCTGTCTATGTAAATGTATTTTGAAACTCAATAATAAATAAAATAATTCTTTGTTCATCATCAGGTGTTTATTTTTTTTCATGCCTCTGGGTATTAGACTCAGGTTTGCCTCTATTTGGCATTGTGAAGAAGTCACTGAACTTCATAAGCCTTAGTTTCCACATTTGCAAATTGATAAAATTGAATTAAATGTAATTGATTTCATGATCATCATTGTATTCACATGATCTTTTATTTGCAATTTTAGTTCTCATTAAGAAAATTATGTTTCCTTGAAAATTAGGACTATCTCTGATTTTACTGTATCCTCAAAACCATCATAGCAAGAGGTGATCAATAAATACTTGTTGAGGTGAATTAAAGTGGATTATCTTAAGTCATTCGCAGTTCTAAAAAGAGGTGAGTGGACTATAACATTTTCTGTCTCCTATGGCAGTTTATTCAATTTAATTTGAACTAAACTGCTGGCCTACAGCAGGATATCAAGGAGGCAAGAATAGTTGCCTCAAAGAAAAAGTGTAAATGCATGCATGCAATGACCATTTTGAGGAATCTACCCCTCTGATTTTCCTTTCCCCTCCATGAGGATTTTTTCCTAGGAAAGGGAAATACCTTTTGTAAAATGGGGTGACTTTAGGTCAATAGACTTTTTCAGGTGTGTCTGCATTTTTTAAGTCGTACCTCAGATGGTGAAAAACATTTTCTCTATTAAAAAGCTTTATGTGTGAGAAAGTAGTCAAAAAGAAAGGGCTGGGTTATAAAAGAATATTTAAGATGGCCAATGAAAGTCTTCCCCATTCCCTGACAGTATGTCAAGTTCAACATCAGTTCTCCAAGTAACCTAGAAATCCAAATCCAAAAGATTTGAAGAGCAAGACCTTCCTATGTCCACTCCAGTGTCTTGCGGGTATTGATTCTCACTTGGCTCTGCAGGTGCAGATCTTACTAGAGATGGAAGAGATTTTGTTTTCCTCATTTTGGCCTGAAATCCATTTGTACCAGTATATCCAGGCTTTGTGTATGTCCTAAACAACCTTAGTGTCCTAGAAGAAGTTCATTTCATTTGGTTATCCTGGAAATAATTAGCTCTCAATCATATTTTTCAAAAATATGTGCAACATGCTATATAGGTTGTGAGGAGATTACACACTAGAAGATGTATTTTTTGCTCTCAGAAAGCTGACAGTTTAATTGTTTCTCAGGCCTAGTTATGACCTGGAGAAAGGTCAAATTTCCAACGACTTTAGGTGCCCAATGGGCACTTTTTTTTTTTTTTTTTTAGCTAAATTCACATTCTATTTTAAAAGGAGATTTTTTTTTGTGAGGAAGACACAGCTGTGGGAAAGGTTATAAAAATTCTTCCTACATTCCAGAATAAAGGATCTTAAAATACTATAAAGAGTACAGCTGGCTCCATACCTTTCAGAAGCACCAAGAAGCCCCCCAAATATGACTGTGTGGATAAATTTGACAACAGGAGACATCTTCGAAGTGCATAATTTGGACTGATGTGCATTTATTTTACTCATATCCCTAATATAGTTGTTTTATTAATATTTAATTTTATTATTAACAGTTTTATCTCTTTCACATGCCTTGGTAAATAAAGATTTGTCTTTTTGTTGCTTGATTCTGCAAAAATCTCAAAAATTAAAGGACTTCATTCATTTCTGATATTGGAATGAGAGGTCATTACCACCTAGGTGAGTCTGTGACAATTCATTTAAGATATCATGTAGAGGCAAGCTAGTCATCTCTTTGAGTTCTCTATGGTCTAAACCAGGGGTCCTCAAACTTTGTAACAGGGGGCCAGTTCACTGTCCCTCAGACCATTGGAGGGCCGGACTGTGGCCCCGGGATGAGTCAGCTGCTAAGTAGGATAGGCAGCAGCAAAAACACCCAGCGGGCCGGATAAATGTCCTAGGCGGGCTGCATGTGGCCCACAGGCCATAGTTGGAGGACATCTGGCTCTAAACCTTTTGCTTTGTTTCTCTTTCACCATGTCAATAAATCTTCTCTATCTCCTTCCTCTCAGCTGTCTCCATCTACCCCACTGGGTCCCTGTGTCACAGAGTGATGATCATGATGAGGCTCTCCATATTTTTGTTTAAAATAATTTTTAAACCAGATGTTAGATCCTCTGTAATTATTAATACTTCATAATTCACTAGAGTTGATAATTTTTTCTTATATGCCTGCATATGTATGTATGCATGTGTGCATATGAAAGATCAACATGACATTTCAGAGACAGTTAAAAGCAATTGACACAAAACTCCTATTAAATATCTGAACTTTACATCCAGATTGAAGTAACTATTGGGATCTCTCCCTCTCTTTATTTATAAATGGCTAGTTCTACTGAAGAGAAAATAGTAAGGAAATTTCAGAGAACATTTGGTAATGTCACATCACTAGTATACTGGACCCCATTCATAAGTGGAATTTGTAGAGTTACACTAAACAACTGCTAGTGTCACGTTCCTTCCACTAGTTGTGGATGTTACAAAGGTAGGACTAGTAAATGGAATGAGGAAAGCATGAAGGGAATTAGAAAATAAAACAAAAACAAAATAATTTTTTTAAAAATGCAATTTACAAAGCCAAACAGAGTAGTGGGATTGACACCATATTTTCACAATTCTGTTAGGTTGAATTGTTTGACAAGGAGAATATTTGAGGAGAAGAAAAACAAGAGATTCATCTTGAAGCTCCTCATATTCAAATTCCTCTGTATCATTGGTTTATGATTTTGGTGTTGAAGCTGCAAACACCAGTATCTGTCAAGGTTATCTTGTGTTAAGTACATGTTAAGTACAATGACTAGAAATGTAAATGGATTTCACCTTATTTTGTTCAATGTAATTTTGTTCCCAAATGTTAAAAGATAAATCTCCTTACCAAAACATGCAAATCAGGTTATCAGGTTTTAAATTATTTCTTCCTCTGGGTTTCCTTTTTTTTTTTTTTTTTCATTTAGACCATCTTTAAACTGAAAAAATAAAAAAAGAAAAGAAGCAGAGAATAATTTAATTTGTTACTAGGAGTAATTACTGTCTGTTCTTTAAGGGTTTCGTCTATGTAACTTATAAGAAGAAAATAATTTAACATGAATTTATCTTTGAAAGCTATTTTAAGTGACTTGCAAATACCTTCTCATCATCTGCAAGGATCCGTTGAAAACATCTGTATTCTGATAAAAGAAAATTATAACCTATGAAGACTGTAGAAACTAAAGTAGTATTTAAGCTGTGATAGACACATATAAGGAGAAAAGACATATTTAGTTAGCAGAGTTTCTTTGATTGTCCTCTTTTGATTATTAATAGCTACATATTCTATTTTTGTACATTGCTATGAACCTGAGTCCTAGTCAACTAATAAAAGAAAAAGGTAGACTGCAAGCTACATGGAACATTTGAATTCAAAGACTTCTTGATGTCTTTTAATTTAAATCATTAACTCACACAAATCAAATGCTTACTCAGAACTTAGAAAAGTGTTCTTTTTTTGTTATTGTTAAGGAAACATTATAATGTCATCTATATATTTTTCTTTGGCTTATTCGTTTACTCTTATTAAATAAAAATATTTACAGGCTCTCTGACATCTGCAAAGTATTGCTAGAGATATAGAAATGACAAAACAGATACAGTTATGCCATAAAGAAATCTACATTCCAGAGTGGTTGAACAGGCAATAAACAACAACAAAACATAAATATATATTTGGTTGGTTGGTTGGATTTTAATAAATCCAAAATAAGAATAGAATTCTGGTATGAAGCCATCTGGACCAGGGCTTTTTTTTGTTGTTGGGAGATTGTTTCTTCAATCTCAGTCCCTGAAAATTTGGTGTAGGCAACATTATTTCTTTCACCTTAGAATGAATATTCATTTTCAGTTCCTGAAATCAGTCTGTTCAAGAGATCTATTTCTTCTCTATTAATTCTAGGGAGAGGGTGTGATCCCAGGTATTGATCCATTTCCTCCACATTGTCAAATTTCTGGACATAGATTTTCTTGTAGTACTCAGAGATGATCTTTTGTATTTCTGTGGCATCTGTTGCTATTTCCCCTTTATCATTTCTGATGGACATTATTAGAGATTTTACTTTTCTGTTTTTAGTTAATTTGACCAAAGTTTTATTGATTGTGCTTATTTTATGAAAAACCAACTTTTTCTTTCATTAATTTTCTGAATGATTCCTTTGTTTTCAATTTCATCATTTATGATTTAATTTTGATTATTTATTTTCTTCTGCTGTGTTTGGGATTAGATTGTTCTTTTTTTTTTTTTTCTAATTCCATAAGATAGTTCATGAGTTTGTTGATATTCTCTCTTTCTGTTTTTCAGATGTAGGCATCTAATGCAATAAATTTCCCTCTTAAGACTGCATTTGCTGTATTCCCCAGGTTTTGTTAACTTATATCTTCATTGTTGCTATGTTTGAGGAACTTAACAATTTCCTCTTTTATTACTTCCTGCACCCACCTATCATTCAGCATAAGGTTGTTTAATTTCCAAGTCTTTGTGTGGGGATGAATGTTTTTTATTGGCGTTGAGGTCCATCTTTATTACCTTATAGTTTGAGAAGATACGAGGTATAATTCTATTCTTTTAATTTTGTATCCTAGGATGTGGTCAATTTTGGAGTACATATGATGGGTTGATGAGAAAAATGTATATACTTTAGCTTTGGGATGGTGTGTTCTGCATATGTCTATTAATCCCATTTGTTCTAGAGTCACACTTAACTCCTTTGTATCTTTGTTTAGTTTCTGTTTAGAGGATCTAAACAGAACAATTCTGTCAGAGGTGTGTTCAAGTCCCAGACTACTACGATGTTATGGGATATCATATTGCTCAGATCTATCAAGGTCTGTTTCATAAATCTTGAGCAATTTAAATTGGGTGCATAAATATTTAAAATTGTACTGTCTTCTTGTTGTATTTTTCCTTTAACCAGTATAAAGTGTCATCTTTGTCTTTCTTAACTTTAGTTGCTTTAAATCCACATGTATTTGAAAATAATATTACAACCCCTAATTTCTCCTGGTTTCCATTTGCTTGAAATACTGTTTTGCATCCCTTAAACCTGAGTCTTAATTTCTTCTTCAAGGCTGGGTGTGTCTCCTTGAGATAGCATTATGGATGGCTTGTGCTTTTTTAATCCAATCAGCCAATCTATGCTTCTTCAGTGATGAATTCAGTCCATTAACATTTATTGAAAGCATTGATAAGGGTGATAGAGTTCTATTAATCTTATTTTGTGAAAGTCTGTCATGTGGTTCTATACTTTGCACCAAAATCTAGTTTTGATTTTTAGCTTCTGGGTATTTACTTTGCTGGTGGTCTATTGTGGTGGTCAGTGTTGAGAACAGATTTAAGTATTTCATGTAAAGCTAATCTTGTTGTGGCAAATTTCTTCAGTGCTTATATGTCCACAAAAGATTTGATTTCTCCATCAATTCTGAAGCTTAGTTTAGCAGGATACCAAACTCTGAGCTGGAAATTATTTTGTTTAAGAATGTTAAAGGTGGATGACCATGCTCTTCTGACTTGGAACATTTTAGTTGAAAAGTTTGCTGTCATCCTAATGGCTCTGCCTCTGTAGTTCTGTTGTTGCTTACTCCTAGATGCTTGCAGAACTTTTTCTTTCATGTTGACTTTGGACAGGTTCATTATAATGTGTCTTGGAGAGGCTCAGTTTGAGATGAGATGACCCAGGGTGCGATATTCATCTGAAAGCACTGTATTGGGGGCTTTAGCAAAACTTGGGAAGTTTTTATTTATGATAGTCTCCAGTAGGGTTTCCGTTCTTTTGGGACAATATTCTTACCTTTCAGGAATCTTATTCATATGTTTGAAAGCTTCGTGGAGTCTTATAGCTCTCTACATGCCTGTTCTGCTTTCTCTCTCTTCTTCTTTTTTTTTTTTTGGCTGGGGCTGGGTTTGAACCCACCACCTCCAGCATATGGGGTTGGTGCCTCCTTTGAGCCACAGGCACTGCCCTTTCTCTCTCTTCTTTTAACTACCTGCCTCTTTAACTACCTGGGTTAACTTGAAAACTTTATCCTCTAGCTTTGAGGTTCTTTCTTCTCCATGGTCTAACCTATTTTTGATACTTTTTCCTGCATCTTTACTTTCCCTGACTGTCTCCTTCATTTCTGAAGCTCTGCCATATCCTTTCTATATTCTACATATCTCTCATCCAACTTTTGGTTCTCTCTTTCTGTTCTCTCATCCATTCCTTTTATTGTCTTTATCATTTAAATTTAAAATTACCTTTCTGTCAAGTCCATTAACCCTTTATAAGTGGAATCTTCTATAATAGTTACCTAATGGTCCCTTGGGGGAGTTCCTCTGTTTTGGTTTTTCATGTTGCCCAATTTCTTCTGTTTGTTACTCCTCATATGTTCTTTCTTCTTGTTCACCTCCTTGACCTTTTTACTTCTCACTGCCTCCTTTCTTACAAAAAGAAGTCCTTGCTCTTGATGATAGTATATTGCAATATGTTGCCAGGACACCAGGTAGCACCAGGGTTTCTTAGGAGACAGAAAGGAAAGCCAAATGCCCACTAGCCCAGGATGGATTAACATGCTATGGTACATGTATATCATGGAATACTATTCAGCTACTTAAAAAGATAGAGACTTTACATCCTTTGTATTAACATGGATGGAGGTAGAACACATTCTTCTTAGTAAAGCACCAGAAGAATGGATAAGCAAGAAGCCAATGTACTCTATAATAATATGAAGGCAGTAGATGAGCTAATACAAGGGAGGGAGGAGGAATGAGCAAGTGGGGAGAAGGGTGAAAGGAGGTGAATTGGGGGTCATGGTGTATGGTGCACCTCTTGGGGGCAGAACACAAGTGAAAGAGGGACTTTATCTAACAAATGTAATCAGTGTAACCTAATTCTTTCTATTCTCAATGAATTCCAAACAATAAAATAATAATAATAATTAAGAATAATAAATTTAAAAAAATGAATAACTACTTCCCTATATATTCCTGCTAGAAATAATAAACTAAATTTAAGAAATTATTAGGAAATGATCTGCAATGTGGACAGTTCATGGCAATAGTTTGATATGATTTTTTTAACCTTACAATGGTGAGAAAATGAGACACCTTCAGTAGGAGTCACACCTCAAAAAAGAAGAATAGGGAGTTCCAGGTTGAGGGAGGTGTAATCACTAGTTACTTTCTAAGGGTCATCAAAGAGGGTCTTACTAAAAAGGTGACATTTAAGCAGAAAAATGTACAAAATGAGTGAAGAAAGCAGCTGGACATCTGGGGATAGATATTCTAGAAAAAAGAACAATAAGCAAAAGGGCCTTGCAGTGGAGATTCCTGGGCATATCAACTAACAAGTCCAGTGTCACTGGAGCAGGGTTAGAGTCATAATAGAAAGTGAAGTTATAAATATAACATATATGACTCTTTGCATACTTATCCTGGCAATAGAAGCTCTCACAATAGAAGTTCTTTTTCTGTGTATAGGGAAAATAACTTGCTCTGTATACCTGTCTCTTTCTCTTACTCTATAAACCTGCTTTTTTTTTTTTTTTTTTGCCTTAGTAAACTTTGTTAAATGCTTACCTTAAAAACCTTTTTTAAAAAGTGTAAAATCACATAAGATATCATAAGGGCTTTGGATGTTACTCTGAGAGAAAGGTATACTTTTAAAAGTATACATGAAACGTAAATAAAGCAAAAAAAAAAAAAAGATCCTAAGGCTTTTGTGTTTAGAGATCTTGTTGAATTTGAATAGACAAGTTAGAACTAGGAGAATATACTTGAAAAATTTTAAAATAGTCACATCATTTGCTCCATTTTCATCAGGATCACTCTGATGACCAAGTTGATAATAGGCAGTAGTGAGCAGTGATCTCAATAATGAGATAAATTTTAAAAAACTTTGCAAATATGTGGGCAAATGATATTGATGGTTTTGACCAAAGGGGTAGTGATGGGCATAATGGGAAATGGTTCAACTTAGAGTATTTGAAATTAAAACTGATAAGATTTGCTAATAGATATGTGTTGAAAAGAAAAGATGAATAAAGAATATGTGAAGGAAGAACATGTGTATTTTGTCCTGAACTGATGAAAGACGAATGAATTTTCATTTACTAAGGTGAGACCTCCTGCAAGAGCAGGTCTCATGGCAGGTAAACAGGGTTCGGGAATCTGATTTCATGTGTGTTAGATCTAAGATGCCTCATCAACACCTAGATGGACATGTTAGGTAAAGAGTTGAAGGTGTAAGCCTGATGTTCAGTGTATATAACCTGTGGTGTTGTCAGCATATTGAGAATGTCTAAAGACATAAGTTTAGGTAAAAAATGACCTGAAAACATAAATAGAGCAAAAATAAAAGATTCTAAGTCTTTTGTGTTAGAGACCTTATTGAATTTGAATAGACAAGTTAGAACTAGGAAAGGACAGACTGAGAAGATATGAACAGAGTGGCAGGATGAATCCAGTGTTCTGTGAGCAGGTAAGGAGGGTGGTGTAAAATAGAGCCAGTGATTGATCATGTATGTTGCTCAATAGGGGTGTGTATGGAGAAAAAAAATACATTGCTGATAGTTCAAGTAAGATTAAAACAGAGAATTTGACATTGAGTTTACTAATATGAAAGGTCAAAGTATCCCACATAGGAGTTTGTTTATATGAAAATTAAATCCCACATGCATATGTATCTCATTTATAAACTTACTAATGTACTCTAAGCACTTAGAACAGTGTCTGACACATAGGAAAAAGCAATAAACATTTGCTATTTTTGTTTATTTGTTTAAATAAGTCAAATTAAAGAGAATCGCTAAAAGAAAATGAAAGCAGAGAATGAAACAAAATTACTTTCTCTGTGTTCTTTTCCTGCAAGTGGAAATTGACTTTAAATGGTGTATTTACACTTTTCTTTTTTATTTTAATAAAAATAAGTGATAGATTATACCAAAATAAGAAAAAATTATTTTATGGGATGGATTAGAATTTGAGAAACTAGTATTACTATACTGCATTTTGAGGGTTTTTTTTTTTTTAGATAGATGACAATGTCAGTGACACTTCATTAAATGATAAAAATTGACTTTTTAATAAAAAGTTTGGAATTGATATTTTTAGTTCTAGATGTACAGGTAATTTATTTGTTCAAAGTTTTCACTTTGCAAGGTTAGGAAGAAGGTAAACAAAAAAGAGGAAAAATGCCTGTTATCTTACTCGAATTTTTAAAAAAGGAAGAAGAAAAGCCAGAAACTGTTACTTAAAAACCTATAACTTCTTGATGGAAAGCACACATACACTTTGGGGAAGATGAAATTAGAAAACCTGTAATTAAAAAAAAAAAAAAACTTGTCATTCATCTATTGAGTAATAACTGAGCACTTGCCTTAGTATGCGGTAATTCAGGGCACTGAAGGCAAAATCTGTCCAGAAGTCCTTGTCCCGAAGTCCTGCTAGTTGCCTATCCCATCTACAATTCTTTCTTGCTACCAAACCTTTAGTTTCCTAAGAGGAAAAACATGTCCATTCTAAAACACTCACCATCACAGAGTCTCTTGTAATGTGGGTCCATGTTTGTGTTGTAATCTTGGCAATGAGCTATAAGTGGAAGTGTTCTAGGTATTTTAGGGAAATACATTGTCAACTCTACCTCCTCCTTCCCTTTATTCTTTTTTTCTTCTTTTTCTTGTCAATTCTGTGGATGTGACACCTGGAGGTAAAGTGACCACTAGACAATGAAGATTAAGACCTCTAGGATAGGGGGACTGGGTCACTTCCCAGTTAGTGTTAGTGAGCCACCGTACTGTCCCTGACTACCTAACTATGGAATGCATGACAGAAATATGCCTTTTGCCTCCATTGCTGATCATTTATTAGATGTTACTGTCTCAACCATACTCTATCCTCAAAATTGTCACTGTGCAGTAGAGAAAAGCACAGGCGAATACATAATTATACTTCAGTGTTATAAGAAGAGCAAAAGAAGTTGGCACAAACAGGAATGGCACAGAAGGAGGGAACAACCGTGCTAGTGGGCAGAAAAACATTTAATTTAATTGTTATTTAAACAAAGCCTTATAGCACGATTAGTCATTAACCTGAAGAAGGGAAGGAAGGGCATTCTTGGCAGAGAAAGCACCGTAATACAAAAAGTGAAGTTTTACAACAAGATATATGATATATATTATTCTGGTATGTCTGGAATTGGAATGGGAATAAATGATTATTAAGAATTCAGGCAGAAAGTGAAGCAGAAGTGAGAAGATGAGGGGTTTTTTTGGCCTATGTTACAGTGGGTGGGCTTCACTTTGGGGGAGTGGGAAATCACTAGAAGATTGTAAGCAGGGACTGACATTATCAATTTGTGTTTTAGAGAGATCTGGCAGCAATGTGGAGTATGAAACATAAGTGCCATCTCCCTTTCTTCCATATCAACCAAAAAGATATTGAATAAAATCCAAATATGCGGAAACTAAGAGATAAATACTGTCGTCAAGTATATGAAACATTTATGAGAAGGATGCTCAGCAGTTGTTCTGAGTGTCTGTGACAGACCAAACACAAAGGAATACACTTGAATCAAACAGTAGAGAGTTGAGTTGGACTCTAGCTAAAACATCTCGGTAGAGGGCTGCCCTGGAAAAGGTGCCACCAAAATGGACTCCTCTGGGCAACTGGAAATTTTCCTCCTTACATAGCTGAGAAAAGTGAAAAGCGTTGTCATTTCTGGAGGATTTTTAGGTATTCACCCCCTTAGAGCAAGGAGTGTGATAAACTATGCTTTGAATGCACTTCAGCTTAATTTGAGTTATGATCCTTAGAGTCTAGAAGTGAATTATCCTATGTGCCACCTCCCCCAACAAAACCCCTCAACTGCTTAGAATATAGCTGTATAAAATGCTAATCACTTACATATATGTCTACTTAGTAATATATTTAATTAAGTGATTATACTAATATAAATCAACATTGGAATAAGTACCACAATAATTCCTATAATAAATTGGGATACATATTTTTCCTATATGGTACCTTTCTGTTTTACTGACAAAGGAGTCTGTGCTCTAATACTTTTGGTAAATGAGATTATAAAATGTTAAATAAATTTGTTTTCTGCAGAATACTTCAAAGACTTTAATGTTCATTGTGAATCTCTAATAAGTTTATCCAAGATTTTATTTAAGAGGATGATAAAATATACTTTCATCCAAATTTATTTGACCATAGAACTTCATGTTTATAAATCCCACTATAAGTTATTTAGAAAATATACTACTGTGTATGAAATGACCACACTTATGGATTTGAAAAAATATTTGATAATAGGAACTTAGGTTTCTTTAGTTATGGAAAAAAGCAGAAAACTAACATGTGTTAGGTATAGCGATGTTCTATTTTGTCTTCTATGGCAATGTACTACATTTTACATTTAATTCCCAAGATATATTGTAGTACATTATACTATGAGAATAATGAGAGGTTATTTTCTCATTGTCTCACTTTTAATAAACAACCCTGGACCTTCACTGGTGGGATTATCAAATAATTTATCTTCCAAGCTAACACTTACTTGTTAGCAAAATAAGGTGACAACATTATAAAATTATATAATTTTAGAAGTATTAATTTAAAATTAACTTTTATAGTTGGTAGACTTGTAAGGTGGTGCTATTTGTAACTCTTTGGGAAATAATTTCAAATTATTGAAAGCCGGATAAGTGCTGGGGTGTAGGTATGAAGTGGGACAGTCACAGGCAAGCTGGGATGACTAGTCAACTTTATGCAAGGCCTCTGGCAAATGAGTTTAATCTGTCTCCCAAGTTTTGCCTTCCATTGTTCCATATCAGCTAAACTGGATTCTTTGCACTCCACCACTGAGACCATTGGCTTCCTTATTTTTACTAATGTTATTCCCTCTGCCTGAATTTTTTTTTAACCAAACAATATCCCTCCAATTCCTTAATGAACAACATAAATGCTACTTTCTTGATACCTTCCCTCTACCTATAGCTCCTACTCAATGATCTCTTCTGAATTTCTCTGATACTTAGTTTAAACGACAGTGCAAGACTCTTATCCCTGTGGGCTTCTTTTGCAGCTATTTTGAAATCAAGGACTGCTTAAATATAAAAACGTTTTTATGCATTTTGTTTATTAAGACATTTTGTATTCTAGGCACTGGATAAATATTTGAGTTTTCAACAAGTTAGTGGGTGAACAGATGAAAGAAGGAATGACTTTTGGATTTCAAATGAATATTACACACAAATTAGGCCCCATTTTCTATTTCCTGTCTATTCGGGTCAGTTCAGGGATGAGATAAAGAATGGTCAAAATAAGAAAAAGTTAAAAACAAAAGGTGAATTGAATGATAGAACTGATAGATCATCACCATATTTATATAAGACCAAACATTCATGACAAAATTAAAAATCTACTCTCTGAACTATGACATAATATAAAGTGTCCATCATAGAAGATGTATTTGTTTTTGGCTTTTAGTTGGATTGTTTGCCTTTGAGTTGTTGCAGTTAAATGGACTAAATCTAGAATTTCAAACCAAGCAGCTTTCACAAGATGTACAGTTAGTAGATGTAACCTGGTGTTTTTGCATTTACACATTCTTTAAACACATATTTTTCTAGCACTCTCTGTTTCCACTTGGAACTTTCAAACTAGTGGTAGAGACAGAAATTGATCAAATAATCGCAGTAATAAATGTAAAAGAGCTACTGTGTTTAAGTTAGGAATTTGTATAGTAAAGTGGGAGCTTATCATAATATATTTGACCTCGTGAAGGAGGACAAGTCAATTTTCCTTCAGTAATTATGAAAATATTTAAGATCTGAAGAAATAGCACAAGTTAGCTAACAGAGATTTGAAGAAAGAGTATCCTGTCTGGGGAAACAGCATGTGTTCTATGGTGTCGAAGACAGCTTGGAACTTAAGAAACTAACAAAAGCATGATGAGACTGGGTCCTTAGTAGGACCTCCGGTGCCATACTATTTCTTTGGGCCTTTAGAAGCAGGGAAATCAGCCCTTCAATTTGAGAATATAAGAAGTCAGGCTTAAGCAAGTATTTCCAAAGTACCATTCCCTGAAGGCTGAAGGTATGTGTAAATCTCCAGCATAATAAAGTACCTTGTACTTAGTAATAACTATTTTTACATATATATGAATAAAGAAATAAAATTACAAAATTAGCTGTAGAAAATATACAAATAAATAACTTTAAAAAAAATCTCTATATGATGAGCTAAGTGCCTTTCAGGAGTATGAAGGAAATTTGTAAGTTTCTTACATGCTGAATTGTTGCATGTTATGAAGTATAAGATCAGCATTTTGAGTTTGGACTTCTACTGAATAGATGAAGTTTTCCTGATGAACTATCAATGAATTTCTCCCCTTCACTCATTCCCACTCATGTTTCAACTCATGACTATCTCATTAAACCTCCGTTTCTTTCCACTTCCTTCCAGGCGCTTTCAGCTGGAGTTCTGGGGGGGGGGGGTGATCTCCTACACCTCTGTCAAAGGCTAAGTGCTACACTAGGTACTAGTGACATAACAGGAAATATGACAGAGTTCTTGTGCTCAGAATCTTTCTTTTATGATGGAAGAGACAGGCATTAAAGATAGAAGATGGTTTCTGAGCACGAAAAATTTTATGAAGAGATAAAATTAGGATAAAGGTAGGGGATTGTTCCTTTAGGGTATGGGCATGTTCCTTATAATGACCAGGCACAAATAACAAGTACGGTTTGGAAATAGCTTCTTCAGGTGCCTCTGTTCAAAGAGAACAGCTGTAGTCTTGTTCAACAGTTCATTGAAGCCTTTTAATCACGTGTTTGGTTTGGTTTGGGTTTTCATGTTATGCACACAAAATGTGTAAACAGTATTAAATCTTTTAACATACAACTAAATAACATTAAACATTTTACTAGAAATTAATATTTTTTCAGATGCGGAACACACATTTGTACAATGTTAAATTCAAGGTAAGTTATCATTTGGCTTGTCAGCCACTGACAGCGTAGATTTGGGGGTCACTTGGTCCTCTCGTTATTCTGCATTTTAAAAGGAGTCCTGCTACTGTTAGATGAACTTCATAGTCAGGATGGATTAACTAGGTCAGAAAGAGTCAGATTCATACTGAATGCTAACTAAAATGAATGTTTTCTCAGAAAGGGAAGAAGAGGAGATAGTGAAAAAGAAAGCAGGGAAAAAAGGGAAAAGGTGGGAGGAGAAGAGGGGAGATGAGGAACAATAAATTAGATAATCTGGAGAGAGAACCAGGGAGAGGAAAAGGGTGGGGGGAGCGGGGAAGAGAAGAGCATGAAATGTGAAGGCGGGTTGTGAAGAGGGAGAGGGAAGGCCGGCCTTGGAGGCCACTGTGAGGGTGGGAAGGTGCTGCCTCACCCGTCACTGCCCAAAGGTTTCAGGGTCTTCCTCTCTCTCCTTCTGCTGTCATGCTCCATGCAAAGTGGGGAAAATAACCTTCTTTTATGGTTACTCAGAACTCTAGCTGGGATGTTGACCCACAAAGCCTTTATTGAATACGAAAGTTGCAGGCTGAGCTCATACCTGTACTAGGAGCACTCCAGAAGGCGGAGGCAGGTGGATCCCTTGAGTTTAGGAGTTCAAGACCAGCCTGAGCAAGAGCAAGACCCCACCCGGTCCCTACTAAAAATAGAAAAACTAGCTGGGAGTCATGTAGTCCCAGCTATTTGGAGGGCTGAGTCAAGAGAATCCCTCTAGCCCAGGTATTTGAGGTTGCTGTGAGCTATGACACCACGGCAATCTACACAGGGCAACGAAGTGTGACTCTGTCAATAAAAAGAAAAAAAAAGGCAAGAAGAAAGAAAGAAAGAAAAGAAAACTGAAGTCACAATGTTCCTCACTGAGTGTGCATTCAGTCCGCATTCTGGAGTGAGTGACTAAACTGAAGACACGGGCCGTGATTAGTAGTAACCTTAATAGTCCATTCATTAAGGATAAAAATTGAGTGTGGTTGACGTTTTATTCAACATCTCACTTTGATTCTTCTCCCCTCCCACTGGGGGGAGGGGGAGAAACAAAAATAAAACTGCTTGATAATGTGTTTGACAAACAGCAAATTACTGTCCCTTTCTTGAGGATCATTATTTCTGCTGACTGAAACATTCCTCAGCAATTTGACCACTCCATACTAAGTGTCCCTCCGGGTTATGCTGAAATGTAGAGTGATAAGGATGAAGATTCCAGGATGACCATGCTAGTTAACCTTGTTAAGCCTCTAAACTTATGATAATGTTATGGTGACTAGAGAAAACTAGCCCCAAATCCATCTTTCCTCGTGGCTCACAGCCTCCCTTGGTTCCATCTGATAACTTCTATTTTCTCTATGAACAAGGTGATAAAATCATTTATTGGCAAGATGGGTAGCAGTTTGGTCAGAAATACAATGAGACTGAGGAAGAATGAAAATAGTCACTGAGGAGAATGAGAAAGTGTGCTGACTAGTGTCCCAAACATCACGGGACATTGCACGGACTGAAGCCTGTAACTTCATAAAGACACCAGCATGCCCATTTGTGACTCCCTCTCCAGAAGGGATAACCTTACCTATGTATGGAGTAATTAATCATCTGGCTTGGAATGGCATGGGGTTTTTCCATGCAAGTTTATTGATTGTATAATGATAAAACATGGCATAAGAATCATTGACCTGATAAGCCGTAAGACGTTTTCACACCTCGGCTGCTTTTTCCAGCATCGTCTCAATGTTCTGAGTCCTGGGAGGCTGACATCAATGGATGGCACCATCCAGGCTCCCATAGCACTGAACTGAATTTCCCAAATGGAGGTGCCATCAGAGACTGGAAGAAAAAAGAGAGAATGGAGTATTTCCCCCATTCCTCCCTGCCTTGCCTTGATTCTGTTAGTGATTGTAAATCCACTTACAGATTTGGTGAGACGGACCTTCGCCCAGGGCCCCAAACTCTCTCTGAATTGTAACAGTGATATCTCATTCCCTCTTTCCTTTCAAATCTAGGAGTGACAGATACTTCTCATTATTGTTATTGCCTGGATGCTTGACTGTCATCGTTTGTTTCTTTAAACCTATCTACACTGCTATAAATAAAAACATGATTAGACTTGGCTAGGTGTAGTGGCTCACACCTGTAATCTTAGCACTCTGGGAGGCCCAGGCAGGTGGATCCCTTGAGCGCAGGAGTTTGAAACACAGTCCGAGGAAGACTGAGACCAGTCTCTACTAAAAATAGAAAAAACTAGCTGGGCATTGTGGCAGATGCCTGTAGTCCCAGTTACTTAACAAGGGCAGGAGGGTTTTTCTGATTGTTTGTGTTATGATACAGAGTAGGACTCTGTCACCCTGGGTAGAGTGCCATAGTACATAGCTCATAGCAATCTAAAACTCCCGGGTTCAAGCGATCCTCTTGTCTCAGTCTCCAGAGTAGCTGGGACAATGCTGGGCTAGTTTTTTACTTTTAGCAGAGATGGTGCCTCACTCTTTCTCAGGCTGGTCTCAAACTCCTGAGCTCAGGCAATGTGTCCAGCTCAGCCTCCCAGAATGCTAGAATTACAGGCATGGGCCACAGTGCCTGGTCTGAATGCAGGAACTTGAGATTGCTTTGAGCCATGCTAACACCAGGGCACTCTAGGGTGAGGCAATGGATTGAGACTCTATCTTAAAACAAAATAAAAGAAAGTATTAGACTCAGTTAAACCCTTGTATGTACCATCAAATTCATGCTAGGACTGTGACTAGCACTGTTTTGGAGGCTGTTATAAAATTAAGCCATTGTAATCATGTTTTTTTTCTGAGCGAGATATAAGGTCTTAGGAATATTTTCAACTCTGCAACTAATTAGATGTGAGACATTGAACAAGTCACAGAGTTTCCCCCTGTTTCAATGTATTCATCTGTAAAATAAAATAATTTCACTATGGTATCATTTCAGAGGTCCTCTGTATTCTGAAAAATATTTAATGCATTAGTCATTTTCTCACTGGTTACTCCAACTCTTCATTAACTGAGTGAGTCAAGGATGTTTCCTTTTCTAAAATTACAGAAAACCTTCATGCGAAGCAATACTTAACAATTTATTCCCTGGAGATTATTTTCTATTCCCTTTAAATATGCTTTCATATATATGTATACCTTACTGTAAAGGTAAGGCATAAATATATACCTCAAGGTAAACTTCATTTGTTTCATGACTTAATTTTCATATTTTAGAAATTCTGCTTACTTTTTATAGTTTTTAAAAGAAATTAGTTGTGACGATACTAACATTACTCTTAGTTTAATAGAATGGATACTACGTGAGCAATACTTGTAAACTTTGAAATGACCATATTTGCTTATCTACTTTCAAATCGAAAACTAGTTAATGCAAAATTAAAAGGCCAAGAAAAGGTTCTGAAGATGCTTTGGCAAATATGTGTTGTCTCACATGTATTAAACATTTGTATGTATTCTTTACCCGACAGTCATTTTTAGCAATTAGA
Source organism: Otolemur garnettii (assembly GCF_000181295.1). Classification (NCBI taxonomy): domain Eukaryota; kingdom Metazoa; phylum Chordata; class Mammalia; order Primates; family Galagidae; genus Otolemur; species Otolemur garnettii. Next base: position 5,012,765 of record NW_003852459.1, read on the forward strand.
AAGAGGTGTTCAATTGTAAATGTCCTTTTCACTCATCATTATATTTGGTAAAAGAGCTGATTGGATTATCTCATTTATTGTTCAATACTTTCATTTTCGATTTGGCTTGAGAAATTGGGAGTAGAGAAAGTTGAGTCACTTTTCAAAGAAAATGCCTTACTCCTCCAAACCTTAACTACAGCCTCAGCATCATTTATGATACTACAGGCTGCTTATGATGTTTTAGTCTTTAATATTTCCATAATTGACCGAAAAAGTGGAAGTTTCTTCTTTTAAATTATACTAAATCCGCTGCCACTCCCTCCCTTCTCAGCATTTGACTGTTTATTTCAAAATCAATAGTTACAGGGAAATAAAGGAAAGAAATCACAACAGATTACATTCTTCCTGGAAAGTGAAAAAGAGAAAAGAGGAATGGAAGAGTAGCAGCTACTTCTTTCCTATAATGGTAGGCAAGTTTAGATGAGGATTTTAAATGTTTTAATGTAAACAAGTTTTCATTTTTAGCACCAATATGTAGAGTTTCCTGCTACTTTGCTGTTGGGCCTTTAACTATTTCTCTGACCAGAATTTAGGGGCCATAATATTTCAGATTATGGAAATAGTATCCATACCATACATCATCTCTATAAATGGAGATTTTAGGACAAGCATTGGGGCAAAGAAGAACAATAACAAACTGTGTTCCTAGTAATACTGGAATTAATAATTCTGACTTCCTGAACGAGAAAGGAGTGCCAAGAAGTCAAGTACCTTTTCCAGGATTCGTGACTTACAGACAAATTTACTCCTTACCTCTCTGCCATTTTTTGTTTTTCTGAACTTCTTTATGGACTTCGTATGTCCTTATTTTTTGCCTTAAAGTCACTCTAACTAATAACTAATGAATTTTTTTAAATTCAGTAACAATTTTAGAAATCTTAAGAAAATTTTCTTCAAAGAGTACTTCTCGCTTGTGGGGCTATTCTTGCTTTCTTGGTTGTGCCTTTTTAGGCTCTTGTTTAATCCTTGTCTGAAAGATGAAATATTGGACTTGTAATGCTGCACATATGTTATGTAAATTATAGTAGCATTTGGATTGCTTTGACCTTTACAGCACTCTATAATTTGATTGGCTCACTAGTCAAGTTCATGGTGTTTACAGTCTTGCCCTTACTTGGATGGACATGATAAGGTATTCCAATACAGCCAATCAAAAACTAGAATATCAAAAAGGTCAAAGTAGTATAATGTTTTCTTAAGCCACAGTCTTCTTTTTACTGGTCAAATAATGCATTCTCCAAAAATAGAGAAATCACATGAAATAAAATGTATCTGTTTTATTTAATTCATTACATTTAATCAATGTAATGATCATTTTGATTATTTTATGTTGATATCAACTTTCCTATTTTCAAACTTGATAGTCTTAGAACTGCTTAGGATTTATTTTAAAGCTGTGCTTTTATAGACTGTGTTTGACTTTTCTTTGATTCGCTATCATCTATAGTAATATCATAGTGCAGTAAAAGTATATGCTTATTAAATAGATGAATAAAATTTGAAAACTATTTTAAACCGGCTCATTCTCTTCCTCTTGCCTGTATGATAACAGTTTCCTGGTTTTCCTTCTTCTTGGTCTTCTTGGCAAGCTTATTTCATACTTTTCAGAGTTCTTCAAGAAAATACTAGACCCTCTTCTCACTAAGAAATTTTATTAAGTAAAACATATTTCAGTTATTACCCACAAGCCAACGTCTTTCAAATGTGTCTCCTATTACTTTCTTCTGAATTCCTGTTCCATCTAATTGCCAGCTTCCATTTTACAATTGAGTTCTACAGGGAACTCAGTTTCCCCCACCCCCCAGTTTCTTTGGCATCACCATCTAATTTAATTCAGAAGAAATCTAGTGGTCATTCCTGACACTGCCATTACTCCCACTTTAATCCAACATAATACTAAAATCGATAGCTTTTGCCTCTTAAATATTTAGTGTATTTCCTTTCTCTTTCATCACTGGGACTTTCCTAGTGCTTTAAAACTTGACAATGTCATTTCTTTTCCATTCTCTTCCTTGTTAATATTTCATTGTTTGAGGGATGGATGCAGACAAAAATTTCTTGTCTACAAGACTTTGCATGGTCTATCATCTGTCTCATTTCAAACAATCTTCTATCTCCACACCCCCCACTGTGCTTCAATGATGCATTTTTGTTCTTACTGTCTTTTCTGTTGCTTCTGCTTCTTAGTCAGTCTAATGTCTTTCCCCTCCCCACCTATAAGAATGGAACTAAGAATAGGGTTTTGTCCACTAAGTGTGTGGAACTGTTCCTAGACACTATAGGCATGCCAACTATAAAGAAGTAAGAAGCAAGTATAATATATGGTCCTGTATTCTCTAGATCCATTGGAAATATCAGAGAAGATTTTTAAACTAAACAAAGAGTAAAATTATTCCAGGTAGATAGAGACATAGGCTCTATGAAAATTGTTACCTGATTAATCTGGTTCACCAAGTAAAGAGCAGGAAAAAAATGCAGAATATCAGTGTCATTTATTGAGATCTGTGCCCGTGGCTCCAGACCATGGCTGACTTAGTTTTTGCTCTAGGGCTATTTTTCCTCATGAGAATTCCAGTGGCTCAGAGAAAAAGAAATGAGCTTACAGAAATTTCTTTGTATTCTTCAATACGTATGAAATATTCAATATTTGTATTTTCTAAAATTCCAAATTCTCTGTAATTTTTAAATTAATTTATAGTTAATTTGTTCATGTATATGCTCAACAGATTATTGTTGAGATACCGTGCTTGGAGCAGAGATATACAAAATGAACAAAAGCAAAGTTCCTAATTTCATGAAAATTGGAGTCTGTCGAAGAAGAGAGATTTACTGAAATAAGCAGACAAATAAATCAAACATTGTACATAATAATGTGCCAAATGCAACATTTTTATTGTTGGGGAATCATGGAGGGTACATGAAGTTACACTACTTGTGTTTGCCGGGTGAAGTCCCCCAAGAGCTGTGTCACAAAACTAGTGCCCCACACCCCCTCCCTCCTTCTCTCTCACTGCTCCCCCATTTCCTCTCCCCTCACCATGTATTGACATCAATTGATCTCATATCATAACTGAGTACCTTGTATTCTTGCTTCTCCATTTTTGTGATGCTTTACTAAGAAGAATGTATTTCAACTCCATCCAAACTAATACAAAAGATGTATAGTCCCCATCTTTTTAATGCCTATCTAGTATTCCATGGTATATGTATACCACAGCTTGTTAAACCTCCTGGATTGGTGGGCAATTAGGTTGTTTCCACAATTTTGCAATCATAAATTGAGCTGCAGTAACAGTCTAGTGCAAATGTCCTTATGACAAAATGATTTTTTTTCTTCTGAGTAGATGCCCAGTAATGGGATTGCAGGATCAAATGGGAGGTCTAGTTTGAGTTCATTGACAATTCTCCATACCTCCTTCCAAAAGGATTGTATTAGTTTGCAGTACCACCAGCAGTGTAAAAGTGTTCCCTTCTCTCCATAACCAAGCCAGCATCTACAGCTTTGAGTCTTTGTGATGTGGGCCATTCTCACTGGGGTTAGGTAAATGCCAAATGCAATTAAGGCAACGTCTCCATGACATGAAGACATCTAACAGAGGATCCCAATTGTCTAAGAAAGGCTTCTTGGAGGAAGTAGTGTTTGGCACAGAGCTCTGACTAATGAGTATAATTTACCTGATATAATATCGTGTTGCTCCACTCTCTAGAATCCTCCAGTAGCATCCCACCTCCTACGGAGAAATTCAAAGTCCTGATCATGGCTTCAAGGCTATTTCTGCAGATTTTTCCTCTCAGAATTTCACATGCTTTGCTTCCCTTTGGCAGGCCATCACCAGCTTAAATTTCACATTCACAAACTTCCAATCTAAGGAAATAGAGCTTTGTCCAAATTATGTTTTATTTTTTTCATTAATATTGTTCTCTGAAATTACCTATATCCTTGTTTATCATCTCTCTCTCTCTCAATACTAAATCCATGAAAAAATAATTTTTACATCTCTTCTTCCTCACTATATCTAAACCACTGAAAACAGTACCTGGCATGTAGAAAGAGCTTACTATTTCTTCAATGAATGAATACCATTAGATTGGATTCATCTTTCATGATGAATATAGCACCTCTTAGATTTAGCATGGCCCTTTGCTTTGAAAAAACAACAAATTTAATTTTCAAATGATTGAATTCATCTTAATTTAAATGTGAAATTTAAACACACTGAAGTGATTAATTAAATAAGAATATAGTATATATTTAATATAACTGTGATAACATACGTGATATATTTTCCATAAACCTATGTCCTTCTTAACCATGCAAGATTTAGAAATAGGTGAATTAAATTCTGTTCACATTTTAAAATTGATTCTCAAAGTACCAAGGTTAAGGTCAACCTTGGTTTTCCGGAAATATTTGCCTTTTTTATCCCTTAGTCAGGCCAGAGTCATTTGGCCTCCTTACAAAGACCTTTCCTGCCTCTGTGGGTTCTCAGCTATGTGTGGGAGAGACCAGGAATTATTCATCTGGGCATTGGTATAGTGTTTGATGAAATAGTCAGCAGAATTGTCAAAGGAGAAACAACTTAGGGGTTAAATGGAAGCAAATTTATTTTGTCTATATTTTCCCCCTATACGCTCAGTGTAAAAATAGTGGCTTTGCTTGAGGAAAATATAATAAATTCGTTTCTTATTTTCAGCAGCATCAAGTATCTGTCTGAAAACAGAAACAATGTGTTTTAATGTAAAACCACCAGCTTTGATGGGAAATAAGAATGAGTCAAACAACTCCAACAAAGTTAGCCAAACAATATTTACCAAATGAAGTCGTATAGAATATATCTGGCAATCATAGACTATCAAAGTCCTTTCCCACAAGGCCAAATCTCAGTTCTAAAAGCCTTAACATTTTCCACTTAAGTTACCTTAATGGTAAAGGAATTGGACATTTGGGGATTTGGGGTTATAACCCCAAACCGCCTACTATAATCAAATAAGTTTTGTAAAATCCCATAGTTCATCATAAAATTCATGGAGATTGTGCTTTGTCTACCAGAAAATTTCCTTCTGTACTCTCACAGAGCTAATTCTCAAGTCTTTGAGTACGATTATCCTTCAGGGAAATTTGACACTTAATTGCCAGTTCAAGTCATTGGCAGTTTGAGAGGGACTGTTCGATGTGGTTAGAAAATGAACTGTCACAGAATGCTGGAATGAGGGAAATTAGTGATTATGGACTCACCCCTTTTGTCTTGCAGAGGATATACAATGGTTCAGCAATGTGCCTTGAAGTTCGTCAGCACCTAATTCACCCTTGAATCCTTCCTTCTTGTCACACCGTCTGCCCCATGTCCCACCAGCCCCCTCTCCCGCTCTCCCCACCATGTACTGGCAGCAGTTGATCAAGTATTGCTTTGCCAATACTTGCCACTGCATTGCTCTACATGAAATTTCGTTTCTGGGAAATTTGTTTCATAATACCACAATATGTGTATAAAATAATCAAAACATACTATGAGGTAAAGCTCATGGTGAACTCATAAATTTTAAGAGATGGGAGTTCATATTTAATAATGTTCAAAACACCTTTAATCTCTAATAAGAAACTGGAATAAGAAAAACACCATATTTATAGTATGTGATGGTACATGATAAAAAGAATTGCAAAAGTGAACGGGCTGTGGGAAATAAATATAATTGTAAAGTCTTTCCATTCCTGGAAATTTTAAAGACAGTATTTTTACTTTCACCAGAAAACTGTGGAAATTTTCTGCATTATTATTACTTATTCTCCATAGCTGGGAAGTCAACATTGGTGTGCCTCAGAAGAAGCACTATTACTGAAGAAAAAAAGAAATTCTTTCCGACTTATCTAATTTTATATGCATACTTCTACAGTACTGTATTAGACAAACCCATTATCACAATTAAATGTAAGCAAAGGCTTTGGCCATTTAAAGTACTTGACTTTTCTCTTATTCAAAACAACAAAATCATTCAGTTCAAAATGAGGGAATCAACTGTATAAAAAAAAGAAGATGGATGTAGCATGATTTTATTGGAAGGTGACTAGAAACCTAGAGAACCTGTGGACACAGTTTTTAATTCTACTTTGGACCTAGTATTACACATTTAATAATTTAGGAGGAAGAGAACTTCCCTCTTCCACTCCTCTCATACAGATACAAAATTCTTGCTTTGTAATCCATGGAAACCTACCCAAGGACCAGAGGCACATAGGATTAAAATCTGCAGAAAAGCTTCTAAACAGTGTATGGTAGGTCTCTTTAGGAATTTATTGGCCAACACATTTCCGTGTAGAATGGAAAGAGGATTTTAATAGAGGTGGACCATATTGATCGAGAGACCCTACCCAGGAGTTTCCTCGGATTTGAAACCACTCCCCTATCATGTGATTATTCTCTAATTCCCTGGCTGAGCAAGTAACCATTTTAATTAGACTCTGAGGCAAGCAACATTGTGTCCATGGTAACAGGTATAAAAAGAAGTTTAAAAAAAAAAGGAAAAAAATAAGAAAAAAATGTGATAACTGAAAATGTGTTTAAATCATGATAAAAGGATTTAAACAGATGTTATTTTTTTCAAAGTGTTATTTTAAAAAAGAATTTTAAAGGGCTCTTGATATGAGAAAAAAATCATTTTTGGATGTCTTTAGGGAAGGTTTCTCACTCCTAAATTCTGTGGTTCATGATTGCCATGGGTGAGTTGGGTGCCTGTTAAATGAAAAGAGGTGCCAGAGGGGAGAAATCAGAGAATAAAACCGAGGTGCCTGCAGTTAGATGCTTACATTCAAGTGAGTTAAAGTTGCTTTAGTACTATTTAATAGATTGCATGTGTAACAGTCCTTTTTATTAAGGTTTGTGCTCAGACAAGAGAAAGAGCAGGACTTAGATTTTGGAGACTGAAGCAGGTGTGGGTAAATCTGGACACGTTGCTTGGGAAATGAGACCAAAGGAAGGGAATAGAGCAGAGTGTCCTTATATGGTAGATTCACTTGGTTTCCACAATTTTAGATAGGTCGAAAACTACCAGGTAAAGGGATTTTATTACATAATGAATTTGCTCATGTCTGTATTATGTGCGTTCTGTGTGTGTGTGTGTGTGTGTGTGTGTGTGTGTGTGGAAAGACAGAGACAGTGTCATGGGCGAGTGGCTGCCTCTGACAGCCTTGGTTTTCAGAAGCCATGTAAAGCCATGATGAACAAGGGCTGGTCCTGCTTGTGGTCAATGTTTGGTTTTCTGCCAGTGATTACCTTCCCCAGGAAGAGTGACTCTGCCACTTTGATTGAAACGGTAATGACACCCTAAAGTCAACTGTCCCTTGGAAGGTCCAAGCCAGTTCCATGGAACTAAGTGAAGGGTGAAGTTATAAGAGGAAACCCGGAGAGAGTAGGAGAAACTCAGACTTCGGGCCTGGCAGAAGGATGGCTTATTTTGGCTGGATTCCTCCTGAAGTTTAAATACCTACTGGTTGAAAGCAAATTGGACGTTAAGGAAAGCTGGAGTGCCCATGTAAAGGAAAACAAACAAGCGTGACCCCAAGTTTGTCTTGGAGGAAATCAACCCTCTTGTTCCCTTCCCTCAAATGTTGAAAGAACCTAAATATTGCTTTGTGTGCAACGTAATTTTCAGTTCTTTGGCTTTTTTTTGTAAATAAACTGGTTCTCTGAGAAAATACCAGCCAGTGGAGGTAAACTCTGAGGAGGAGGAGAGCATGTGGGAAAACAGTAGAGTTTAAGAGACTTTATTTTAAATTTATGCTTAGATCTGATATTTAAATTAATGGGCTTCCTAAGCTTAGTAAGTCTATATTTATCATATAGGATAAAGAGTAAAACAGCACAGCAGTGATTATAAATCCTTTTTATTGAACACGGAATTTCATTTCATAAATCATTCACAAATTGATATAGTAATTACATAAAGACGTTCCTAGTTATACACACACGAACACAGAAATTTACACACACATATAAAGAAATTCTCATACAAACACACACGTACATATCCATACCTAAATGGAACAGGATAAACGTGGCTGTGCCATAGCTTGGACATGGAATTTCACATTATAGATGAATTTCATTTCTGCTATTTCATTGCAATGTAGGTATAATACCTACTTATAATTAAATTCTATACCCTGAAGTTTCATTTTACGTTGTCCCAATTTGCCTAAGTGAAAAATTCTTTGTACATGTTATTAAGACATTAGTAATAAAAGGAAGATCTTGTCCCAACATGTGTTTTGGGGGGATATTATTTCCAGGATATTAATAGGTGTTCCATGAGGAAAAGGTCTCCCAAACTACATATATTTATAAAAATGGTAAGTTAAAGTCATTTTTTCATGACAAACTTCAAGAATTTCAACTTATTTCTTTGTTATGGATCTATCGATAAGAAAAAAATTTTTCACTTTTTGCCAAATTTGTTCAGAGCAAGTTATTTTTCACAGCGTCTTTTAAGAACAATGGAACAAGAGATGAAATACATGAACAAATAGGACGTTGCTCTGGTTCAAATAATTACTGCACAAAAAACGATATCCTGGGAGGCACCTGGGGCTCAAAGGAGGAGGGCACTGGCCCCATATGTCAGAGGTGGCAGGTTCAAACCCAGCCCTGGCCCAAAACTGCAAAAATAACAACAACAACAGCAATATCTTTTTAAAATGAATACTAGGTGCTCACCTAGTAGGCCAACCACTGAACAGCCACTTGTTTTATTGGGAAATCCCCATGAAAAACATATGGAGATGTACACTCACTGAATAAGCCAACTAAAACCCAGAAAGGCTGCTGCCCAGGCAGCTAGCACAGATGAAGCTAACATTTCAAACTGCTTTGTGTTTATTGTATGCTGTGTTCTACCAAGGATATAGGCTGCCTACTAACTTATTTTTCAAATCTAACATTTAATCAGGGTCCATGCATGTACTAAGTAAGGGTACAGTGAGAAAAAGAAAATTAAGTATCTCTCTTTGTGTTATGATTTCAGAGGTGCCAAGTGGTGCCCCTTCCTCAAAAGTACCTTCACAAACCATCTACATAACATAAAAATTATGATTAGAAATGCATCTCTTAGAAGATTTATTTTCTAACTTGAAAAATGCAGATGTCCTCGCAAATTCATTAAGACATTTCAATACTTTAAGTTAACAAATCTGCATGAGCAGAGACATTACTTAGAAAAAACTTTAAAAAAATGCAGAGAACCCTATTCTTTTTTTCAAATATAATATCTAAAGTTTGATTTCGGAAACCTTTATTAATATTTTGAAGTTCCCCAGGTAATTTTAGCAATCGCCACTTAAATCTTTATCAATCTTTTCTCTTCTCAATGTGAGTGGATTAATTAGAGAGACATTATGACAGCAAAGGAAAAAACTGCAAAAGTTGAAATCTCAGCTTTACCCCTTAATTATTGTAAGACCCTGGATAAAGGAAATCATCCCCCTTGGCTTCAATGTCCTTGTTTTATACTGGCCCTACCAGGTGAGCACCTAGCATTCATTTTAAAAGGATATTGTTTTTGTGCAGTAACTATTTGAACCAGAGCATCCTCTTTGGAGATACTAATATTCCTCAAAAGTATTATTATTGTTGTTAAAAGGTATAATGGATGCAAAGATCTGTTTGCATGCTATATACTTGGTATTTAATTTTATTCATGATGCCACATGGAACACTAGGACACTGTTTCCAGAATGAGGAAGACAGGCTGCTACAAAGGGGAAGGATGCGTAGCAAGGGATGGGGCCCCTGCCTTTCTGCTTGACTTTCCCTTGTTTATGATTCCTCCCTCCCTGGGTCTTTGTCATCAGAACAGAAGTGAGGGATACTTTAGCCTAAGAGGTGTTTTCTGGTCTTGTCGTGACTGAGTCCAGGTGGGATCTGACGTGTTTGAATGTTTCCTATGGCAGCTACTGTCTCTCTGAGTAAGATCAAGTCCATAAAGCAGAGCAGATCAGGCTTAAGGGCTCAACGTCAATGTTATTGATTATGGTTATTGACTATATGTACTATTTGAGTACCCAACTTCTAGAACATGAGACTGACAAAGAGCAGGTTGCCAATGAACTATTTTGAGAGTTAAGACAGTGGTCTTAGTGTTCTTTCTTTCTTAAAGAAAATTATTTTTAGTGGTAAAAAAATATCTAAAGTGAATTATTGCAAAATAGTATGTGAATATGCAAATATAGCTTTGTATTTTTAATTGTGACCATTTTTCTTTCACTGGATGAAAACAATATACGGGACCTCCAATCCTTGCTTTTCTTCTTGTTCTTTATTCTCCTTCCTCATTGATTCTTTGGACCTTATGACTTAACTAAACCTAAAAATCCCAAATTATTTAAACCATATTACAGAGCTGTTTTACATTGTAATCACTGGCTTCCATTTGAAAACTGTGCAAATTTACTCAAATCTTAAATTTTGATTTTAATCTTGTCCATAGGTCTATTTTTTAAGATACCTTTCTTCTTGTGTATTAAACACTTATCCATCTCCAAGTGCAATGTCTCTATTTTTAAATGTATTAATGTAAGATATGATCAAAGTGCTATCAATGGAAATAATGGGTTTCTACATAAAATGGAAGGTATAAATTATTGGAGTATTTTTCAGACAAAATTTCTTAATCTTCAATGGCAGAAATGATTTTAAATTATGTCTCAACATACTTGTTGATATCACAACTTTGGCATTAGAAAAAGTGAATGTTTTCATAAAATAATTTTGATTTACCTTTTCATGGATATTCTACTATAACTACTATAAGTTATACAATATAGATGTATACAAAGAAAATTTAAAAATTTTTCATTAGCTGAACCATCTTGACTATTACCTTTGAAGAGACATGGACAGCCATAAATTTGGAAGGTTGTGTAGCAGCGAAAAAGAAATTTGTCCGCCAGCTCCCTCTATTACCCAGTAATTCCCTCTTAACAAAACCACACTACCCAGACATTGATACGAAATTACCAATATCTGACCAGATTTTTATCTGAAAAAAATGGCAATTTCTTTCAGTTTCATTAAATATTAAGCCAGTTACATGGCAGAAAATGGCCAAATTAGTTCTAAGTTTAGCAAAAGGCACATTCTTCCCAAACAAAAAAGTAAAGAGAAAATCCCAAAGCGGGGAGAAATTCAGACAAACAAATTAAAAAAAAAAAAACTTATGTAATTCAAATAATTTTATCAATTAAGTAAAAGTATAGATCATCTTTTGTCATACAGATGTTAATAAGAATGAAATTTACTATAATGACTTTTTTAAATTTGTATTTCATTATAACTTCTTTCAATTGCCCCTTTAAAATTGTGTGGGCCCCATTTTTGATGACATGAGAAGTCTTCTAAACATTCATTATGGATAGTGCTAATGCTTACAATGAAGCTCTTACAGTAATATGTGGTTTGTTCATTAAGAAATAGATAGAAAAAAGGGGGCTTGATAACACAAGATGTACAGAAATAGACATGTTTTAATATCAAAATGTTCCTTTCATTGTATCAGTTGTCATGAAAAAGTTTCAAAATATGGATATTAATATAATTCCAGGAGAATAGCTCCAAGACTCACAATTTCAAAATTAAAATCATTATTTAACATTTGAGTAAATTGGCACAGTCTTCAGATGGAAATGAGTGATTATAATGTAAAACAAGCCAGGATAAATTTAATATGAAGGTAAAATTAACTCTAATTATGTATGTCATAACTGTTTACTGAAGCAGCCCATTCTGCCTGCAAGTAACTTAAAAAATGGAGTTGGGGAAGGGGTAGTGAATAGATTTTGGAGTCAATCCCAGATCTCTTTATTCTGCCTTCAAAGTTTCTCTTAACTAGTCAAACTGCGTCACTTCATCCTAAAGCAGAATGTCCATGTCTATATCATATATTACTTTTGGGTCAAGCTAAATTTATTCCATAGTGTAAGCCCCAGGGAATGTGAAAATAAATACCTGAATAAAAGTTAAGAACAAAACAAAACAAAAAAACTTTGTTTGCTCTGTTTTTCTTTTTCTCACTTCTCACTTCTTTTCTTCTTCCTTCTGTTCTTCATCATCCTTTTTAAAGCTGGTGCTCCCTGTGACACACACTCTTACTATTGGCCTTTAATAGCGGCAGAGGGTAAAGTAAGGGAGATCTTAGGGAAGTAAGCTTTAGGTTTTTCAATTTATCCATCAATAAGAGACATTTTAGTCCATCAATTTCACTGGTAGTAAACCTAAATTTACAATATTTTCATGGCCATTTAGCCTTAAAAAAAAAAAATTAATGTCCTCACCTTTAATACTCCAGAAAACAAAACAAAAACAATAAAAATGGAGGGCTTGGGGGGTCAAGGGATAGGGTTCACCTTTTGGGGGCAGGACACAAATATAAGAGGGTCCTTATCTAACAAAAGCAGTCAATGGTACCTGCTTCTGTGTACCCTCAATGAATCCCCAACAGTAAAAACAAATAACATTTTGCTCTTAAAAAATCAAATAACAACATAAAAATCCTTGTCAGTTGAAAAGTTGAAGTACCTGTGTGCAAATCTTAGCATGTAGCTGCATCTGAAAACTCATTGTATTGATGGTGCCCTTGGGATAGAAGGGGAAGATTTGGGGAGCCCATTAATACCTGAAAGAGGCACTGCCTGTGGTTTGGGTCTGTGTTCACCTTCGTGTCTCACGTGTAGATGCTGAGTTAGATAACGCTGAATTCCAGGCAACACGCTTTTCAGGTTCTGCTTTCAATCATGAAATACACATTCTCCTATCGTAGGAAGATGTCTGATCATCTATTTACCTGATGATAAATTATGCAGAAGTATTTAACAAGTACTCAGCTAAGACTGTGCCTAGATATGGCTATTAAGCTGAAATGGCACTGTTTTTAAATCACAAATTTAGAAAACTATATTATTGTTCTATTTAAGAAAATAATAGAACAATATTATTCCACTGTCATCTTCTATTTCTGGACGTTTGGATTTTAAGTAAAGGTCAATAAGAGTTCAAACTTTCACGAGCATTACGAACAATGCTGATTAAAGTCTTAGTAATGCGATTCTTTCCTCATCATGATACATATACCGTAGTGGTGGTTTAAAACTGGGAACGTTTCTATTTAATACAACTCCTTTTCTAAATGTTAGAAATTGTTACCCTTATTATTTTTTGGTTTATCTGAACACCAATCATAAGAAACTTGAGATTTCAAGTCAAAGTTGCTCTTTCATGGTGATTCTATTTAACGTCTTGTTATATTTCGTGCTCATGTCAAAAAGCCTGTATCTAAACTTAAATGGAAGCCACATATGCAGGCTTGTGAGGTTCCCGAGAACTCTTTAAATGTTCCATGGGCCTCTGCCGAATGAATAATTGTACATCAGCTTGTGGTTCATTAGGAACCACAAATCAGTTGAGTGGGAGGTGTTTCATAGGAAACTATTCAAACCTAAGTTTTGCTAGATTCCTGATGAATAGAACAGCCTAGGATAAGGAACTTTCATCTGGGAGCTCCAAGGTAGTTAGGCTGGTGGTAGCTAAGGCCTATAAAGCTAATTGGGCAGATAAGAAAAAGGGACAGCAATATGGTCTGGACATCGAGAGGAGACATTCCTCGGTGCTTATTGCTGAGTAGAAAGCTTAGCTGGAAGGGTGATCTATAAATGAAATTCACCAAAGAATTAAACATCAAGAAGCATTCTCCACAATGAAAAACATAGCAATAATACTAACAATTGTGATTTTGTTTCTCTGTAAGGGGAAGATTATTTTTGGCATATATTACTCATAAATTGTTTTGTTTTTATGAATAGGATTAACTTCCTTTATAAGTGATATTTAGCTTTCTGAATAATATTTTAAAACTGACTTTGACTAGAGTTGTTTTCAGTTATTGTTTCAATTAGACTACTATTTTAAAAGGAAGAAAACTGTAGCATATTTCTAAAGAGATGAATTCTTGTTCACTTCTCTGCCATTTTTTACCCTATGCACATATGCTGAGAATCATTTAATAGCTAATGTTCTCCACATCCCCATGGAAAGATAAATATGTTTTCCAAGTCTCAGAAATGCATGAGGAAAACCAGGTACCCAGGTTAAGGTTAGATGATATTATGAAAAGCTTTGAAGTTACTGAATCTTACTAAAACTAAAGCAAACCAAAAATAACTTCATGCAGCATTCCAAGGAAGAGTGGGGAGATGCAGAAATAGTCTGCAAAGTTTTTCAGGCTTTAGTGATGGTGATACTTGAAAAGTAAAAGGAAACCTCTGCGCTAATTCAAGTAAGCCTGTCTTTTAGGATCTTAGGCACATACATTATTAATTGAAACCTACTTTGATTGCGTATATGAATTGGGTAACTCTAAAGCAAACCATTTAGGCTTGCTTTCTGCATGTTAGAGAATTCCACTGACCCAAAGCAATACACTGTCCTACATTTCCTTTGGAAGAACTCTAAAAGGTACGTATCACCTAGGGGGAAAAAAAGAGGGAGAACTCTGGGAAATCTGTTAAAACATAGGTTACTTAATGAAAGAAGCTAATTATAATTTTGCAGCTTCAAATGAAGGTGTCCCTGATGGCATGAGAAATGGGACAGGAAATTTCACGTGAAGGAATAGAGGAATGGGGCAACGTGTTTCTTCTCAGTGGCTAATCTAAGCAGACCTCACCTAGGAAGTGACCACAAAGATAGTGCATTTATTTTACAATGTTTCTCTAAATACACCAGATGTAGAAGGGACATGGTAGCCATCATATCTTGTTGACCAAAAGGAAATTGAGTGTTACTAAAAGAATCTAAAAGCAAAACAAACTGTGCATTCAAAACTCTGCATTCAAAACTTCCGCGACCTCCAGTCATCAAGAAATGTGTGAGGATTCTCCCCACCAGGGAATTCTACATTGCATTCAAAACTTCCACGACCTCCAGTCATCAAGAAATGTGTGAGGATTCTCCCCACCAGGGAATTCTACATTGATTCTCCAACAGACACTAGCTGAGTGCCCACTAATTTAATTTAATTCTCACACTATCTATCTGGAGATAGCCTCAGATCACACAAGTTGAGGGCTCAGTATTACAAGAATGCCTCCCACTGCAGATGCCAATGATAAGCCCCAGGTGGTGAACTGTGTTTCTTATCCACCAGGTACAAAGTGGAGTTCCCGCAATCCCCTCCTGGGGTTTGAGTAATGTATTACAGCAGCTCACAGAACTCAGGGAAAAACTTCACTGACATTTACCCATTTATTATAAAATACAAAAGATACAAATGAAGGTGGGGGTGAGGTATAGGGGCAGGTGCAGAGGCTTGATGCCCTCTCTTGAGTACCACCCTCCAGAAACCTGTGTGTGTTCAGCTGTGCAAAAGTCCTCAGAACTTAGTCCTTTGGGGATTTTCTGGATGCTGCATTACATAAGCATGATTGATTGATTGACCATTATGATGAACTTGAGCTTTAGTTTCTCTCTTTTCCAGAGATTGAGGGGGTGGTGCTGAAAGTTCCCAACCTTTTATAATTCTTTGATCTTTCTTGTAACCAGCCCCATCCTAAAGCTACCCAGATACTGCCAGGTACCAGCCAAGATATAGCATACAAGACTCTTTCTACTCAAGATTCCTGATGTCAGGAAACATCAGCCAAGGGCCAAATACAGTTGACCCTTGAACAACATGGGTCTGAACTTCCTTTGGGGATCTTATTAAATTTCTTCCCACTTATGCCACAAGACTAGCACCTCCCCCCTGTCTCTTCCTCCTTCTCAGCCTGCTCAAGGTGAAGAGGATGAAGGTGAAGGTCTTCATGATCCACTTCCACTTAATGAATACTCAATATATTTCCTCTTTCTTAGAATGTTCTGTAATATTTCCTTTTTTTTGTAGATTTCTTTCTTGTAAGAATATACTACATAATAAATATAACATGCAAAATAGGTGTTAATAGACTTTGGTAAGGCTCCTAGTCAGCAGTTGTCTATTAGTAATTGTACGTGGATTTTCGCTGGCATGGAGGATAGTGCCTTTAACTCCTGCACTGGTTAAAGGCCAACTCTTTATATAGTCATGTAACACATAACAACCTTTCAGTCAACAGCAGACGTCATATTTAACAATGGTCCCATAAGAGTATAATGAAGCTAAAAATATTCCTATCACCTAGTGACGTCTAGCCATCCTAAAGTCATAGTGAAATTACTTTATTTATTAAGTGTAGCCTAAGTGTACAGTATTTATAAAGTCTACATTGTTGTACAGTAATGTCGTAGGCCTTTATATTCATTCACCATTGGTTCACTCACCTTGAGCAGTTTCCAGTCCTGCAAGCTCCATTCATGGTATGTGCCTAGTAAATAAATGGGTGCCACTTCTTATCTTTTGCACTGTATTTTTACTGTATCTTTCATACAATACATATGATAGCCAACTATTTTGAACTGCACACAAACTTTATGGACACCCTGTATGTTTAGATATGCTTACACACACAAATACTTACCATTATATTACAATTACCTACAGTAATTAAAACAGTAATATGTAGTACAGGGTTGCACCCTGGGAGATACAGGCTATCCCATATAGCCTAGGTGTGTGTAGCCTAGAGCATCTCTGTGTAAGTACACTCTGTGATGTTTGCAAGGTGATGAAATCGCCTAACCATGTATTTCTCAAAATGCATTGTCACCATCAAATGACACACAACTATATTCTATAATGTCATAATTATTTCTCTTTTCCTGTACAATTAATTTATTTTTATAGCCAAAAGACACTTACTTTCAATTATAAATGAAAAAATATTATGTAGTTAATTAACTAGAAGTTTTGATTATTATATAATTTTGAAATTGTGAAATATTTGTGTTTTATAAGTGGACCCCAATTCAGCTGGTATCTAAATCTAATTTTCACACATAAGATTGCAAATAAAATAATTACAAGTCTTTATTACGAGGCATGTAAACTCCACTGATTCATAGTTGATGTACTTTTCATATTTTATTTTACATGTCAATGTATTCCTGAGTAAAATTATTATATTACATTAACACAGAACTTCTGTGTTGGATGAAAGTTCAACGCAAAATTGGAACTGCTCTTTATCCTACCCATTCAACTTTGGAAGAAAGCGTTTCATTTAGTTACATAGCAGAATTTTGAGTTATTGTTAAAAGTAATTGTTCACCTGCCATCTTTGGCATCAAAATGCGTAAATCTCAGAATGTCTCCAAGAATTCACACATCGAGGGGGAAAAGCAAACTACACAGAACAGTTCTTCCACTGTGAAAAATAGCAAAGTTCCACACCTACAACAAATTGCAAATTTTCACATATTTGCTCCAGGCAAACATTTGCAATTTTCACAGCAAATAAGGCATTTGGCTCCAATATACATTTTTTTTTTGTCTTCTCCCGCCTTGGGGAAAAAAAAAAATCACTCTTCCTATTTTCAGAAAACCAGAAGAACACAGGAGACAAAATTACCAATAATATCATGCTTATTATAACTATTTTAATTTTGGTATCTACCCAGTTAGATAAAAATTATTAGTTCAAGATGACTATACTTGATTCAAGAATCCATGGGTTTGGACAGGAATCTTGAAAATAGAACTGAATTGTTACTGTGACCTGGGATACCCACTTTCATTTTAATCAGAGGGATTGCTCTTAAAATATTGCCTAGTGCTTTCAGGAAATAGAATTTTTTCAGTAATCAACTAAAACGAGAAGTTGGGTTTCCCCTAAAATATTTATTTTTATTTTTTATTTTAGCACTGTAAGGCAATGGTTCTCAGGCAAGGACCAATGGTATTTCCTAATTATCTATATAAGAAAGAACATCGCTAATTAGGAAAGAATATTTTCTTTCTACTGGTACTTATACAAGCATCAGATTACACGGGAAATAGATAAAGATTAGAGATAGTACAGAGTTATTTCTGTACTAATCTCTAAGATTTTGCCTTCTACTGTATTTTATGTAATGGGAATGAAACTGTACCATTATTACAATCAGGACATAGGAAAGTGAACATCATCTGCCCTGGGAGCATCTTTCTTAGGTCAAATTCATCCACAGCATTTTTTCCCTTGGTTAAAAAAAGACGAAAATTTGAGCACTGACTTTAGGTTATAGAGAAAGAACATGTTATTTAACCACTGTTGGTTGTTTTGGGTTTTGAAACCCTTGGCCTGTAGTCCCAGCTACTTGGGAGGCTGAGGCAGAAGAATCGCCTAAGCCCAGGAGTTGGAGGTTGCTGGAGTGACTCCACTGCACTCTAC
>NW_003852459.1:5031181-5037019 GCF_000181295.1 Otolemur garnettii
AAAAAAAAAAAAAGAAAAAGAAACCCTTGAATACTGTTCTGTGCCATTCACTTGATTTACTTAGGAGCCACTTTTTATTTTTTAAATCTAGTAATGAAGGGGTGTGCGGGTGTGAGAGTGTGCATCACACGATAGAGAACTTTACATTGCACGATTGTCTATTTGCTCCTCGTTTCTGGTTTCTGAGCAAAGTCATCATCTTAAAGTACAAAACACATGAGGCTCTGCTCTGCTCTAAAACATGGCTTCTCTGAGACAAAGGAGGAAAAGGCCTATTCTCCTTAGCATCTTTTAAAGATCATCCACAATCAATCTTGTTCTACATTACCAGGTTATTCTCTTCTATCTTTCTTCTATTTATCTTTGTGCTAATGATGCCTGGATATTACTCCAAGTGTCTCTGCTATGTTATCCCAGCATTCTCTGTCCACCCATTTCTCCTACTGAATTCCTCATGAGTCACCACTCCACTAATGGGCCATCTCTTCAGTAACACTTGCATAGTCTCCCTAGTTGGAATTTTTTCTTATCTTCCATACCTCTGCCTCTATTATATTACTTTGGTCATTAATTTTTAATCAATCATTTGTCAGATACATATTGAGCATGTAATATTGTTAACATCACATAGAGACATATCCAAATGTTTTTAGACATAAAATTAACCTTTTAAAAGTCCACAGTAAGGGACATTTGTTCTAATCTAATTATAAAGAAAACTCAAAGAACAGACACTATCTTATTATTTACCAGTGCTTTAAAATGCCAAGTACTTATAATAGTTTTGCAAAAGTTATAATGTTTCACTGTGTGACACACATAGACAATTTCCTCAAAATTTGATTTGTGGAAAATATGAAGCGAAAGAACCCAAAAGATGGGAAGTACTTATATATATGTAGTTTTAAAAAGAACAATTATCTCTACTAAAGATAACAGTAAATTTACAGAGGGAAATACCCTGCTGGCGTGTCTGGGAACTTCCCCTATCAACACAGTAGCAACAGTTCCTACAGCAGCTTCCTATCATTAGTTACTCTGTCAACAGATATATGAAAAATGACCAACATTACTAAATATTAGAGAAATGAAAATGAAAATCACGTAGAAATATCACCTCACACCGGTCAGAATAGCTTTTATCAAAATGACAAAGCAGAGCAAGTGTTGGAGAGGATGAGGAATAAAGGGAGGGCCCTGTCCACTGCTGGCAGTAATACAAATCAGAAAAGCCGGTATAGAAAACAGAGGGAGGGTTCTTGTAAAACTAAAGACAGAATTAACTTATGATTCATCAATTCCACTTCTGGGTATTACCCCAAAGATTTTAAATTAGTTTGATGATGGTATGTCTGCATGACCATGTTCACTGCAGTTATATTCACAATAGCCAAGTTAGGGCATCAGCCTAAGTGTCCATCAACAGGTGTACAGATAAAGAAAGTGCACTTGGTATGCACGATAGCCTGAGAAAAGAATGAAATTCTGTTTTTTGCAAAAACATAGATTGAATTTGAGAACATACGCTAAGTTAAATGTCAGGTAGAGAAAGACGCGACCCACCCGCTCGCTCTCACTGCTATGGGGAACCTGAAACAATGGAACTCACAGAAGCAGGGACTAGGATGGTTGTGACAGAGGCTGGAGGGTGAAGAGGATCCGAAGCTCAGAGGGACAAAATCTCAAGTAGTCAGGAGGAATGTGTATTTTGTTTGTCTTTTTATCAGTTTTCTATTTCACACCATGGTGAATATAGTTAATAAAAGAACACCATAACATTTTTGACTAGCCTTTGTTTCAAAATTAGTAAGAGACTCAATCTAAAATATTCTCTCAAGAACCAGCACACTGTACCTCATGACTGAATTAATGTACACAGCTATGATTTAATAAAAAAAAGAAAATATTCTTACCACAAAATGTTAAATATTTCATGTGATAGATACATTAACTACTGTGATTTCATACCTATAAATTATGATGTCACTTTGTACCCCATAAATTTTATAATTACAAATTTATAATTTACAATTTGAACAGAAGAACTAAGAAAGGTTTTGACCAAATTATCACAAGGTTTTCTCTAATGCTATTAATCTAGCACATAACTTCAATATACCATATAAAGTTTAAATATTTGTTTTTAATATCTCTTTTTGCACATTTAAAACTCTTAGCCAAATTGCCTTAAACAGAGTTGGACCATAATTTTCAAATGCCAACAAACCTGATCTAATGGGGAAAAAAATGGTAATCAGTATTTTTTTCCTAGTTATAGAAAAGTGATATTGTTATTTTTTAACTAAAAAAACACTTTAAATATGTTTAAACCTAAGTTATGTGATTACTCCACAACAAAATCTCTATCTATTACACATTATTCAACACAAATGGCCGCTCTTATGTGCCAGACACCAAGTTCCTTTCACTGTTGCACAACGTATGTCAGGCCTAATCTTTCATCTGAACCACTGTGATCACCACTTCACTAAGCTAAACACCCTCTTAGTACCCTAAAGACAGCATCAGTGATAATAGAACTTGCTGAGTGTTTGCTGTGTGCCAGGTTTGGGACCAAATGCTTAATATGTTAGCTCATTTACTCTTCATGGGAGCCAGATCAAATGTAGATAATATTAAATATTATATGCTTTTTCCAAATAATGAAACTGATGTTCTTAGAGGGTAAGTAAATTGCTTTTCAAATTGCTTTGCTACAAAGTGTTGGGGTTAGCATCTGGAGTAAGTGCTCTCCCCAGAGAGCATGCTTTTAGCCACGATACTATCATACTTTATTTTCTTAGGCTCAGATTTGGTCATTTTTCTTTTTTTGTATTTTTCACCTGCTAACTTGGGGATCTAGCCACAGTTCTAACCTGAGTAGATGATTCTTTTACATGTTCCACACTCTGGAGAGGCCAAAAGGTAAGCGTGAAAGGACCTCTTGGACTTGGGGTCCCTTTCTCTCTTTTTGACTAGCCTTTGTTTCACACTGATTTTCCCATAATAAGGAACTTCCTGTAGGTCCATTCCCTCTGCATACTTAGCCACACTTCTGTCCCTGTGCTACTGCTGTATCTTCTGCCTAGAAAACCCTATCAGGCTTCATCATAGGAACTTAGTGTCATAGTATCAGTCAGCAATTCAACACTGTTGTCATTCTGAGTAGTATGCCTAATGGCAAAAGCTATGCGCAATGCCACCTTGTCTGCCAGCATGCCTAACGCCTGTGCAATGAACTATTTTAGCATTTACTTTTTTTTTTTGGCTGGGGCTGGGTTTGAACCCACCACGTCCGGCATATGGGGCCAGCATCCTACCCTTCTGAGCCACAGGCGCCATCAGCATTTACTTTTTGATATTCACGTTTTATGTTCCTTCCTCTGTTAGACTATATCAGTGGGAAAACAGTTTCTTTTAAATCTTCAACATCTACCACATTGTTTGACACATTAATATACTTTCAGTAAGTGTTTATTCTTAAACTGAGACAAAATTTTTGGTGCAAGAGGAGGCAGAGTTGACTGTCTAGAGTCAGACGGAGACTGCCACAAGCCCACAGTCTCATTCATTTTTAATTAAGTAGTTTGTGATATTAAATACAAGATGAGAGATTGTTAAAATTGTGGCAGTTCTGAAAGGAACTGAGAAAGCTGCACCTTAATCAATACGTGGGAATCTCTTTGTTTTCTTTTCCATGCATGCTTTTTTTTTTTTTTTGATCCTTATAATGTAGATATGAGACAGGAATTGTTACTATCTTCACATAGAGAAGAGGAAATTCGAATTTAGAGAACTTGAACTTCCCTAAGATCATACAGCTAGCTGGCAGCCCAGGAAATGAAACCAGAACATCAGACTCTAAAACTCTTTCTAATTAAGTTTTTAAAAATAATAAAAAAAATTACAACAAAAACAATGTATTCAACTGAGCCCCTCTAATGCACTAGTGATACTCTGTTAGTACCAGACATTTGGGTGGCATGATCACACTACATAATTCATCACTGTGTGATGAGGAGGAAAGGCTTAACTTTGGAATTACTATCCATGTGGTCGTTCCATAACAAGAAATATACATTCAGTGACCATATACTCAATGACCATGTATTAACTTTATGTCTGCCATTTAATGTATGGAGTACATATAGGTATATGTAATCTGGATTATTCATGTGTGTCTTCAATATAATTTTAAGATTGGTTCTTCTGTGTACTTTCAGAATACTTAATATTTTCAAAAGAAAAATGTAATTTAAATCTCGAAATGAAGTCATGTTTTCCTTTTTGCGTGTTCCCCTCATAGCTTTCGTTTTTGTCTGTTCATCTCAGAGTTTGTTTTCAACTACAATATCCAGAAACTATAATACAATATATGTATTAAACTTGCTCACAAAATAGGTCCAAGTCCATATCAGCAAAAATTTAATTTAGTATTTTTTAAATTAGACCTAGCAGAGGTCGAGAGCTGTGTTCCATGATATGATGAGGTGAGCAAAGATGAAGTCATATCCTTTTATATTTGCATTCAATTTGTTGTGCAGTTGAATTCCGTGGGAGGTCATATTTGGGCAGTTTGTAAATTTTGAATAAGAAATTCAGAAATTATTTGGCATACAGAATAAAGCAGGAAAGTGAAATTGACACTCCTATCTTATTAAACTATGTGTGATTTAGTGTGAATTAGAATCTCACACTATATACCATCTAATGGCATGAAATCACTAGAAGGTTATTATTAGGTAAATATATATGCATGCAAAAAAAGAATATTAGCAGAGAAAATTGGTAAAAAAAAAAAAAGAAATACTGATACAAATTTTAACAAAAAGGAGAAAAAGAAAGAACTGATTTGGAAGTATGAAATGATTCAAGTAAACAGAAGAATTTAGATTTGTTCCTTCACATTTTTATTAAAATGAAAACATGTAGTATACAAAAAAAGAGAGAGAGAAATGACTGACAACAGAGATACCACTACAGTGAGATGGATAAAACTTAGTTGCTGTTGGATGAGAATGGTAAGGATAAACCAGGAGGTGAAGTTAGGTGGAGATTAAAAGCCTACCAAGTAGAGATTGTAATACCATAATCTCAGAGAGAAGGCCAGTGATAAACATAGGTTAGTGGAGAGGTGATTATTAGTTTAATAGTTTAGTTTAGGATGAGGATTTGAAAGTTTTTCATGGCTGAAGAAATATTCTAAAGTTGTCAACTGAAAATGTGTTATCTCACAGACACATCTATGCCCAAACACCCAGAAACACAATCTCCTTGCCCTGCCCCAGGGTTAATATGTGCCTACAATGATTACTTCTTATGTCTTGATTGATAATCCCTTTGAACTATACAAAAATATTCCTTATTTCTAACATTAGTGTTCTCAGTACATAGATGACTAAAAATATGTGACTTAACTGAAATGTTCATGTCTTTGTAAAACAAAAAGAGGTGGATATACTTCATATAAGTAAAATATTATCATTAGAATTTTAAATTAAAAAAATTTAAGTGTCGGATCTAAAATAAACACCTAAAAATTTTATACGTATATACCCAAATTTGGATAAGTCTATGAAAAATAATAATATATTAAATTTGTCACTTTTATTTTGAAAATCCTTTTATATACAATTTTTTGAAGGACATAATTTACTGTATGTGAAAAGGGTGTTTAAGTTTTACTTACGCAAAAATCCCTACTGTCATGAGAAGTTCAAATACCAATGTATAATCTTGGTGACATTCTTACTTATTATCTCCCCAAATGGTAATTGAAAAATCAATGTGGCTCGGCGCCTGTGGCTCAAGTGGCTAAGGCGCCAGCCACATACACCT
>NW_003852459.1:5037278-5065188 GCF_000181295.1 Otolemur garnettii
AAAAATCAATGCTGCATTCTGTTTTAATTTTCTTTCTCCACACCCTGATTATGATACTATTTCATCACCTCTTGAAGAAGTATTTACTGAGCATTGTAGAATATAAATGTCTTAACATAATAACTAAGAAAATGCCATGAAGGCTATGTTAAGCAGTTTGATGAAAATATTTCAAATTGTATATAAAACCAGCACATTGTACCCCATGACTGCATTAATGTACATGGCTATGATTTAATAAAAAAAAAAAAAAACTTAATAAAAAAAGAAAAGAAAAAAATACTAGACTCAAATATCTCAGAAGTCACCTTTTTGTCAAATAAACCACTTGGCTACTCATTCCATGTTGTTCATTTTCCAATTGTTTTTATCTATTTGGTTTATGTCCATTTAGCTAACAATAAATTTTTAATACTGTTTATTCCAAAAATCTTGATAGAACCACTGTATGTTAGTAAGCTGGTTGACAAACGCTTTCATGATCTGCTCCATTATAAACTTCTCAGTGCTCCAATTCACATCAGTTACATGATGGTCAATATACAACTGCTTAAAATCCCTTGAAAGTGGTGATAGGATATCATCTAACCGCAGTTATTCCTGTGAAACAATGCTTCATAGCCAAGTTCCTAGATCCTTAAAATGAAGAGCTTAGTAGCCTTAAGACTTTAAATAGTCGTCAGTCTTCAAACTGTATTTTTTAAATATTATTTTCTCACCAAAGTTTTTGAAAGAAATCATGTATTAAAAAATTTGGAAGAAATCCTTTTAGAATGCTAGGAATTCAACTTTCCTATATTGTTAAAATGGGCAGAGACCCATGATTTAGAAGTCAGATAAGCTGGTAGGTGAGTGGCTATTCTTTGGAATAAATCAAAGATTATTTCTTTCTGGGAAAGATGCTTTTTTTTTTTCCAAATTTGATCCTCTAGTTTAACTCTTATGAGAAATCCATGGGAGTGGTGAGCACAATATAATGTGGAAGGAAACTTCTTGGTGACAGAGATAGAAAGAATGAATGATAGTTTCACACACTAGACCAGGCGTCCTCAAACTACAGCCCACGGGCCACATGCCACCCACCTAGGACATTTATCTGGCCTGCCGGATGTTTTTGCTGCTGCTGCCTGTCCTGCTTAGCAGCTAACTTGTCCCGGGGCCCGCAGTCTGGCCCTCCAACGATCTAAGGGACAATGAACCGGTCCCCTGTTTAAAAAGTTTGAGGACCCCTGCACTAGACTATAAAGGATTTTAATTAAATAAAGAACAGGGGAAAATGGTGTATTGAGCAAAAACTTGGGTTCAGCCCAGATTCTTCACTCAATAGCTGTTTGGCATTAGGAGAAATTATCAAAAATTTTATCTATTTTCTTGCATAAAAAATAAAATGTAAAGAGAATGCATGTGTATCTGTAACAGATCTGTGATGAGATTTACTTAACAGGACAAGTGCTCAGCCCGGTGTCTAGCAGTAATCACTGCTCCACCTTCCTTAGCGTTATTACTCAACAGAGAATTGGGGTCATATTTCTGACCCTTTTCTCACTGCCAAAGTTTCCCTGCTGGAAAAATGTGGCCAGGATCTGAGCATAGCTAACAACGAGAGAAGACTGTTCACAGACTCTGTGAGGAAAAAGGACAGGATGTGGTCTCAATGAACATTTTAGAAACCCAATATGGCAGAGTTTCTTCCTTCCTTAGCAGCCAATACAAACAGAGAGGTTCTTTCTAACTGAGCATCAAAATAAAATAAAATAAAGTACTACCAGTTCTATAAAAAGATCCCCTAAGACAAGGCGATACTCATGAATACTTAAAAGATTGATTCAATAAAGTATAGTAAAACAAAACAATTTGAAAAACCACACAACAGAATCAAGAAAACAAATAAAAAATATTAGAAACTGTGTGATATCATTATGATTTGAGATAATACTTTATCTCTTTACATGGAGGAAGGAAAAGGGAAACAGGAACAATCTGAAGTCAGAAAACATTGCGTGAGAAAGAAAAATATGATGGCTTAACTGAAACCATGATGGAGTTCAAAAACAACAATTAAGGTCCAATAGTACAGTGATTTGTAGAAGCTAAACTTAAGAAATTCAACCAGAACTCAAAGGAAAAATGTACAAAAGACGGGGAAAAGTAAGAAAGGTCAAATACAGATAGAAGAAATAAAATATGAGACAAAAGCCCAAAATAGGAGCAAAAATAAAAAGACACTATCAAATAATTGATTTTAAGGAAAAAAAATCTTTTTTGGGATTGCAAAAAATAACCAAAGCTCCAGATTGATGCAGCTCAGCAAACATCAAGAACAAGAACACTGAAGAGACCATGGTTTAAATATATTTGAAGAAAAATTTTAATATTAATAATAAAGAATTCTGTGAGCAAGTAAGTTAGTAAGTAAACCATATGGCAGTGACTTAAAATTTTGTGAAGGAACCAAATATGATGATTGATAATGGGTACAAAAATACAGATTTTATCAACAGATAGTGCAACTATTGAACCAAGCATGAGGGGATTAAAATCATGGCGACTTTTTCTTGTCATTCAAAACAATTTCCATATTCCTTCACTCCGTACATGGTATGTATTAAATGAATGTATTGGTGTGAATTTTATACCATGTCCAAAACCTGCCCTTTAAAATGTTATACAAAGAAAATAAAAGGGGAAATATTATAATAAAGTAAAGGGAGAAAAGGAAAGGGAAGAAAAGCAGGCAATTTGTGAAATTAACTGATATTTCACTCAGAGAAAAGGACAGCTCATCTTTTCATGGAGCTAAATCATGGTGATTCCCATAGGCAATACTTTCTCATCTTCATCCAGCTGTTTCTCAAGGGTGTGAGGGTCCTTAGCTAGGGACCAGGTTTTCCAAGGATGAAACCATTCAAATCCCAGAAACCTCAGCTATAACCTTAGCACTTCCAACTATTCCATTACACACTGCCACTCTCATGAGGACAGGGTCACTACTTTTTCTTTTTCTTAAACAAGAAACTCTCAAACAAGTTGGCCTTGTGTCCTTGGGCAAGCCATTTCTCTCTCTGGGTTTCCATTCTCTCCCCTAAACATTCCCCTGAAATGGATCAAGGTATGTTTATATTTGAATTTCTATCTGGAGGTGGTTTCAGGATTAGGACAGTGATATTTTTCAATCTTCTCCACCATTTGCTTACTGTGAAGAGGCTTTTGTTTAGTTTTGCCTTGTTTTTTTATTAATACTGATGCCAGTTTCTCATCTCATAATAGACAAGAATGGTGTAGGAGCAAAGCCTATAAATGTAAATTGGCTGGGAATAAGGCCTGTTTATCAAGATTTTAAAAGCTGATCATCAGGTAGAGAAAGATAAAGCTAAATTAATTTATTGGAAATCAAGAAAGTGCATCCCCGGAGAACATCTGTGGAAATACAGAGGAGATGTGTTAGGGTTCTCCAGAGAACAAAACTAACAGAAAGATAGATAGATAGATAGAAGATAGATAGATAGATAGATAGATAGATAGATAGATAGATAAAGGGGAGAGAGAGAATGGAAGCATGGGAACAGGTGCTTATGTGATTTATGGAGGCCAAGAACCAGAGGAAGAAATGCTGCAATTCCTAATCCCAATCTGAAAGCCTGAGAAGGGTGAGCAGAGAGGTGCTGGTGTAGGCTCAAAGTTGGAAGACTACGGAGCCAGGGGCTCCAGAGTCTAAGGTCAGGAGAAGATGGATATCCCAGCTTAAGAACAGAGAGAGAGAATTAGCCCTTCCTCCCCACTTCATTCTATTTGGGCTCTCAATGGATTGCATGGGATTATGCCTTTTCATATTGGTAAGAACAGGTCTTTTTTTACTCACACTACTGATCCAAATACTAATCTCCTGCAGCGATACCCTCTCAGACACACACACCCAGAAATAGCTTTACCAGCTATCTGAGAGTCTCTTAGGGCAGTCAAGTTGGCACATAAAATTAAACATCACAAGTTCCCCCCTATTGATGTGGCGCCCATATGCCTCTCCTTAAACCACATCTAATCTTCAAATAAAGACAATAACAGGTTTGGGACTTGGGGACGTTTGACCTCTTGTGTGAGATTGTCCACACATCTTTCTCACTGGTTTTTGTCTCTGCTAAATGCTTTCTTATTAAGAAGCACACTCTAAGCATTATGTGTAAATCACTATAATTTACCCTTTCTCTATATTTCTTTATAATCTCTGCTATTTTAATTTCTTTGTAACACAACTTGACTGATCACATATTTAATCATGTGTGTGTATGCACTGATATAGCTCCGTTGTAGAACTGTTATCTGACATACACTATGCTGTCAATTAATACTCATTGAAAATATGAGCAAGACTGGCGTTCTCATAAAGAATCAGTTTTAAATCTACTCTAAAATGGATCCATTTTCCATTAATTCACAGTCTTTATAGAAGATTGTGGCAGATTTTAAGCTAAACATTATTCAAAAAGGTTTTGATAGAAAAAAATCATTTTATCGTAAGCACATTTGCACTAGACTGTATTGTGGCTCAATTTACAATTGACAAATTGTGAAAATAACCTAATTCTCACCAACTCAGGAATGGACTAACAAGCTGTGGCATATATATGCCATGGAATACTAGTCAGCCACTAAAAAGATGGTGACTTTACATCTTTTGTATTAACCTGGATGGAGTTGAAACACATTCTTCTTAGTAAAGCATCACAAGAAAGGGGAAGAATCCGAAGTACTCAATTCTGAGATGAGGACAATTGATGCTAGTACATGGTGGGGAGAGGAGAAATGGGGGAGAGAGGCAAGGAGGCAGGGGTTACAAGGGTCTTGGTGTTTGACACACCTCTTGGGGACAGCACACAATTATAAGAAGACTTTACCTAACAAATGCTTTCAGTGTAACCTGGTACTTTGTACCCTCAATGATTCTGAAAAAGTAAATAAATGAATGAATAAAGAAAGAAACTAATTAATTAATTTGCACCTAGCACATCCAGTATATAAAAAAGGTGTTGATAAGTGGTAGGACTATCAATTATGCTCTAAAAGAACATTTTATTTTAACATTTTAACATCTTTCCAGTTTACTTAGCTAACTTAATAGAAATATTCATTTTTCAATTATAGCTAATATTCATAGGAATATTTTAAAATATATAAACTGTATGAAATTATTTTGTATTGATTAAATAATTGTTGAAAGTTATCTGTCAGTCATACAAAATACACTTTGAGGGAGAAGGGTTGTTAACTGCTTGGTTTATGATGAGCTCTCATATTGGCTACCAATCAGTACCATTATCTCAAAACTACTCACTCCTAGCTCTTCATAACCAAATTGCATCAGCAGTATACATTATATTATCTATGTTTTCCAAGGGATGCTGCATTTAGCCATTTTATTCGGACATTATCACAGTCAATATTAAACCTTGACATCTCCTTGCTTCTTATGTATTAGAGTGAATTGAGAGGCACAAATCTGCAACTTAGTCATAAGAAATAAGGAATCACCATTTATACTTAATCTTAGTCAAAAGGTCAGCAAGTGATTCACATAAAATTCAAAGAAGTAAGAATATAAAAATAATTGCATGAACTTTGCTTTGAATCCATACAGAGGATTCTCTCTGTAGAAATAAAGTTAATTTGACAAAGAATAAGAGACAACTTAAAATAATCTGTTTAGTATGTTATCTTTATCTATACTTTTTATTACATAAATTAAAAATTAATTTTTAATAAAGAAAATAGTTTGATGAATAGAGGTGTGGACCTAGGAGAAATATTACTGACTATAGATAGAGTTTTTGTCAAAAATCTATCTCAACTTACTTAGACTTCTACCAAGCTTCCTTAAAATAATATCAATAACATGTAATGTTTTTATATTAAATAACATTTATTTTAATGTTATTATTAATAAATGTGGTATTCAAATTCAAATTTGTGGTTGTTTTAAACCATACCCACTGTTTATTTGGTTCTTTTCTCTTTGAGAGGTAGGCCGTGTGTCTTCTCCCTTTTAATCAAGACTGATTTGGTGGTTTGCTTGTGGTAGATAAAGTTCAACAGATGTGATTCTGTATGACTTATAACTATAGGTCATAAAAAACAGGCAGCATCCTCCATTTGAGATGTTTGATTTGGAGAAAGCCAGCCTCTCTGAGGAGAACTGATCACTCTAACACTGCCATGCTGACAAGGCCACACTTGTACTCTAGAGCACAGCTCAGCTGAGGTCCCAGTCAAAACACAGCACCAGTTGTGGGCCACGTGAGTGAGCCATCTTGGATGTTCTACCCAGTTGCGCCTTCAGATGACTGTGCTCTCCGAGGACTTCTGACTAGTGTGACAGAAGAGACTCCAGCAAGAACTGCCCAGTGAGTGCCTCCAAAATTCCTAATCCTCATCAACAAAATTATGACCAAAACAAACTCATTGTTGTAAGAGACTAAATTTTGTGGTAATTCATTGTGCTGGTATATTAACTGGTAGGAAATACAGAGTTGTACTTGTGCAACCTTTTTGACTGAAATCATGCCATGCATTAATTTATCAAATTATCTATTTATTCCACCTGATGACGGTCCTCAGGGGAATATTTTAGGCCTGCTTTTGTTCAGGTTTTAAGTTTCTTACAATGGACTTTAGGCAAAATGGATTACAACTTTCAGATAATTTCTCTGATACTCTCCATTATGTCAGACATCTGTCGGTTATGCTGGGGTTTTGTTTGTTTGTTTTTGTTTGTTTGTTTATTTATACTTTCTGGTCATCTTTTCCGTTTATGACACCCTGGGGAAAACAACTCTCAGATTTTCTTCAACTAATATTAGTTAACTTTTATGCAATTAAAATTTGTCTACAGATCTGTTTCTTAAACCATAATTTGTAGAAGTTAAATAACAATGATATTAAATTCGGCCAACTGTTTTTCTTGTTGGATTTAGCCAAATGTCCTTAGAGGAGTGGAAAATGCTGTGTATAATTAAATATATAATTATTATAATTGCAAATACATAGTCACCTGGGTTGCAGATAGTCTTGGCAATGACATTACCAATCCTCTCTGTTAGATATTCAGAACGACATATGCCAACTACTTTCTGTGTAAACATAGAGAGAACAGAAGGCTGTCCAAACCTAAAGATGCATACAATCTATATTTTCTTAAGCAGAGAACATACAGCTTTAAGACATGCTAAATACATCTAATTAGGAGATGAATTAAATATATAAGGCACATTCCTGTTAAAGAAATTTTAAAGGAGTCTTAAGAATTGGGCTCTGGAGCCATATTGTCTGGGTTCAAATATAGCTTCAGCCCTTATAATACAGACTACAAATTATTTAAGAAAAATTATATTTCCTATCTCTATGAGCATATTTCTTAGCCTTCTTTGCTCTGAGTTCTTGGAAAGTAATTATGAACAGAAAGAATATGAGGTGCTTATTTGTCTCACAAAACCTTCTTATTTCTATTGTCTTGATATACCTTTTAAGTTATTTGTAATATTGCAAACCATGTGTTTAAATTTTGTAGAACTTTTATTAGCCTGTTTCCACGAATGATTGTGGGGAAGAGTTTCCCCACTCTCAATTCATCAATGACCTGGGGCTACAATCAAATATAAAAAGGAAAATGTGCATCTATTATGGAAATCCTTTCACCATAGAGGATGTATATAATTTTAGAGAGGCCACAGAATCCTAATATAACCACTTATTAACTGTGTGACTGTGATAAAATGTAAAGTTCCCGTGCCTCAGTACTGTTATGTGTAAAATGGCCGTAATAACACCTCCTGCTGAAAGGATTAAATGAAGTGGTATATATTAAGCAATGAGAACAAAACAGGATCCAGGATAAGCACTCTGAAGTTTTATCTATTATCGCCATTGTGGTTATGAGGATTCAGTATGTACAATATTTGACTGCTAACATCATTATATTACACAAATAAACACTAGGAATTAGGGTTTGACCTATATGACAGTGAAAATGTTAATACTTCCCTTGTTTATTCACACATTAAAATATCCCACTCCTATGTACTGAAGATAGAACATTGAGTATGGCAGACACCCTTCCAGTCCCCACACAGCACATCGCCTAATGGAAAAACAGACAATTACTCTGCAATAACATTCCAGTGGGACAAGTCTCATATTTGAGATAGCAAAGGATGAAATGTAAGCAAGCAAGTAGGGCTCCCACAAAATCCAAAGGAATCCACGACTGTAAGACAAGACCTCTTAGTGGGAAAGTGGGAATAATCAGAGACTTACTGAGGTGAAGAGGGTAGACGTGGGGATGAGAAAAGAGGGAATAGAGGCATTTGGACAGAAGGAAAACCATGGACTGAGGTAATGGAAACACAAAAAGGAGCCGATTTTAGGTCCACTGCAGAGCCCCGAGTTGATGTGAGGAGGACTTGAGGTCAGGGAATGTTGCTCATGTGAAGTTTATATGTTTATCTAGCTGACAAAGCTACACAGAACAATGGGGATTTGAATGAATTATTGTTATTTCATACAGGACAAGATCCCTGCCTTCTGAAATCTATTTTCAGAATAGATTCTGAATTCCACTCTTGGAAAATCTCTCCTTAGGGCTCATCAACACTATGGAGGAATGGGAGGCTCTAAGAGGACTCCTTAATAAAATTCTGCTTTAAAAGAAAGAAAATCAATATAATTGTTTCAAAGATAAATAGAAAAGAGATCCTAGTAGCCTCAAAAGGGTTGTTAATCGCTACTTTACTGGATGTATCCTTCAATGTTTTTCTGTTTAGAAAATATTTATGATAAATTTAAGTACAGTAATGCTTTCATAAAATTTGAAAAAACCTAAAAGTTTATAGAAAATAATTATCCCAAATACTTATAGGTAGTGTTAATTTTTTGTAGTTCTTTCCAATTTTTTTCATATCAATACACATTTTTCCTACAAAATTGGAAACATAATTTTATAACTTGTTCTTATTTACTTTCTATTTTGAAGTATTACCAAACATCTTTAAATAATCTTGGAAATTTTCAAGTATTACCACTGATGGAAGTGCTTTATTTTAAATGTTTATCCTTTCTTCCATTGTTGAACACAATACAGATTCTGATTTTTCTTCTTAGAAGATAACTCAAATGACCTTCTCCATACCTGGTATAAGAATCATGTGTACTTAGAAGTAGAAATATTTGATTAAAAATATGATTAAGGGGGCGGTGCCTGTGGCTCAAAGGAGTGGGGCGCCAGCCCTATATGCCAGAGGTGGGCATATAGGGTTTTCAAACCCAGTCCTGGCCAAAAAAAAAAATGATTAAGGGATGTTTAAGAACACTTGAATATTTATTATGTGTTAGTTCTGGGAAATCACATTTTAGAATCTGAACTTAATATAACATTCATACTACCTCCCTCTCCTATTGCATACCTTATAACCAATGGCTGTTTAAGGTAGATATCATGGCATCTTTATGCTGGTCACATGGAGCTTTTTCCCTAAAGTTTGCTTTGAGGATAGATCTAAAACATGTGTGCAATTTTCTGAAATGTACTATTTATTCCCACCCAATGTTCAGACCTATATAACAACCTTGAAGCCATAGCTTTCTCCATAGCTTCACTGTGCTTTAATCTGCATGACATTGAAGGCCAGTGTCAATTATGACAAATTGTGAAGCTTACAACTAATGATACATTTACAGTCAATTCATTTGTCTCTTTGATCATGTAAATGCATTGGCATTCACCAAGCCTGCCATGATAGGACATTATAGCTACTTTGGAGTCATTTCAATGTACACTTATACATCAGTGCAGCTGCCACTAATGTTTACAAGTCCATGTGCTACATATTCTCATGATATTTTTGCAGAGGTTAATGCTCATGCACAGGAGATATATTTATTACGCAGGCAATAACAGGCCCACAGGAGCCATTACAGCTCTTAAGAGATTAGTGTCTATGATTTCTGCCATTTTATTCTATCTACTTCTTACTGTATTTAGCTGGTGGGCTTTTTTCTTTTTTAATTCTCCACTCATATTGAAACTATTTGGTACATTCAAATGGTAAAATTAGTCTTACAAGTTGTAGATTTTAGAACATATTTTTATTGGCCTATAAATCAAAACTTATTTCTAGAATTGCTAGAGGTTGACTTTGGGGTTGTGTCCCTATTCTTGCTAATCCACCCTGATAGTAGTCTAGACAATAATCTACTATTACACAGGAAAATATTTCATATCTTGCAAAAGATTTGGCTATCCTGCAAAAGTGAGAGCAAGGCATAAAATGTTATTCCTTAGATCCACCGCTTTGCAACATAACTTAGAGAGGCTTTCTCTTCAAGAAAAATTCTCACTTTCAATTCATGTTTAGTCTGTTTTTCCTATCTTATCCTTAACAGCTGGGTTATATCGACTTCCAGGGAAATGTGTTATGTATGTTTAATACCAATAGCTAAAAAGAACGTTGAAAACTGAAAATAGCCTTGCATTTAAGTTTAAAACAGTCTGCGAAGAGTTTTTAAATTGATCACCAATTAGTGATCTTGTCATTAATCATTAGCAAGATGATAATGACTTAATGTCCAGTCTTCAAAAACACAGAAAACATAACCAAAGATAATCATTTCTTGTTTAAATCACAGCTTAATCCCTAACATTACTTTCTTTGTTTCAGGAAGCTTCTGGTCCAGGGACAATTTACTTAAACAAGGACAGCATTTAATACAAGGTTTCGGAGGCCAATGTCTGACGACTAGTGTTCCATCCTTCCTATGGCCTTGTCAATTTTACTCTTTCAACCCTGTCTGATCACATGTTCTGAACTTTTACATGCTTAGTCAGGAAGGCTGTGATGACATGAAACCATTCTCAATCCCCTAAAGCCATGCCATGTTTGTTCAAGTAGGAAAGACTGTTGGTCAAGGGGCATTACTCACAGAGTATTTGTCAGGCCAGATGTATTGATGTTCATCCTCTACCTATGAGGCAATGTCTCTGGATACTGAGTCACAGGGGAGGGTTGAACTATTGAAGCAATTACAACCCTGCAGATGTTAGCAAGGGAGGTCCCATTCACCCCATCTTTTTTTTTTCCTTTTTTTCTGGTTTCTTTTTTTTTTTTTTACATGTGACTTAAAAAAGAATTCTAAGCAACATTCTACAATTTTAAAACAAACCTCATAGTTTTCTCTAAAGTCATTTTCACACATTCAAAATCATCATTGAGAGTTTAGTTATGAGGATTAATATCAATGAAAATAAAAAGACATGAGTGGGTCCTATGTTGTGTAAGTGTAATGAAAGATGGTATACATGACTACTGCTATACCCAATGACCTCAATACTGAGCAGGAGTGTTAATGTGAAAATGGTTTTATCACTTCACTTCAGTATTAGCTATCAATGGTGAGGGAACAAGGTTTCCTGACTCACTCTATTTAAAGAACCATAAGTGCCCCCAGTGAATTGGTTTCTCAGGTCAATGGGGAGCATTCATTGATGGCGTACTCTAGCAAAAACCCAGAACTAATTTTGTGTCATTTGTTTACATAAAAGATATTTAAAAGAACATTGTAGTAAATGTTCATTTGAGCCTTTTTAGTTAACAATCTCTAGGCTTTCAATCGTGAAAATATTAAAGGATTTTATAAACAGGGAAGTACCTATGTGCAATCTATTTTAGTTTGTTTTCCAAAAAGAGAATATTTTTACTTATTTCATGCTCATTTTGTATTAAAATATAGTAGGTTTATTCTTATTATATAATAGTCACACCCCACTGTTGTAAACTAGATTAATTCTGCATAAATGATACATCTATGATCTTAAGACTATTTTATTCACAACAAGAATAGTTTTATTTCCAGAGAGTAGTCATTTCTTTCTCTGAGCTTAAAGGAATATTATACAGGTAGCAGTGCCCTGAAAGATAAATGGCCTTTTCAAAACTCAAGTATTTGATGCTATAACGCTTATATCTTGTGGGGGGACTTTTTCATAATGTATGATACTAATAAAAAGCACTGATTTCAGTTTATAGTATAGAAAGCGGGCAAGCTTTGACAGGAGGATTTTTAAATAATTGAGTGATCACAAAACCTAACTTCATTGAGTAACAAAGGTAGATTTTCCTCTAGGGAAGTGGTTGGAGGGTCTCTGATGTTACTAACTTAATTCCCGATATGACAAGTAAATTAGTCATTCAAAAAAAAATAGTGTCATCACTATTTTTGAGACATAGTGAAAGGTAGACTTTATGATGCTTGTTACTAGAAATCATACTTATTTTTATATGGCATCTACAGTATAGGTGTCTGAGGCATAATCCTTTCCAACAAAAAATTCATGTGAAAAATTACTTTTATTTTTTTTCCTTGGGCATACGAAGAGTGTGGGAGATAAATTATAATTGCAGTATAAGAATGAACTATTTTATCTCATTTTAAAAAATATACAACTTTCAAACAGCTTCCAAATTGGGATACTGCATCATTAAGCATTTGACATTTGTCCAGTTAAAACTATTGACTCAGGCTTTCATGGCTTCCCCCTCAAATTACTACAGTGCACAGCTGATCTGACAATATTTTCCATTTCTTATAAATAGCCACAAGAAAAGTATTAATTATCCTTGTACGATTTAATGCACCAACTGCCTTAACCTTTCAGGTTTTCTTAAACGCCAGCATAACAAGGCATATCCATGGCAGCAAATGTGATTTATGACAGGAATCTTTAATTTCTGTTTTTAAATATGTTACCCACCGATCTGCATACATTTAAATTCGCCCGTAACACTTTTCTCTGTCTTGAGGCTGTTGTTTAATATTCAAGGATGATTTTTGTCCACATACATTTTGGTCTATGTCACCTCAGATTAAATTATTACTGTTTGCAGCCTTTTCGGAGCAGGCCTCAGGCCCTTATTTACAAGAATCAATGAAACAGTAATGAAAATCCATTTTTCATACTATCAGCTCTGGCCTGCTTTTATTTAGTTAGCTGTGTCTAAGCAAGCAATTCATTTTGTGCAAATGTCATGTAGAGAAAAAAGGATGAGCCGTGAAAGGGTTAATCATGAAATAAGACCTAAGCTTTCCCCCATAGTAAAAAGCATCCGTAATGTTGAAATTAAAAAAAAAAAAGCCTTTCTTAATATATGCAAAGTAATGTATATTGACACATAAGCAAGGCTTTTCATGATGAATATTGAAATATATATGCAAAGCACAGGAAATGTGTAACATGTTATAGATCTTTCAGTGTACATTTAGAGGAAATGAACCATTTATATTCTACAATTTAGTGAATACCTACTGTTTATTGGTACAGAGCACATAGGAGTATATTTGTCTTAGTAATTTATTTAGGTAAATATATTTATTCTTCTCGGGGTTCTTGTGCTTTTCTTGGTTCTATAGTAGTAGACATAAATATTTAACAATGCATTGTCTCAAATGTTATTCATGTAATTTATCAGAGAAAACAGTGGAGTTGTAATAACTTTTAAGCCTGTACCTTCTTTTAAACCTGAGATTGATTTAGAATGCAGGAAACTGAGCTGGATTTTCTTCATGCTGCTACTGAGAATTATTTACTAGTTCTAACTGAGATAAGCAAAACTAGCCCAGCTACCAAAAGAACAAGGTTCATTTACCTCTTTTGAATGAGCAATCTTAAACTAATATGTTGCCTATACAAGAAAAGGATCAGAGAGAGAAGAGAGTGGTTAATTACTATGAATATATTTCCCTATATTTGCTGACCTACCTACTTTCTTTTATACACACACAGAGATATACATTTATATTACCCTATGTAAGTGTTTCTCTTGAGAATTTCTTCTAAATTTTAATGTAGTTGGCTATAAGGATGTCAGTTCGAATTATAGCTTAAGGTCTTGTAAAAGTGTCTACTTTTTAATATCACAAAAAGAAATGAATAAAGAGTAAAAGCATTTGGAGTCTTCATCTTTGCTGTGGACTTTCTTGGAAATAAAAGCGCGAGATATAGCTGTATATATCTTTTCTATTATATTTAACTTTTTAAAATCTGTTTTCTAAGTTTGGTGATGAGAATTGTTAATAAGAAATATATGGTGCAGATCTGAAAGCTAGCTGATTTGGTGGTTTTGGTTATCTTTTAGAAGCCAAGAGTAATTTCTATAGGCCATAGCAGAAAATCCCTGTGTCGTAATCCTGAAGCTGCATTGGAACCATGAGTTCAGTATGGCCATTGCTCACACAGCCAGCAGCACTGAGAGCAAGGCAGCATCTGGTAACTGAACAATTCCTTGTAAACCAATCAGGTATGAGACCAAAGCATCCACTCAATCTTAGTTCCTAAAGTTGTCCCTTCCTTATCAGATGCTGTGTCTGTCACAGTGCAGTTTTTGTTCAAATATTAAAGCCCTGTATATTGAAATTTTAGACTATAGTAAGAGTATAATCATCTGAATTATCAGGTGATTATCAATTCTTGGATATTGATCATTAAATCTTTTTTTTTGTTGGATGAATGTTGTTAACTTAAGTCTAATAAAAAAGAAAATTAGTTGACCAGTGAGTGGTAAAAAATAAGTTGCTCTTTTTTCATGTCATGTCTTATTAAATCAGATCACCATTGGTTTGCCTTCACATACTGGCATCTATAAAAGGTGCTGATTTATATAGAGAAAGTAAAGGTATCGTGCTTTTGAAAACTCCTTTTAATTTCTCAAGAAGCTTAAGAGAAGCAAATGTACACACAGACACACAGACAGCCTTTTAAAACGCAAAAGCAATTCTTTGGGGTTTATTTTGGTTTCATTTAGCCCAGCAATGAAGCAGTTACTTTCTGTCAATAACCTCATCAAGCCATAGCTTAGATGAATGTCGTTGACTAAACATTGTTTCTCTTCAGACATCAACTTTCTCACATCCACATTTTTCACATACATATATTACGAATTTCAAGCCTTATAGAACAAAGAGGTAAAGAATGTATTTGAGTGCCAGTTCCCTAATTATAAACACCTATTTACAAGTGACCAGTGGGGTCTAAGATCTGTTTCTTGTTTTCCAGTCAGAATATATGATGGCATTATATCTACGAAAATTTTGTGAAAACTTGGGAAAAGGCCAATGTTACCCATTAAGTTAAAAAAAAAAAAAAGAAAAAATTCTGTTACTAAGATCTCCCAACTACATATCACATAAAGAAAAAATACAGGGCTAGGGTATTGGAAAATACGATATAAAAATGTTAAAATTTGATATTTCTATTGGATTTTCTCCCTCTCTCATCCAAACAGTATGTTATTTTTTCTTTTAGCATTCTTTTAAATATTAACTATCTCCATAAAGTACTTAATCTGAGTCTTCTTTTCAAATCTCTCTGAGATGGTTTAGAGGAGGTAGTATTAGTCACATTTTAAAAATGTATATATTGCTTCTTTCCAAAGACCTACCTCAGTATGAATGAATGAGGAACTTGGTGGTGAGGCTGTGTCTGGGGGTGTAGGCAGCACTCAATGTGAGGGGAGGGCTTCAGGGCAGGGCCACCCTCGATTGAGACTGAGAATGAAATAAAGGCACTGCAAGCCTGGCTGTGCCACTTTCTCATTATGCCAAAAAAAAAAAAAAAAAAATCACTGAATATCACTCTTTTTCAATTTCCTCATCTGTAAAATGGTGATAATTAGTACTTATATTATGGGGTTTATGTTTAAAAGGAAACATAATATACCTATAATATACATAAAGCATTTATAATTATTCCTAGAACATAGAAAGGGCTAAAAACATGTTGTTCATGAAAAGTACTTTAAGTATTTCAGAATTAGTACAAGGGATTATTTTTAATTTTGAGAATGATGCAGAAAAAGAAATATAAAGGTATATCGTTGCATAATTAACTGTTCCAAGATGGTGATGAGATGGTTTATGAATTCAATAGAGAAGGAAGGGTAGTAATTATTTTTCTCATTCTCCTCCTTTCCCTTCCTGAAGTGGTAGGACTCCTACTAATGCCTCAATAACTGAGGCAAGCATGATTAGCATTGATTAATAAACCCATTTATGTTTGGGCTAACCTGGGAACCTAACAACTATATATTTGTATGGACTAATGTGTTACTAGTGATAGATACCTAATCTACAAACTAACATTTAGGATATACTTATTTTAAAATTGACCTGCATATTTTTATTACATCTTACTTGACATTTACTCAACAAATGTGTTTTAATAGCATATCATATACATTCAACTGTGGGCCAGATAACCAATAAAGAGTAAGGAAACAAGAATCAGAGAAAATACTGTAAAAAAAATATCTAAGATACATTAAAAAATTCTCATAAATGTTCTCTGTAAGCAAACACCAGACAAAATATATCTGGCTTTTACAGTTTTATTTTATCAGCTATAGCTTAGACTTTAAAAAATTAATTAAATTTATGAATATTTTCCTATTGCATTATCCACTTCTCAGATAAACCTGAAATTAAGAATATAAAGATGGAATGTTATAGATGGAATTCTCTTTATTCCATCTATACAAAAGAATAAAAGAATCAGTGTCAGACTGATGCACTTAACAAAACTGGACAAAATATTACAGTGGGTGTGGTTGTAACTAAAGAAACAGGGAAAAATTTTAAGACAAAAGTGTGCACACCATTATTTCTTGTCAGTACCCTGATATAGCACAGAATGTTACCAATATGGATGGCAAAATTAGCTATATTTCTAAAAGAACCGGGGAAGGAATCTATTCATCCTTAACATATTCTGATTCCATCAATGATTTATGACCATTTATAAAGAAAAAGGAAATATCAATTTCTAAATTTATATTTAATATTTACAAATATGTAAATTAGGCTGTCTCAGAAAAGCGTAGCAGATGTCCCTATCGTCTTGATGCTGATGGACTGCCTAGGTATTACTTTAAAATGATAGATTGGCAATGAGAATATGATTTTTCTACTCTATTTCATCTTATTCATTTGGAAGCATTAATTTTTTTAAAGAAGATTATACATGCAATCCAATCTTGACAGCCTGGCTCTGTGTAATGGGATGTTCTATTTAAATGTGAGGACATATTGATCTCATTCTGAAGTATCTATCTAGTATCTATCAAGAGGATAAAGTTTGAACATTTTCCATGGTGGGTCCTGTTCCAAAATTTTTGAAATTGAAAATGTTGTAAAGAAAAAAAATAGTAACTTTTCACTTCTTAATTTGGAGACATTTTAAGCAAGGAAAAGAACATTGGAGGAAATTGTGATATTTCTTTAGACAAGGTCTTTTAGCAGCAGGATAGAATACTAACTTCAAGGGGCAAGGAAGCCAAAGGCCTCAATTCTTTTATATTTTGAACAATGGATCATTTCACTCAGGGGCTCTGGGCCATAAACCATCACTGTCTCCACAGTGTTCCTTCATGCATACCATTTCTAAGTTCTCATGAGAGTGAATTGAACTAAATGAAGCAATTTATGTTAAGATCTTGAGTTTGTCTTGACTTTCAATTTAAGTTGCAGAAGTATTCTCAAATCTTTACTTTCTATAACAAATGGCAAACATTTGTTTAGTATCTATTCAATGAAGAGTGCATTTGGTGTGGAAACAGAGTGGAATATTTCAAAAAAATAAAAATTGACCATAACCAATAACTGAAATTAAGAATGACTATCATTTTGGAATGTGTGTGTATGTGTATATTATATATTCCAAACCAAAACCTAAGAAAAATTTAGAGTGCTATATAAAGCATAAATAAAGTTGAATAACAAATGTTTATTTAAATGTTCCACATTATGTATTTCAGCTTAGTAGATTCTTCCAGTAAAGTTTGGACTACTTTTTGCATATGAATATGAAGTGAAATAGTTGACGAGCATGAAATATTATTTTTGGTTAATTGAAAATATTTTCATTTTCAAACAAAAACAGTGACTAATATATATCATCTCTTTCTATTTTGATAGAAATTAATTTAAATAGAATTTTGAGCTTTTATAATGTATTTTAAACAATTACCAAAACAAAAAATAATTTAAGAATATTTATTGGTTATTTGAGGGGGGTTTCTCCTAATGGTCATATTAAAGTGTTCCATTTATCCTTAAAATTATAGTATAACCACATTAATTAGTATCCAGATACTGGATTAGTGAAGACTATGAAATCTGAGTCATAATTCTATTTGTTAGATGGCTTACTTTAGCATATAAAGCTGGAGGATTGAATCTCTAGTATTATGTTTTCTTAGAGATGTCATCCAAATTTCTAATGTAAACAAAGGTATTTTTAAAAGCATAAAAGCTAGAAATTTAAATAGACATAATATATAGAGATTATAGAGCTAATATTGGCTATTATTTATAAAAATTTAAATCAGAATGCAATTGTCTACACTACTAGGGCTACCACAGATTTAGTACCAATGCACAGAAAGGTAAAAAGAAAACATTTCCTTACAAATAAATATGTATTTATGTAGTACTCTCAGAGAATCAAATGATTTTCCTGAAAGATGCTTTCATTTATCTTTATGTTATTTTCCATTACATATGAAATAAATGATCCCTTCCTAACAAACTCCTGACTTTCTTGACACGAGAAAGTGATAAATTTTTCTCAAGAGGTATTCACTATTCTTTTCTCCCTTAAAAAGAGTTAGTCTTTTTTATGAATTATTATCTAACTAGAACCAAAAAGTAAAAAATAAAAAATAAAAAAGTAATCACTAAACAATAGAAATTAGCCATGGGATAAATTTTCATTTATCTGTTTTAACGAAAAACGGTTTAAAATATATACCTACATATATTGTAATAGTTATTTCTATTTGTATTTGGAATGCATTATTAAAATCAATTTGTATCACGTAGCTAATGGCTGAAGGAATTGGCTCTACTCCATTCCAAATGAGAGTGGGAAATCAGCCTGGGAGTCAATTTGCAGAATATTCTCTCTCATTCAAGCTAGTGTTTCTTTAGAAGGGTTGAAAGCTACAAAATGTTCTTGGAGAATTTCTTTAAGTAAATAAAAGGTCAAAATAATTTCAGAATCTCTTCCTTAAAGAGCCATACAAGACTCATACAAGGCAATCTGGAAATAAGTAAACAGTACTATTTTACTAATTGGTGTTATACATATTTTGAAAACTATTTTTCTCAATAGGTATCTGTTATTCTTTTCTCTCACATGTCTTTCTTTTTTTAAAAAAAAAATTCATCAGTTGTGTTTTAAGTGTCATCTTTTCTTTGTATTTTGAAAAAATAATTAAAAAGGAAAGAGAATTGTTGTCTCACTCCTCACTCCCACACTCACCTGTATGATAATCTCTGTCAAATCTGGACTGTTCTTCCCTGCTGTGTCTCTTCCTCAGTCATTCTCGGCCTCGTAGCTGATGGCCCTGTGGAATTACAGCATTCTTAGCCTTCAGTGCAGACCTGAAGTAGTTCACACCACCTTTGGGATAGTCCTGCTATGCTTGCTTAGCAGAAGCATCTTGGGGAAAAACTACTCTTTCTCACGGAACCCTTTCATTGTGGCTAGTAAAACAAGTCTGGAAAAATATTTTAATGAACAATTAGGAGAAATTACAGGAAGTGACAAACCGACACTTCACCTTTCTCTGTTTGTCTCTCTCTCTGTCACACATGCACACAGAGGTGGCCACTGTGATGCATATTTTCTGCCCTCCAGTCCATTCTCTATCCTTCTGTATCCTGCTCTGCTTTATGCTCTAGGAACCTGGTTTATGAGGATTGTCTCTACAATGGCCTTTGCCCTTTGGTTCATGGTTCATTTCAGCCAGTGGACCAAAGTCAGATGATGAGATATGTTTGGAGAGTCAGAGGAATGTGAGGTGATGATATTTATTTCACCGGTTCCCAGTGTGGTCTTTTGGAAACTTGCGGCCTTCCTGGTTCTTAAGTGTGGTCTTTTGACTGAGCCCACATTCTACAGAACAAATCCTTTCATTAAAGGAGGTAAAGCAGAGAGAGAAAGATGAGTTTTCTCTTACCTTCTTTGGTGCTTCAAAAAGAACAGTCTTGAAGTCAGAAGTCTGCAGATTCTCCACCTAATCTCTTCTACCACTTGCCCCTTCAGCCCATGGGAGGATATTCCTTCTTGCTTTCCCAAGTCTTGTGTAAATTCATCA
Source organism: Otolemur garnettii (assembly GCF_000181295.1). NCBI lineage: Eukaryota > Metazoa > Chordata > Mammalia > Primates > Galagidae > Otolemur > Otolemur garnettii. The sequence goes on from NW_003852459.1 coordinate 5,057,471, forward strand.
TCCAATGTTCTTACTGGTTTTTGTTTCTTCTTAGATCCCATGTACCACTTTAAAGAATAATCTTTTTGTAGCTGAACGTAGTGGCAGGTGCATGTAGCCCCAGCTACTTAGGAGGCTGAGGCAAGAGAATCACATAAGCTCAAGAGTTTGAGGTTGCTGTGAGCTGTGACACCACAGCTCTCTACTGAGGGTGACATAGTGAGACTCTGTCTCAAAAATAAATAAATAGATAAAAATAATCCTTTGGTTAGACCTGCCTCAGTTCTAACCCAGGAACCCGACAGAGTATTCCCTTCATTGGCAGTACTCTGCCAAATCTTGATTTCTTTCTGGTGTCTTTGCTTGTTTCTGTCTCTCCTAAGTATGGTGTACAAAAATAATCTGACTCTGTCCCACACCATAATAATTCCCAGCAGCATATTTCTGAATGGCTGATTTGTGTGGAGTATGTCCCCTTTTTGCTTTTTCTAACTTCTAGGCTCTCTCAGGTAGTTTTTTGAGTACAATATAGAAAATCTCTCTATAGCAAACAATGATTCTCAGAGACAGTAAAATCAAAACTTCTATACCTCTAAACACATAGCATTGACAAGAGAATTTGTCTTTCATAAAGATGGTCATGTGCATTACTTTTTGGAATGTAGTTAATGTTCTTTCCTCATCTTCTAATTCCTAGACAGGGCCCAGGGTCTGACAATACATAAGGAATGGGGTCCATAATAATGCTTTCCTAAACAACATAATGTCTGCTCTTGATCAAATTATTTTCTTTTTCATGGGCAAAAGTAAATCTGCACAACAGGAAATCCTTATTCAAAAACATAAATCTGTATACAGATCTCACATCACTCACAAAAATTAACTCTGAATAGATTGTAAACCTAAATTTAAAATGGAAAACTATAAATCTCCTATAAGATAACATAAGAGAACATATGAGTAATTTTGGGTACATCAGTGACATTTGAATTTTTTTTTTGAGACAGAGTCTTACTTTGTCACACCCAGTAGAGTACCCTAGCATCATAGCTCATAGCAACTTCAAATTCTTGGGCTTATGTGATCCTTTGCATCAGCCTCCCAAGTAGCTGGGATGTTAGGTGCCCACCACAATGCCTGGCTAAGGGGTCTCACTCTTGCTCAGGCTGGTCTGGAACTCCTGAGCCCAGGCAATCCACCTGCCTCAGTGTTCCAGAGTGGTAGGATTACAGGCATGAGCCAGATGAAATATCAAAGGAACAATTCATGAAATAAATCACTGATAAGTTGGGCTACATTAAAATTAAAACTTCTTCTCTACAAAAGACTTGAAAATACCTCTACATGTAAACATGTAAACCTGCCTATACATGTTGTTACTCCATTATTCATAATTTTACAAACTTGGACATAACCAAGGTGCCTTTCATTAGATGAATGGGTAAATAAACTGTCTTTCAGTCAGACAATGAAATATGATTCAGTGTTGAAAATAAATGAACTATGGAGCCATGAAAAAATTTGGAGGAACTTTAAATGCATATTATTAAGTGAAAGAAGCCAATCATAAAGGCTGGATAATATGTGGTCCCAACTCCATGATATTCTGGAAAAAAACAAAACTATCGAGACCATACAAAATAAATGATTTCCAAAGATTAGAAAGGGCATTGGGATGAATATGCAGAAGGCAGAATATTTTCAGGGCAGTGAAATTCCTCTGCATGTCACCATAATGGAGGATATGTCAGTACACATATGTTAAAATCCAGATTATCTTCAACAACAGGAGTGAACTCTAATGTAACCCATCGATTTTAGGTCATAACGAAAGATGTGTCAGTGTCAGCTCACTGATGGTAACTGGAGAACCTCTCTGGTGGTGCCAGGGCACATGGGGGAATCTTCTTAACCTTCTGTTCAATTTTGCTGTGAACCTAAAAGTTCCTTTAAAAAATGAAGTCTATTTGAACAACATGAAAAGCAAATTTCTAGGCAAGGTTTTCAATTCTAGTTTTACCCTTACCCAATAAAATCATAGTCAATGGGAGGAGCTGCCATGGAGAAGTTGTCTGTTTTCCCACAGACTGGTTGTTCCTCCCTGCCCCCACCACCTCCACCACATCACTCCCTGACTCCAGGGTTGGACATCATGTATTTCTACTAACTAAACTCATAAACATTGTGATAACATCAACTAATTCACATTTGATGCTGTAATTCATTGGGCCATGGTCTTTAGGAAGTCACTAAGTAGTTTTACCATAGTTTTACTATAGAAGGGCCTCTGGGAACAGGCCTTTTTGTAAAGCCTGAATAGGCAAATGTCTGAATTAAAGCAAGAGATGCAATAAAGACTTCATAATTTCAGATTTTTTCAACATGTAAAAAAAATACTGTCTTACAGAACAAAGTTATACTTTCTTTCCTGGTGAGATCATCTCTCAAACATGGTGAAGCACAAATCACCATTGATATTTTCTTATTACCTAGCCTTAGTCATCACTTAGTCATCACGGTCTATTAATTTCTACCTGAGAAGCCCCTCTTGTTTTGCTGCCTTAATCAGTTTTGGTGTCCTATATACTACTTACACCCCTGACACTAAATTTACCCTGGGAATTATGAATCTTTCTGCTTATGTCTAACACTCCTGTGTTAAAAGCAGACAAAGACAAAAATAGTAACCCGTTTTCCACAAGAAAAAATTCCAAATTCTTCAACACGTTTTTCCAGAACCTTCAAAATTTAGTCTTCATTTACCTTTCCTGTCACAGTCACCACTGCTGTCCTCATTTCTTAACCAATAAATTTTCAAGTCCCCAGAAATTATCAGTCTTAAGGTACGATGTGTTTCATGCTTCCAGGTTTTAAATATACTCCTCCTTCTTGCTAAAACATTCTTTCTCTTTCTCCTGGCAAATGTGTATTCATCACCTAAGACCTGGCTAATTTCATTTGATCTATAAAGTCTTACCAACTTTGACATGCCTAAGGAGAATTGGTATCTCCAGTTCTCCTAGATGTTTATACATACCTATGAAATTAAATCAGTCTACTCCACTAGGCTGGAATATCCTAGAGGAATTATTCATTTATGCAAAGCACATAGTATACACCTGATAAATGCTACTTTCTGGAAGAATGATGGAATGCATAAATGGATCTCCGTCTTTCAAAGTGAGACTTAGAAAGAATAAGTGACTTGACAACACAGTTGGAAAATGAGTTAGGAAGATGACAGAGCTGTTTTAGAATTCCACTACTCTTCCTATATAATCACTTGGGAAACTTTTTTAAAATATGAATGGCAGGCCTCAAGTCAGTCCCGACATATCAGCCTCTGAGTACAGTCCTGAGGGTGATGCATTTCTCAGGCCATGTAAGGGATTAGTCTCAGCTATGACAGCTGAGAGCTCTTAATTGTGCCATGTCACACTCACACCTGGGTTCAGAAACACAGTCACCGGCACCAAAGCTACTGAAAGTCTTATGCCACTGTTTCTAGAATTTCAGACTCTAGTTCAGAAAAAGGAGGAAGAGTGGAGTGGGGCTGGAATTAGGAGAAGAACGACCAATGTTTTAAAAAGAAAAGGCCAATTTAAACCAGGCCTGCGACGGGAGGCAAGTGTTTGGTCAATCACATTTTTATAAGGAAGCCAGGGATACTGTGAGTCAGAAAGAATAAGCTGTCCTACAGTAGAGTTTCTGATATGTGATGGTGATGCATCAAACAGGGAAAAATTTGAATGGAAATTACAGAGAACAGTGGCTGGTGTTTATTCATGTCAAGGTAAATTTTGAAACTTGCTATCTCATGGATTTTTGAAAAGGCATATAATCTCACTGGCCAGGGATATAAAATCATCCAAAACTCTAATACAACTTTACTTTTTGACTATTGTCATACATTCCATATAAATAATCCTCTGTGCCTTCAGAATAGCAGGGAAATCATATTTAGAAAGAGTGGTAAACATCTTCTCATTTGTTTGATTCGCAGGATTTTTTTTTCATATTTTATTTTGCACCCCTAAGACTCAATAATAAGGCATTTGATAATTTCCTGGAAATCAACCCAAATCCAAAATCACTAACTGAGCCTTGTTCTGTTGTTATTGATTACAAGTAAATTCCCTGGCATCTCAAGTTTACCTACTTTCTCTTGCCCTTAGCTACTAGGTGCTGCATTCTACTTGGTGCTATAGGTGAATTATCTACGTGACGGGGTGGGGCTCTTTCCCTTACTGGTCTGTGATAATGACCATCTGTGTGATGCCCATGCTTTGCTCTGTTCCTCTAGTTTTCTTCACCCTACAGGCAATTCACGGTAGTGAGCTAAGACCCCAAAATAGATTCAACTGCACTGCTACATGGTCTTTTCATTATCTCAGGGTTGTCTTTTCAGATGCTTTGTTTGATTTCTATGTTGTTGAGAAGTTTGAAAGCTCCTAAGTCTAATGAGGATTAAAATCCTCAGGAGTAACTCTTTTCTTCCTATCAGCTATTTTTATGTTCTTGCAGAGTTCACTTCCCCTTTAATCTTGGGGCCTCATTAGTTACTTTTATACCAGAATAAAGGGTTGAATTTTACGGAGTGGGAGCTTGTGCTCTGAGAACACTGACATTTCGTTTGTCACTGTGACTGCATATGGTCGTTGCTGTTTCTGACATTTGTCCAGAGATTTAGAACCAAAGATAAACTTCTTTTTCTTAGGTGCATCAAGCTGATCTTTTTTGTTCTATAAATATTCATGTAATAGAGTCAAGAGTTAAGGAGAGAGAAACTTGGATATCTTTCATAGATCCCATTAGCATCTATGAAAATAATTGATAGAATTTTAAAGATATAAGCATAGCACAGTGCTTGGCACATGGCAAGCAGGCAGTAAATGTTTGTTTTCAGAAACTCTGTGTGATATGTACAGAAGAAAGACAGAGATGGAGAGAGAATGAGATAGACAGAGAAGGGGAAAGAATGACGGTCTAGGTTAGGGCAACTCTCAATGTCTATTTCATTTATCCACTGAAGAAATAGTGCATTAGAATTTCAACAATGTATACAGAGTCTAATGTGAGACCTTTGGGAAAGATGCTTTAGAGGCACTAAAAGATTATCTCTGACATTGAAAATGCCTGGTCTCTTGTCCTTGCCTTTCAGACTCTCTGCGTTCAAAGGCGTCGCCTCTAGAAGGACTGGCTGCAGTGATATGCTTATAGCTCCATTTGCAGACTTTCTTATAGGTTCATAAATGGAGACTAGAAGGAGGAGGGAAAGGAATAAAATTTAATAACTGAATAAAAATGTAAATAAAGATTTGCCTAAAATTACTTGTCCAAGAAATAATTCTCCCTCCCCCTTAAGCTAATACTTTGATAAGCTCAGTACAGTGATCCTGATTTGGAGCGTGACCTTTGAAAATGCTCTCCAGCTTGATTAAAGATGTATTAAATTTGTTTAAATAAACCTCGTTGTAATGGCACATCATTTGTAAGAAGCTATTAGGGGGCTGGGAACTGTGCTGCTGTATTTGCATGAAAATGTGCCCTGCTCGAATTGAGGATCTCTCCTGAATTAACTGCAAAGGGAAAGTGACACTTTCATAATTTTTTTCTGACAAAAAAAGAAAGGGGGGGGGAAGAAAAACTTTATGCAAAGCTCTGTGAGAGAGGGGAGAGCTCTGTGTCCATAACCAAGCCACAGATCAAGCCAGTGCTCTCAGTCCAACCAGCATTCTTGATGTTCTCTAGGTACTTGAATAAACGCAATCAATAATATTTATCTGTCAATTACTTTGCTTTTGGAATGGCTTCATCTTCTCATCTTCGAGTCTGTGCATGAGCACGTGAGTTGTTGAGAGTAACCAGATCCACAACGACACTGGAAATAAGACTGCATTATCATACGTCTTGAATTTCATGATTGGAATTCTCTCTCCTGGCTTCAATTTTGGTCTGGTCTCTGCAGAGGTGATGCTGCCTGGGTTTGTGGAGAAGCTTAGGCACCCAAATACCTCCACCCACCACTCCTAAGTGAAGTATATAGTTGCCAGATGTACAGTAATTCCTGCCAATCGCTCCCCAATGAACTGCCACTCTGACGAGAAAGGGTCTCTCCTTTAAATTAAATATTAAACTAAAACTTTTCACATCTCCTTGTAGCAGTCAGAGTTCTGGGCCAGTTGCCAATTTGCAGGATTGAAATTGTCCTCTGACTAGTCACCATTTCCCCATCTTGTCAGGTACAAAGAGGTTCAGTGGTACCCTACCTTCTTCCTGACCTGTTCTGTTTTGCTGATGATAATTTTCAATTTCATCCATTTGTTGAAAATTGCCATCACCTAATCAGTGCATGGCATCTGTTCACAGATGTGTAGAGACAGTTATCTATACGTATCAGGCACATGAAGGCAATGTGGCCTCCTGTGGGATGTGGCAGCTACTCTTTCCACACACTGTGCTAAGAATTTTAATTTTTTAAATTATTGAAATAGCCTCAATGTTAGATAATATTCCCATAATTATAAGTTGACAAACTAAGTCTCATAACTGGCCTGAAATCATATAATTACCACGTGGCTAAAACTGTTTGCAGCTTAAGTGAGACTGACTCTAATTCCCATGCTATTATATTATTGTAACTTTAACTCAAATTTACCATCTAGAGATAAATTAAAAGACCTGACTGCAAGATGTGACTGGTAATATAGAATAACAGTCCCAGATTCAGAGATACACATAAGTGTTTCCCCAAGAAGATAAACTCTTCACATAGGAAGAAAATTGTATCCAGTACAGTAATGTTTAGGGAGGAAGAATTATTTGGTACAAATAATTTAGAACATCACTTTTGTCTTTTTAAGGTTTTTTTTTTTTTGCACTTTCTCTTTAGTTTTATATAGCATATTTTTAACTTTTAAACTATTTTTTTATTTTCTAGAAGAGACTAATATAATTTGAAATTAAATATGGTGATCAAATTGAGTCATAGATGCATTTAGTTACATGATTGGTGACTTCTGAGCAATGGAAACATGTTAAGACTTAGTACATAGTTTTCTTAGGTGACTAAATTGAAGATGAAAATGTACATTGATATATATCTTATTATAACAAAGTGAAAGGAAGGCAGGAACTTGGGGAGCATTTACCATAAGACTAGAAAAGGCATAAAGAAATATTTTCTGGTTTTAACATAAGATTAAAGAAAAATTCATCTTGTTACAGTATTGATTTTTCAATCATCATTTCCCTACCAATATCCACATAAAAGTTTATTAAAATATTATAAATGAGAATTATTTTATTTTTTTTTAAAGACAGAATCTCACTTTATTGCTCTTGGTAGAGTGCTGTAGAGTCACAGCTCACAGCAACTTCCAGAGAATATTTTTGTATTAGAAATTATTTGGGCTACGTGGGCCTAATCATCTCATTCAACCAAAAAAGAAAGAAAAGAAAAGAGAAGAAAGAAAGAAAGAAAAAGAAAGAAAGAAAGAAAGAAAGAAAGGAAGGAAGGAAGGAAGGAAGGAAGGAAGGAAGGAAGGAAGGAAGGAAGGAAGGAAAGAAAGAAAAGAAAGAAAAGGGTAGGGGAGGGAAGAGGAGAAGAGAACAGACTATCCCGTGGAGAATATAGCAATTATTCAGGATTAAAACTACAGCAACTTTGCCTTGATTTTCTTGAATTTTAGGTAGTTGCGGAGAGGAGAGGAGAGGAGAGGAGAGGAGAGGAGAGAGTA
>NW_003852459.1:5065208-5147888 GCF_000181295.1 Otolemur garnettii
AGAGGAGAGGAGAGGAGAGGAGAGGAGAGGAGAGGAGAGGAGAGGAGAGGGGAGGAGAGAGGAAAGAAAAGGAAAGAAAAAGAAAGGAAAGGAAACAACTGACTCTATGGAAAGGGAATTGGTAATAGTGACACAATTGGCTAATTAGCAAATGGCCTGGTTCTAAGTAGTCTCCTGATCTATTGCTTCTTGGTGATTTTTTTTTCTCCTACATTACTCAGTATCAGCCATCAACCCACAGGCTACATGCACGTTGTTTGAGAACTTTTCTGTTTCTCTGTAGTGTTAGATATTGTAAAAAGTATGCACGGACCTCTTTTTATGCTCACCATCTGTCGTTATTGTTTGTATTGACTGTGTGGCCAAAGACAACTCTTACTCTTCCAAGGTGTGGCAGAAAAGAAAAAAGACTGGACACCCCTGCAAGATCTTAGATGTGAAATCTTCAAACCTAAGAAAGTCTCCAAATAAAGTATCATGTGAGTCTCGTAAAATTGTTCTGCAATCTTTTGTTTTTCATCTGAAATCTGGCTTAACTTTTTTTCTCCACATTTGATGTAGAATAAAGTACAAAATTATGACAAGCACAGGAAAATCAGGAATTAGTAAAGATGTCATTTCTCTATAGGGTACTTGTTAAGTTGCTCTCTTTGCTCAAATGAGATACTTTCTCCTGTTCACAATCTTCATTAACATAAGCAGGATACTCTACCAACACACTATTTCAAAGTATTTTCCAGAAGTTACATTTAATGTTAACAGAGTGAACAAAGCACGGTTTTGTTTTGTTTTTTAATTTCCTAACTCAGTAGAATATAAACACTGTATGTGCTGCCCAAGGTGGCGGAGGTGGGGAGGTGGCAGAGACCCACACAGGAGTGCCTGTTTTGGTCAGAGATCTGTGGATATGCTTGTTTGTTTTGCTATCAACAAGGCAAAAGTGGACTCACTCTGAAGTTTTTGCATAGGAGCCCCTGAATTTAAACAAACGCTCCTGTCTTCTAGTGCTTTTTTCTTCCTCATTTCCTTTCAGTTTCTAATTTGCCATTCCCAGCTGAGATACTTGAGCAGATAGAATCAAGCCAGCTCCAGGCTAATTGGTTCATCATGCACTTTATGATAATTTTCATTCTGGATTTTGATTAGGTCAGTATGGGGACTGCTTTGGTCAAAGCCTGTAATGATCTGCCTATTAACTCTGAAATAGGGTCTTTGACTGTTCTCATATTATTAGATATCTCAGCTGCCTTTAACTCTGCTAACCACCATGAAATATTACTGGACGGTCTTAATGTCCACTGCTGGAGTCTAATATTCCCCATATTAGTTTTAGCCCTATTTGACTCAATTTGTTACCTTCATTGGAAATTCTGAATGTTGTTGATGGGGGGATGACATAGTTTCCTTCTCAAGAATCATTTATAGGATAAACTCTTTATGTATTTCTGTCATGTGAAGTATGTCCCTGTCCCCTGAGTCAGCCATATTGGTAGCTTCACCACTTACTAAATTCTCTAACTGGTGACTCCATCATTTACTCTCTTTCCACCTCTGTGTCTTCACTGTGGTCCTGAGGAATCACTGATGTAATACGTGCACATATCAGGTATACATATCATGGTGTTTTCCATGTGAGAAAAGTTCAATTAATGCTGCTGCTATTGCTGCTTCTGTTTTAGGGTTATCAAAGCAGATTTAAAACATTGTAACTTGGTGAAATGTAGATTTGAACAGACTATCCCATACAGAATTAGCAATAATTCAGGATTAAAACTACTAAAGCAACTTTGCCTTGTTTTTCTTGAATTTTAGGTAGTTGAATGTCGGGAAATGAAACGATTTGGACAGTTGATGCTATTCTGACCCTCACCTCGTGTGTGTGACATTCTGTTAGGTTTCGCTGATTCCACCCAGGCCCTGATTGTATTTATTTCTGTGAAACAGCATTATAGAAGAATGACACTTTCTTTATTCACATTTTATTGACTCAGATTCCCTTACGATCTATTTGTAAGCAATTTTACGTTAATTTTGCATTACAAGTTTGTTTTTACGTTGCTTTTACATCAAGTTGTTATTTTCTTCCTCCTTAATATTCAATTATTTTAACCATTTGGAAATATCATTTTTAAATTCTAATGTAATTCAATTTGTTACTTCTGATATTATAACCCCTTTACTTTCAATGATTTGACGATCAGATATAGTGGCTTTTATTCTCAAAATGCTAAGAACTGCTAACAGAAGCTGCTTTTACAAAAACAAAGTGAAAATTTGAGTTATAATTTTCAGAAAATGTGTGTGTTCCAAAGAAAAGAAGACAGTTGCTTTATGTGTGTGTGCGCACATGTGTATATGTAATTTTGACCCCAACTTATCGTTCTACTATACCACACGGTGTTTCAGCTTCTATTATACCACATACATAGGCATACCTGTAACTGTCACAGTAAAGTAAGTCTCATGAATTATTTGGTTTCCCAGTGCGTATAAAAGTTCTGTCACTCTATATTGTAGTCTGTTAAACGTGTAATAGTGCTATGCCTAAAACAACAATATACATACCTGAATTGAAAAAGACTTTATTATTAAAACTAACGATCTCTGAACCTTCAGCAAATCACAATCCTTTTGCTGGCAGAAGGTCTTGGCTCAATGTTGATGGCTGACGACTGATCAGGGTGGAGTTTTCTGAAGGTCGGAGTGGCTATAGGGATTTCTTAAGCTAAGACAACAATGAAGTTTGCCACATCAATTGATTTTTCTTTCCCCAAAAGATTTCTCTGTAGCATAGATGCTATTTGATAGCATTTTACCCATGGTAGAACTTCTTTCAAAATTGGAGTTGTCATTTCAACAATGGTCACAACTACACAAGGAAGAGATTCTATCTTAAGAATCTACTTTCATTCTTCATCCAGAAGAACCATCTCATCTGTTCAGGTTTGCATAAGATTGTAGCAGTCCTGTCCCATCTCCAGACTCCACCTCTACCTTTAGTTCTCCTGGTATGTCTATCACATCTGCAGCTACTTCCCACACTGAAATTTTGAACCCCTCAAAGATATTCATGAAGGTTGGAATCAACTGCTTCCAACCTCCCGTTAATGGTTATATTTTGAATCATAAATGTTTTTAATGGCATCTAGAATGGTGAATCCTTTCCAGATGATTTTCAATTTACTTTGCCCAGATCTATCCAAGGAATCACTATCTATGGCAGTGATTCTGTATATCCTTACAGAATGTATATTTTAAAGAATAAGACTTGAAAGTCAATATTGCTTCTTGATTTATAAGCTACAGAATAATTTCTGTGAAAGCAGGCATGAAAACAACATTAATGTACTTGTACATCTCCATCAGAGCTCTTGGGTAAGTAGGTACATTGTCAATTAACGGTAATATTTTGGGAGTCTTTGTTTCTGAGAGGTAGGTCTCAATAGAGGGTTTAAAATAGTAAGTAAACCATACTGAAAACAGACGTGCTGTCGCTTTGGTTTTCCATTTATAGAGCACAAGCAAGTAGATTTATCATAAGTTTTAAGGACCACTGGATTTTTGGAATGGCAAATAAGCATTGGTATCAACTTAAAGTCACCACTGCAATGGGCCCTAATGGGAAAGTCAGCCTCTCATTAGAAGCTTTGAAGCCAAATATTGACTTCTCTTCTCTTGATATAACTTCTTCCAAAGCAAAGCTGTTTTATCTCCACTGAAAATTTGTTATTCAGTGAAGCTACCTTCATTTATGATCTTTGCTAGATTCTGGAGAGTTTGAGGCAGCTTCCACATCAGCACTTGCTCCTTCACCTTGGACTGTTATGTGACAAAGATGGCCTCTTTCCTTAAACCTCTAGCTTCAACCTTGTCCCCCGTAACCTCTTCACCTGTCTCAGATTTTTCATAGAAGTGAAGAGAATTAAAGCCTTGCTCTCCATTAGGCTCTGGTTTAAGGGAATGTTGTGGCTGTTTTTATCTTCTCTCTAGACAACTCACTCAAACTTTCTCCATAAAAGCAACAAGACCGTTTCACTCTTTAATCATCCCGATGTTCACTGGGGTAGCACCTTTAATTCCCTTCAAGAAGTTTTCCTTTGAGTCCCCAATTTCTCTAACTGGCACAAGAGTCTAGCTTTTAGACTATCTGGGCTCTTGACATGGCTCCATCTCTAGGCTTAATCATTTCTGACTTTTGATTTAAAGTGAGAAGCATGCATATTTCTTTCATTTGAACACTTAGTTAATCCACTGTAGGATTATCGACAGTGGATTATTATTATCTCAGGCAATAGAGAAGCTCAAGAACAGGGTTAGAGATGGGGAACCACTGGTTAGGGGAGCATGCAGAATACACACAGTGTGAATTAAGTTTGTCCTCTTGGATGAGCATGGCTGTGGTGACCCCCAAACAAGTATAACAGTAACTTAAAAGATCACTTACCACAGATCACCATAACGGATATGATAATAATCTAAAAGTCTGAAATATCCCCAAGAATTACCAACCTGTGACATAGAAACATGAAGGAAGTACATGCTGTTAGAAAAACGGTACAGATAGATTTCCTCTGTAGAGGGTTGCCCCAACCTTCAGTGTGTCAAAGCATCTGTGAAGTGTAATAAAGCTAAATGCAGTGAAACAAGGTGCAGCTGCATATAAAATCAGAGACATATATAAATATTTACATGTATAGCTGCACATTTATTTATTGAATCTGCATTCATTCTTTACCTGAAAAAAAGAATAAATATTTTCAGATACATGTTAATGTCACAAATAAAGATTTTATGTATTAACATGCTTTGTTTTTTAATTTAAAACAAATTGAAGCATCCATGAGATTTACTGAGATTTATTAACTATGAAATGAATGTTCCATAGCTGTTTAGGTCACTTTTATGTAAAGGTTAAGTAGAAAATAATCTGATAGCTGCTGTCAATTGGAAACAGAAGCTGAGCTATAAATTGTCAGATCAAATATTCTTCTCTTCTTCTGAAAGTCATTTACTTTTTATATAAAGGAAATTGGGTCCTCAGTAATTTTATTAATTCAGAAGACTTACAGACCCTGAGTTAGATACCTTTTCTTCCCACACACAGATAATTGTTGCCTTCTGAATTGTGCATACATTAGTCATTAATCGTTGTACATTAGTCTCTCTCTCTCTTTTTTTTTTTTTTTTATTTTGAGACAGAGCCTCAAGCTGTCCCCCTGGGTAGAGTGCTGTGGCATCGCAGCTCACAGCAACCTCCAACTCCTGGGCTCAAGCGAGTCTCCTGCCTCTGCCTCCCAAGTAGCTGGGACCACAGGCGCCCGCCACAACGCCTGGCTATTTTTTGCTTGCAGCCATCATTGTTGTTTGGCCGGTCTGGGCTGGATCCGAACCCACCACCTTAGGTGTACGTGGCTGGTGCCTTAGCCGCTTGAGCCACAGGTGCCGAGCCTCATTAGTGTCTTCTTAGGCAGCAATTTAAATATACATATATATATGGAGAGAGAGGTGATAGATATAAACAGATAGATATTTCATGTAAAATCCACAGCTATAAAAGACAACATTTTGATGGTCAGAGGTCCTGAGCCTATGTGACACAGGAAAGTAGGGAAGCACTGCTGTCTGAGGGCAGGGAAAGCCACCCCCCTCCACCGCCACCACGGCTGCAGGGTGAGGAGGATACCTCAAAACTGTGGGTGGGGAGGTTGCCTCACTTTGGAGCAAGTTCTCTTACACGTGGGGTCAGCACTTCTGAGGGTGTTTTGCTGGAAATCTACCTCACTGGGTTAACTAGACATATCTAACTCATACATAAAACAGATTCCAAATCTATGTGCTTACGAAATTGGCTCTTTCCCTTTGTGGACTACAACATTCATATGTACTTTCCAGAGGAGTTCTTTTCTCATAGTAATCAAGAAACAAAGCTTCATTCCCGTATTTGCACTGTCTTTCTCCAGTAGAGAACTTTCTACTAAGTTCCCGGATAAACCCATCTCCCATCTCTTCCTAGGAATTTTAGGAATACCTCATATTCTGAGTATTTATTTTATTATTTTAATTTCAAATTACTATGAGGGTACAAATTTTTAAATTAAAATGTTCTCACTTCCGAAGTAAAGTTCCAGTTGTAAGTACACCAGATATTTAAACTGACCTCACGGCTTGTCCCTTCAGATTTGTCTCTTCCTGTATTTTCTATTCAAACTGTGTTGCCACTGAAAACAGAAATCAGAATTTCCTTCGGGATTTCCCTTACAACCTTAGAATTAATGTGCATTAATACTGGCACCTTGGAAGCAGTTAAACGTTCTTGAATCTCTCCTCCCTCCTTGCCCTCCTGGCTTAACCCTGCGCTCTTGGTTCCTCACTGATCTGTGCTCAGTGACTTCAGTGGGTCCTTGTCCCTTGATCCTCTCAGTCCTCCCCCTCCCCCAACAGCATGACTTGTTGTATTTGTTTTTGAGCATTTACCACTTTCCACTCTCATTCCATGCTCTCTGTCTCATAGTGTAGGGATGAAGCTGGTATTTTCATTCTAAGCCAAGAAATATATCCCTTTTTCCTGGGATTAAAAATTGCCTAAGCAAGTCCAGTGAGAGGCATCTCTGCCTTCCAGCAGGAAAACCGGAAAAGTGGCTGCTGCTTCTTATTGGATTCAAGTCTAGAAATACAGATGAGTAGAATGTGGCAGCCACTGGGCCACCGTGAGTCAAAAAAACAAAGAAAAACAGAGAAAGAACTGAGAACGGACATTACATTTTTCAATTTAAAAAAGCCAATACATTTACTTTTTTTTTTTTTTTTTTTGGCTAGGTAATTTTAGAATTATTATCCTTGCTAATTCCTAAAATGTACTTAATTGAAATAGTCCTGAAGTGATTCTAATCTCCTCAGCTCACCTCTACATTTACTACGTTGAAAACAAGAACTGACAAGCAGGTCCCCAAGCATTATGTCTCAGTATTTAAAAATTACAAATCAACCTAAAAGTACAACTTCCTCCCATATTTGTCAACTCCGCACTCATAAAGACAAAAGTAAAAATATTATGAAGCTCTGTTTTTAAATGACTGAAACAATACAAATTCTGATATTTTAATTATTTTTATTCATTTAAGAATAGATACATGTTATTACTTTTGTCTTTGTGAGTGCGTACTTGATAAATATGGTTGTTACTTTATGGGTTAGTAAAATTTGGATGATTAATAAAAAGAAAGGTACATGACTTGCTAAACTTTTTATTCAATATTATTTTGCATTTTCTGATTTCAACAAGATTACTATAGTTATTACAGTCATTTTATAAAATGCTTACAAAGGAAATGTAAAGAGGCAAAGTTTGATATTCTGTAAAAATATTTTTATTTTAAACAATCAAAATCATCTGTTAAAATTGAGTCACCTATAAATTATAATTACTAAAGGTAAATTCAAGTATTTTAGTAACATACTTTTTAAATTTAAATTTTGGAAGTTTTATTAAATCTTAATACTGTTATTAAAAATAAAACTATCGCAGTTCTTCTGTGTTCTAACCCAGATCTAAAGAATGGCTATTTCATATTACCATCTTACATCTGGAGTTATAAGATGGTAATAACTTTTTAAAAAAAGTTAACCAAAATTTTTTAATATTGAACAATATTCCTCAGCCAGTAAGAGCAACTATTACAAAAACTACACTTACTCCTGAGCATCTCCAGAACTTCAAATCAGAACATGAACAGAAGCAATAAAATGGAAACTTGACATTCCCAGGAAATGATACTTAGTTACATAAAATTCATTGGGTGCCTGGGCGCTTGTTCTCTGAAAGGAAGGGTTTGACATGATAACGAATTTCTTTCTTCTTACCAAGTACTTCTCTGGTCAAATGTTCCGTGTTCCCTGAAGTACTGTTCCCCTCAATCCCATCAGCAGGAGCAAACCGCTTGCATCTTCATGTAATTATCTTTTATTTTAAGGACTTAGGACAGGAGGGATGGAGAACATTTTCTGGAGGGAAGATGGTGTGAACTAGAAAGTGAAACTTCAGTATTATAGATTTTACTGTGCTACTTCTGAGCACCAGATTCTGACCAGACACTCACCTGAAATTTAACACATTGATCTGTGACGCCCTCTATGCCAGGGAACATCTCAGGATCACATCTTAGCAGGTCACAGGCTCCTGTCTTAATGAACTCCATTCTCCACAAGACAACCTCTTCCTTTAGTGTCTCCTCTTTGCCCACTGGACAAAATCCTTCGATGGCATTCAAATCAAACAACAGTGCCTGCTCCTCTAGGTGCACTTGTTACCACTCCCCACACCTGCATTGATTCTCTTCCCCTATTTCCTCTTTCCATAATGTTCCCTTTTCCTAAAAGCAGTAGAGTCAGGACTTAAACACAAAGTCTAAATCAAAAACGCGTGTCTTTAACCACTGTACTCCACTCGATGGCTCATTCTGCTGCTTTTCGTCTTTTGCCTCCCTTTTATTCATAAGAGCATTTAGGTGACTCCTTCCACCTGGGAAGAAAGTTTATGAACCACTGTGGTACAATCTTTCAAACCTCGCATTTACTGCTCACCAAAAAGGATCTTTCCTCTCTTTCATGTTAGGGCATGTTTACTCCTTTCTCCATTGCACACTCTGTGGAGGCAGAAATTATGCCTTTTTCCTTTATGTGGTGCCCCTTATTACTAAACATAATGTCTTCTGACATTTAACAGTTGCACACTTATGAAATCCATTTTTATTTGAAATGATACCTCGTTGAGAGATGCTTTGTGTACAATGAGTCACGGTGTTAATTTGTTTTCCCTCTCCAGATCAGTTGGTGAAATCTCCAGAGAGAACATCATGTCCGGGTGATTTACTGTAGGGCCATTCCTCTTCTTCACTGGGGACACCTTCTCCTTGTTCTGTATCTCTGTGGGCTTGGGGTGGACACCTGGTGGAAGGTCTGTTCACAGGCTTGCAGATGGGTGCTGGGGAGCACACCACCCCCTCATGAAAACTGGCTTGATACTGCGAGAAATACCTTATGTCCTCTGATCCAAAGCCGTTCAGCATGTTTTCCTTACCAGGATTTAAAGAACATACCCTGTTCCCGTCCAAATGTGAGAAGTTTAGTTTCAAATTAAAATGTGTCATAATAGCAAAGAAGCAAAAGTGGAAGTATTCCTTATTTCTTTATAATCAGCATGTCTTACTTTTACTGGTTCTGTGCATAATATAAACCTTTCAAAAATGCTCTTAATAAAAAAATTAATATACTTTTTATTCTTGCAAATCTGAATCATTTAGGAAGAAATGTCAAAGAAATATTTTCCTCACACTGTCCAGTCTAGACATGACAGTTTAACAATTACTCATCTTTACCCCTCAAACATGTGTAAATTCCCTTTTATTCTACCATGAAAAGAACAAAATCTTATTATCTTTTTCTAAACCAGTACTGATGACCTCTATAGATGAGACAGATATACAACCGGTTGTTACGAATCAGAGGAACTCATAGTAACAATCTGTTGCAATTATTTATTCTTCCTAGAATGTACCCACTCCTTAATTTATTTCTTAAAAAAAAGCAAAATTTGAGCACCAGCTATGAATCAGGCTTTTTGTTCAAGGGTTAATCAAACACGTATCAGGATGAGCTCCCCACCATTTGGGGGAATTGATAGTCTCTGTCAAAATGTGAATGTTATCTAAATAAACTAACACATCGAACAACTTAACCACCAGTGTTTTGTCAGTCACCCCATAGGAAACTGACCCGATGGGGTGGAATTTGTTACAGATAAAGTGCAGGGAAGAAATCACAGGAGACAGTAGGTCTGCACATGGAATGGTGCATAAATAACATTGTCAGAAGGCCAGTTGGTAGATCATTTGAGTTTGTTAAAAGAAGTTAAACAGAAAAATAAATTCAGAAGTTTTAAAGGCACAATTGTTTCAATTTGTGTTTCTCCTGCAACTAACCCAGAATATCATCCATGGCTAAACACTGACAGGTTTAATATTTTCCTCCCACGTAGATAGATCTGGTCAGAATGCCCTCTTGGCCATATGCTTTATGTGGACAAAACCATGAACTAAACAGTTTTCTAAATAAAAAGCATCATTTCCTAAGTCTTTTCCAGCATAAAAAAAGAGAAATAAAACAGAAAATATTTGTGTGATAGAGAAGAATAAAGGGGAAGGGCAGTCATGGTCAAAGGCATTTGTGAACCCCGACTCCTCGCAGCCTCCACTCCCTCGAAGGAAGCAGTCCTCACCTGCACACATCTGCATTCCCTTTGTGGCACAGGAAACTCCTGAGGTACATTAATTAAGTACCCCTCCGTAGGAGTTAGAACATAGATATTTTAAGACATCAATCCATGGTATTATAATGCAGGAATGGGAAGCTAAGCACTCTTTGAGAAGATATGCTATTTTCTATTCCAGAAACTGTTATTTTGAAGAGGAAAAAGAAGCTGACCATTGGTAGGTGGAGGTATTCGTCAGGAGGAATTTGGCCAAGTTTTTCTGGTTTCCCCTGACAGTAGACAACTGTGTCTGGGGAACCTGGGATGTGCCATCTCACAGTTCCATGTAATTACCATGAGTAACAGATCCTTTAAATATAAATTCAATGCATATTTAGGAGCTAACTGCACTTAATTGAAAGTGCTACAGGTTGTCTATTCTAATGAGCTCCTTGCTAAATTGGAAAATACCAGCAGATTGTCTGCTTTGTACTTTGTAACCTTTAAATAACTTGGAGAAAGAGAAGGGGAAATGGGACTCAACCAGTTGAGCAATATCATGGTTGTTTGTGACTCTGACCTCCTGTCTCAGCACAAAGCTTTTCCTGTCATGTCAGTCCTATATAGACCCATATTCTTGATGTTTGTTCTGATGAGGACAATATTATTATCAAAGTGTCAAAGTGTGCCTACTTCCCTCCATTTAACATGTCATTGTTCAAGAACTTAATTTCCATCTCATGTCTGGTTTTGTTTTCATTTTGTATTTAATAATACTGTATATAACATTGGCTTTATTTTGTGATATATTGATTGCCGTAAAGTGGGTATATCATGAGGCTGCAAATACAGCTATGCTTATCAAATATAAGTAATAGAATTTTAAGAATGACATTGGTTAATTATTGGCTCTATATGCTGAATTTCTGAAGTTTATCTTTTACAACTTCTATCACCACAAAGAGATGAATTGACTTTGAACAATAAGTGATTGTCATTTAATTTCTATAAGTAATCTTGAATGTTAAAGTCTATCTTTGCATTGCAAGTTATAAATCATATGTGTCAAATCCTTACATGCAAATTGTCTCTCATAATCTGAAGAGCTTGTATATAGGGTTTGGCTGAATTGTTCCTCAGTATCACATGCTGATGAGTTGTTCCTTCTGAGACTGATGGGAGTTAGAAAGAAGAGATGGTAGGCAACTAAAAATTATTTTGCCAAGTTTGATGTTTGGTTATAAATCTAGAATGAGGCAAAGCAGTATGAGAATGTCAGTGACTAATATGTTATTGGACGTATGTATCTCAAGTCATGGATGCAAACCATGGACTAAAGTCTGGAAGAAGACTTAAGACTTGGGAGAAGTGTAACTGGTATATTTACCAGGTAGTAGTGCCTCTTAACTCTCTGAAGAACATGTGTCCCCTGAGACCCTGAGACCAAAAGAGATCTTTCTCTACCCCATCTCCCTCTCTTCTGTATTCCTTAAGACAAGATTACAGTCAGATTAGACTGTGTCTTAGCTCAGGCTATCACAGCAAAACACCATAGACTAGTTGAACTGAGCAATAGAAATTAATTTCTCACAATTCTGTGAGATCAAGATCAAAATTCCAAGATCAAGGAATTAGCAAGGTAGGTTTCATTCTTGGGCCTTTCCTCTTGGCTTGTAGGAGGATGCCTTTTGCTATGTGCTCACACGACCCCTTTTCTGTGCAGGTATGGAAGGCAAAGGAGAGAGTGCAAATTGTCTCTTGCTCTTCTTATGTGAACACTAATCTCATTATGACTGCGTCACCCTCATGACCGCACTTAACTCGAATTACCTTCCCAAGTCTCCTTTTCTAACTTCTATCACATTGGAGGATTAGGAATTCAAATTGTGGGTATGTGGGGGCACTTTCAGTCCATAACTAATGATGTGGTAACAAGAAAAAAATAATAATTCTCAAGCCTTACACCTTGTGGAAGACAAGAATCAGTGTGTCCCAAATGACTTCTGTGATTTTCAGTGGATTCCTTTTCACATAATGGGATGAATACTGGCCTGACTGTATGTCTAACTGAGTTTAAATTCTAGTTGTATAAATTCCTTATAGTATTTGACTTTAAATGTTTAATATACACAAGGCTAAACATTCATGGGCAATTATTTTTACCTCTATGTTATATTAGGAAATGTGATAGATACAATGTGTATATATATATGCTCAGAATATAGTAAAAACTCAATAAATATTTTCAAATACTTTTAATGAAGTATTCTTTCTATTCTGATTTGATGTATTATTATATAAAAGAAACACACTATAGAGTTAATAGGCCATTATAACAAAATAACTACGATTGATCCTTGAATGATATGGGTTGAAACTGCACAGGTCCATTTATATGTGGATTTTTTCCTATCAAAAGCAAATCAAAAACGTAGTATTCCTAGAATGTGAAATTGCCATATGAAAGACCACCTGAGGATGTGAATACAAGCAGATTTTGGTACACACAGGGGCCCTGGAGACAATCCCACAAATATTCCAAGTATGGCCTGTAGACTTGGCCCCAATCTCCCAAAATACAAGGTAAAAAATATCCCATCTTCTGATTTTCTCATTTTTCTGTAGAATTCTAAATTATCACATTAATCGTGACCAAACAGCTGGCACAGAAAACAATTTCTCTAAAGTTATTATGATATATTTATGTCACATATTAAGATGGGTCAGTAGTTTTACAAGTAAGAACAAAACAAAATTATCTGCCAATATGACCTGTAGCCTTGAAATATGATCTTCTGAGGAAAGCCACTTTTCTCAATATTTCTAATATTTTTCTTGTTATTGTTGGTTCATTTCGAGTTCTTAACCCTCCTGAATGAGAGGGTTTTCTATACATCTATGTTTTCTATACATCTCTCTTGCTGGTTGCAAATTTCCTTTAATATTCAATGCGAGAATTAGTAAAATACTTTCATGAACTCTGATTCATCACAGGTCCTGAATTTCAGCCTTTGAGCAACATGAATCTATGTGTTCCCGTCTAGACCTCTGTTCAGTACAAAGATAATAGCTTCAGCTCATAAAGTGTTTCACCACATTTATCTCTTGCCTTATTAGAGATAATTCCCAGAAGAGAACTTTCTAAGTAGCCATTAATGAGTCATTTCCAGTTACTCCATAGGCCAGAGTACCCGAGATAAGATTTTGCAAATGAATGCTACCTAGAACGAAGGTAGGCTGCAAAAATAGTTTGGGTCGAAACTTGAGTCATTTTAGTATATCTATTAACTAACCAAAATACAATTTAAGAAACGGTAAAATTCCTCAACTTCAAATGACCTTTCCGAGTTCATTTGCAAGGTGTTACTTCTGCCTTCTATTTCTTTACCACATGCTATTCATATTACTTTCCTACATTGCCTTTTCTTGCAAGGCCACACACTCCGCAGGATCTCAATAAATTGATGAGGACAAGGATGACAGACCTGAGAGCAGGGCGGTTGTCTAAGCACAGAAATGGGTGCGCACTTCCCCTCTGCACTGTGAATCCCAACATCACGTAGCTGAGAATCTCTGGAGACGTAAGCCAATTAGCCAGCTGGCAAAAAAGGTCTCGGGTTTTTGACACAAGGTGCAGTGGCACCTAGAAAATACAACCTGCCCCATGGTGTTTCAAATCATGTCACAATGATATCACAAAACATAGGGACAGCTCTTCAATGATCTGCAGCATCGTCTTCCACTGTGGGTTCATGAAGAATTTAAATAGCTGCTGATCAATCTGAATTAGTGTAACTGCTGCCAGACAGTTGCAAATAGCCCACTACAGGATACTCAAAGGGTTCTTAGTTATAAATGCAGTAGGACAGAAAAGAGAAAATCAAAATTAAGCGTAGCGTAAAAAATTCAGGGTTCAGGATTTGGGGCAACAGTCTACCTTCCAAGTGATTTTAAGAGATTGGGTGGGATCAATAGGCTTGCAGCACAAACTCATGTCAAATGGCTCTGGACAAAGATCACAAAATGCACATGAGGAGACTAGGTGATAATTTTCTATGCTCTGGTATAATCTATACTCAAGTATATTATAATCTAATATTACTCATTTGTTTGGCATTCTTTAATTTTCTCTTACTGAGAGGTTTTAAAATGGAATATATTCCTCACCCCAAATCACGGTGACCACATAGTTGAATAAGTGTTTTCAGTAGAGACCAGCCCTAATAATAATAAATGAAGTCACTGCAGTCCACAATTCTAAGGGGCACTGGTTTTGTTTTGTTTTGTTTTGTTTTCTTGAGACAGAGTCTCACCCTGTTGCACTCAGTAGAGTGCTATGGCATCACAGCTCACAGCAACCTCAAATTCTTGGGCTTACGTGATTCTCTTGCCTTAGCCTTCCAAGTAGCTGGGACTACAGGTGCCCACCACAATGCCAGGCTATTTTTTGGATGGAGTTGTCATTGTTTAGCAGGCCCAGGCTGGGCTTGAACCCACCAATCTCTGTGTATGTGGCTGGTGCCCTGCTCACTGAGGTATGGGTGCCGAGCCATGGGGGCACTGTTTACACTGTATTTTCTATTATAATTATGACATATAGTTACACCATATTATATCTAAAAATTAAAGGTAAGAACTTTCTGGCAGAAACTACTGCATCTTATGCCAACATCAAGGCCCTTTGCTGGCTTGTAATTCTCTGTAGGATGGCTTATTTTAAGGTTGGCTCCACTAAAAGTCATAAGGCTTTTATAGAAGGGGTATAGGGAAATGGAAGTTGTTGATGAAAAAATGCAAAAGTTAGACTAATTAACTTAAACATCTCTTATAAGCAATCTTATTTAAATATTTGATCTTTTCCTCTCCAGAGCAGGGATTTTTTTTATTCTATTGTTTTATATAATTGTCTACTACACCTGCAGCTAAACATAATATTCTCATACCCCTTTTGGTTTTTCTTTCCTTCTTTATCGTGAAGTCATAACCATTGTCCTGCCATAACACTGTCAGCCCTGGAGATAGGGTGACAAATAGGAGACCTTAACAATGCTGTGACATGACCGGTGTAAGCTGTCATCCCCTTCTCCAGCCCCTATACAAATGTGTTTTGGCAAAAGAAAGACAAAAAGAGAAATAAAATATGTGAACTATAGATGCTTACCCTGTCACATTTTGGTCATCGGTAACTCAAAAGCACATGTATGAAACTACCCTATTCCCCACAAACCGAAGGAGCCAAGAAAATTGGGCTCAATATTTCTTGCGATCATTTCAATAGTATTATCTTGGGAAGAGAATGCTTCAGTTAATGGGGTGGCAACATTTCCCCAAGTCTTTCTAACTTCAAGATAGGAATGAGAGCACAGTGCCCCAACATACTTAGAGTACTTGCCTTTCCTATTTCTTCCAAATCACTTAACTACTGTTTCTCAGTGCTTTGCTTTCTGGTGAAATGAGTATCATTCCTGGGAATCTGAAATTGCCTAAAGGGCTAAGGTAGTACTCAGGAAAGGCTGTTACCTGTATGTGTGCTTAAATTTCACATGCATGCTTGCCCCAAATCAAACATTTGTTTTCCTACCAATAAAGAGGAAGTAGATTCAGATTCAAGTTTCTTTAGGGAGGAGATCGTGCTGAGAGGCAAATGAATGGCCACTGTGGGAAATTTATTTCTCCTGCTGAAAAAGCAAAGGCTAATAATAATTAAGGTTGATTTGCAAAATGCACAGCTTTACAATAATCATATGATACCTTGTAATTTTGAAATCGAGGTAAAAAAAGGAAGCACTTCAGAAGTCGGAATTATGAAAATCAAGAAGTTGCTTAAACTATTTGAGGATGTGCTTAGAGAGTTGAATGCCACATGCTTTATTTGCTTCTGAAGAGAGATCATGTTTTCCCTTGGAACCAATTGCACACACAGGTGTTTGACATAGGGCGTATCAGCTATCAAGAGAAGCCACAATGTTTAAGGTTAGGGTAGGAGGTGTTGATGTGGGGAAGGTGGGGTGTAGTGGGGATAGGGTGGAGAGAACAGGCACTAGGAGAAAAGAAGTTTCTTAGTCATATTTGCAAACTGGGTAGAAGGGCCAGAATTAGAATTTACCAGCTAAGTGTAAACTCACTCTGATTTACAGTCAGATTAGGATTTGACTTTCTCAACTGCTTTGCTTATGAGTCACCGGTGTAAGAGAAATGAGAGAAATAATAAAATCAACATATACATTTGCTTATTCTGTTTCTATTTCTGCCTATTTTATGGGAACTATACATAGGCTTGGTTAATACTTTTTTTCTATTATATGTCTGAATGAAAATAATTATCACTCATGTTCTTGATGAGAAAACTGAGACCGTTTTTAGCTGTTCATACTGACAGATGCAGATACAGAAGATTGTTGATGCCTGATACATAAGGCATCAATTTAATAATCTCTTTAAAGAAATATATAAAATTGGTTTTGAGTTGAAGTCTATAATGAAATGTTACCAATGCAACGTGACCCAGGTTCAATAGATAGGGTAGAAAATTTGATGTTTCATAGACATGGCTCCAGTATAGGGTGTCAATGAAGTTCATGAGCAATTTTAAATTTAAAATTACACAGGAACTTTGTGGACATTTTTTATTAAAAATAAGAATGAAAATAAAAAGAATTTACTAGAAAGGATTAGATCTACTTTGCAGATTTTATGATACTGCATTGCCTTTTTTTACTGGTATATAGGCTGTCATGGTTTGGTCTATGTGACAGCCGAACATCTTGAGAGAAAAAGTAAATTAGCTATATTTGATCTTACAGCTCATATAAATAGACTGTTTAAAATCATCAGACTGATCTTTTTCAGGGAAGACTATCTCAACTGGTCTGTGTAAAGTAGTGAGTGTGTGTCTCTTTAATCTCCCTTTGGTCTCCCTTTTGGTCAGGAAAGTTTCAGAAACAAAAAGTATTAAGGATGAAAAAAACCTTTTAAAAGCTCTAAAAGCATATTTAAAAAACACATTTAAATCAATTAATGTTATAGCCAACGAGTTATCTGTAACAAACAGAAATTAACCACCTTAATTTTTATAATTATTTTATTCATGCCAATTTTTTTTAATTCTATGAGACTTTTTATTATCTCTCTATATGGATCCTTGATGATTTATTATTTCTCTTTGTATAAATCTCAAATTCCATTGTGCTTTATTTTCTGAAATCAATTAAAGAAACTCATGCTTTGTGTTTTCTAAGGATAAATTTTAAAATAATTTTAAAGCAGTAATAAATTGAGCATTAGAAAATTTCCTAAAAATTTCTTGCTGAAATTAACCAATGACAAAAATAGCTAATGATTTTGTTAGCTGATCATTTGTACCAAAGCCAATGGCATAGGAGTTTAATATGAAAACATTTCTTTCTTTCCAGTGTATTCAATAATAAACTCTTTGGTAGTTTTTGAAAGGAAGTACTTATACTTGGTTCAAATTATGTGGAACATGCTGTTTATGGTAAAAAATAATTTAATATATTCTATCCATTTTTAAGAGAATATTATAATTTTAAGAGTCAAAAGTATTGAGAAGCATTTAGAAAAATAATATGCTATTTTGGACCCAGATTATTGGTGATATTTGAATCTTGAACAAATCTAAAACCATAGGTTTCTTTCTTTCGTTTTTCTTTTTTGTTTGTTTGTTTCTTTCTTTTTTTGTTCTGATTATAACTATGTAGAAATATGCATGGAGGTAGAGCAAGTGAGTTGTTACTGGTAAATTCCCAGACTGGATGACTCAGTAGCAGATAGACAACTCAGTCTGTACTAATTGAACAAACAAAGGCTGCTGATAAATGTAGCATATATAGCAACAATAAACACAGATATTTTAAAATAATATTGTTATTTTCCCTATATAATCTCTTATCTTTCCCTTCTTCCAACATTTTATTTACTCACATGCAAATAGCCATAGTTTCTTTATGCTTTTTCAGGTTTGTGACTTTATTCACAAGATTTTTACAACATAGCTAAGCAGTGAAGGAAAAAAATGCTTAATCTGGACAATTTGGAGAAGATTTTTCTGTTTTCATATTGGTCCCTCTCAAATAACCAATAACAGGTCAAAATTCTTCTCTAGGATTGGGGTGCAACTTTTCATTTTAATTATTTTTAATGAAATTCTTAGATCTGTACCTTTACGGTGCTGAACAATTCATTTTAATTCTAAGGTAGGCTACATGCATTTTAATTATAGCACTGAAGGAAATTATCTCCTGTCTTTTTGTTACCATTGTTCTGTTATTTGTCTCTAAGAAAATCATCTAATAATCTTCAATGGTAAAGATTTTGACTGCTTAGCTCAGGTTCATAAGATACTTATGTACTATTTAAAACTAAGCTCCAAGTCTAAGGTGAACAGATACAGTTGTACTAGAAAGGGTTGAAATAGATTTTCACGAAATAAATTCTAAAACATGGTATGGGAAATGCATTTAGCATTTTATTTGACATCTATTTACTTATAAAAAATATGTGTATATAATGAAATGTTAGACATCCAGTAGCTGTACTAATCTTAGGGGGCTCTTTCTTCTAATTTCTTCAGTAGGGTTTGTGAAATATCATTGTCATGTCGCCCCAATCTGGAATGATCTAGTTATGTTTCCCTTTTCTTTTTTTATGGGTTGAAATAGTTTTAAATTTAGAAATATTTAATGTCTTTTCTTTCTTCCTCTGCCCTTACTGGCAATTATTTTTTGGCAACTGATTAACTAGGCAAATAAAGTTCACATATAAGATTACATACTGGAAAAGTTGTCATAAGTGGGATATTAGCTATGTTACTTTTAAAAGGTAAAATCCGTTATATTCTCTTTGAGCTCTAGTCTTAATAATTTGCAGTCATGTCCAGGTAGTATTCTCAGAGAGTAACTGAAATTAAGATAATTAGGACTGAAGGCATTAATCTTTTCTACATGAATATCATTCCCAAACTTTATGGGTTTAAGCCAGAAGAACAGAAACTAGACCAATATGGGGCCAAGTTTGGCTGACTCAATGTAACAACACTGAGATGATGATGGTGTTGGCATAATGACATCATCACTCTCATCACTCTCTTGGGACCAATCTTTTGGAGTGCAGGTGGCAGTGCTTAGACTGATCTCATCGGAAAATAGCTAACCCATACCAACCAGCATTTTTAGGGTCTAGAACTGCTTTTGCCATCCATCCTCATCGATGGAGTAAAGGATCTATGCAAGTGGCATTTTCAGTATTTGTTGTACAAAGTTATAGATTATTGAGAACCAAATCTCCTATTTAACTATGAAAGCATTTATTCAACTATTAATTAAAATTTTAAATTCCAATTTGTTGTAGAAAAGCCTAACAATCAATATGTGGCTACCACCATTACTTCTCTGGCATCTATTGATTCTTCCTATGGGCTATGTAGTATCAAAATGTAATGATATCAACTGCTAAGCTTGTGTCAATTGAATTGTTCACAATAGTTTCTCATCTATGTAACTTTAAGTTATTTGGTAAATATATTACAATTATAAAGATATATTTTGTTTAATTCAAAAAAATTTTGAATACCAAATTTCAAAAACTCTAGAATTTTTCTTTCTTTCTTTTCTTTCTTTTTTTTTTTTTTTGCTTGTTTGGGTTTTTTATTGTTCTGAGCAATAATTTTTTTTATCACAAAGAGGTAGATCATGTATACATTAATGCATTTATGGGGTACAATGTGCTGATTTCATATACAATGTGGAATGCTTAAATTGTACTGGTTAACACATCCCTCACCTCAGTACTTAATTATTGTGTTAAAAAAAATTATACTCTATAGTTAACAGATACAACATTTAAATCCAAGAAAAAAAATGACTAAAGTAAAAAACTGTCTTTAAGATCTTGTCTAAGCTATTGAATCAGAGCTGCTTGGATGCTTTCAGATCCAAATGTGACACGTTCATCAATAAAGATTCCAACCCAGTCCCACGGTGGTTCAGGCTGCCCAGCTGAGGGTGTCCATTGCTTTTAGTCTTGATATCTGATGTTTTCATGTCCCTGCATTTGCATGTGTTCTAAATATCTATGACTGATGAATCAAGATGAAAACTTTGAAATCTAAAAAGATTCAAACCTTTAAGAAGAATTATTGACTGGTTAGTAATTATTTGTAAGTTTTCAAGAAAATTATATGAAGTTTTCAAGAAAATGATTAACAGACAGTGGAAACACAGATGGACAGTCTTTTGCTGCAGCAACATCTACCTTCAGATGAACTTTATTTCATAACATTTTATGGAAAGGGCAACAGTCTGTTTATCCAGAGATGCCAAAAATTCTCTTTAGGAGACAGAATTTAGTTTTTTTGGAGTTGGTGAGAGGCAGAAGAAAGTTGATAATCTATTTGCAGCTATCATTTGAAATTCATACCATCCTCTTCTTACAGTCATGCATTACAAAACACCACTCACCGTACAAGGTTCTACGAGTAGAAGTTCTTCCATTTGGATGGCCTTAAGAGAACCTTGCAATGACAGATGGTTTGGTTAATTACAAAATTAAACTTGGTGCTATTGAGACATGATTTCAGTGAATAATATTTTCCAGACATAGTTTAATAAGCAGCTTGTGGTTGAGTAGCCTTTTGCCCAAAAAAGGGAACCAGGTTTCTGTGACTACCTTCTACATTCAGAAAGCATGAGGCTAGAGGATGTTAACTTGACCACCCCAGGAACTGAGTTCCAGTAACCTTATCAAGCTCTACAGAACGACCCCACCCTAAGAATTGTGAAAGAAGGGCTGTTGAAATAGCACCTGGTATTTCACAGCGAACTCCTGTAACACTTGCTGATTCACTGACCACAATGAAGGGAAAGTACACTGGATGTTCAGCTGGCCTTTATGGGTGAGCCCTGGGGCTAAACTCGGCTCATCTGAGAAATCACAGGTTTTAACATTCACATGCAGCAACTTTGAATTTTTCCCTGAAATGTGGTAAAACAAATCAATTTTTAAAATATGAAATTTATAAAGATAAAAAGAAGAAATCTAAATAATTATAAAAGAAATGTCTTTTACAATCACAGATCCTTTTGTTGTTGCTTTGTTTCATGTACTTCTCACTGAAAAGTAAGAGGCATAATCAGCATCTGATATGAACAGAGGTCTGATTTTTGGTGAGAAGATTTTTCTCCATATAATTTGGAATGGCTATGCTTGATTTTGCTTAACTAACTTGAATGGGTTAAAGAGAGAAAAATTTATGCTTAGGCTATGAGCTCAGGTATTTGTAGTTTTAGAGATAGTATCTAATATGAACAAAACCAAGCAAGACTCTTTTGGATTTATAATAAATTAGAAATTTGGTAATACCTGAAATGATCTACAAGATTTAAATTTTACTTTTTCTTATATATATATTTGAAAAATAGTCCTAAATTCACCTAATTGTTTCCTCCAATAAATTAATCATTACTTTTACTAAATCAAAAACATAGAAAATGTCATAAGTAAACTGGATGATAAACTGATTGCCACCTAGAAAACATTCACATAATTATCCTATCATGAAAATTCTCCTGACGTTCAGCTTCCTTAATTCCAGATTCAATAGTATTTTTTGAAATGTTAGTTACATGACAATGCGATCATGTCTTTTTCATCTTCCCATCAGTACAGAAAATTTATCACAGTGAATTTAATGAAAAATTTTAAAATAATGACTACCCTTAGACTTCTTAGAATGACAGTTGAAATTTAAATCAATTCAGTAGATATTGCTTAGCAGATAGAATGCACAGATTACATAACTGCTCCCTGAATTAAATGTGTTTATATATGTGTGTATATATACATGCATGTTATGTGTGTGTGTATGTGTGTATAGTGATAACACAAACTGTAGTCTAATGGCCTAAGAGCAAAGAGATAAAAAATGAGTTGTAAAATTTGTTTGAAAGTCATTATAAAAGTACACAAGCCACACTTCTCTGATTAGAATATTTCTATAAGTTCATGGGAGAGTGAATGACAAAAGTGAATCAAAATTTATTGTTCCCCTCTTATATACATTGTACATTATTTCATCTTATTGACATTGGCCAGAATTTAGGACACCATGTATTGGGGAAATTGTTTAATAGTTTATGATAGAAAGAAAGAAAGAAAGTCATCAATTTCTAAAGACTTTCTTCATGTCCTAGTATGTGCTTTATTTTTTAAATCAATCCTATTAAGGTATAATATATATACAATAAACCCTCCTTATTTAAGTATATATAACCATCACCACAATCAATATTAAATTTTTCCATCAACCCAAGAAGGTTTTCTTGTGTCTCAAATTAGTCAGCCCCCTGGGGCCAATCAACCCAGGAAGCCAATAATTTGCTTTCTTGCCCCACAGTGTTTTTTCTTTAGAATTGTATATAAACAACATGTAATGTTTTGTGTCTGGCTAATTTCATTCAGCATAGTAGCTGTGAGATTCAACCATGTTGTGTGAGGTATCTGTACTTCTCTCTTTTCCCTTAATCCCAGTGAATTAAATTGTATGCTATTGTCTGTTGCCAGATATTGGGGTGGTGCTGAGTTTTTGAGTGTTTTAAACAAAATTTCATTGCGTTTGCATGTCTACATTTTTTGTCTGTATGATGACATGTTTTTATTTTTCCACACCTAGAAGTGGACTTGTTAGATTGCATAAAAAAAATAGGCTTGATTTTATAAGAATTTTATAAATTGCTCTCCAAAAAGAGTTCCTTCATTGACTCCATCAGAAATGTATAGGATTTCCAGTCTTTCCATATCCTCATCCTTACTAGAATGTGAGGGGCTTCATTTTTGTTATTTTGTTTGCTTGTCTCTGGCATTTTGTGGGTATGTGTATTTTTTAAAACATTGTGTTTTTTTGTATTAAATTACTGTGACATCATATGTCAATCAACCCTATTCATATTCCCCTTAATTCATTAATATTCACTGCCAGTATCAGACTATCTTGATTACCTTAGCTTTTCAGTTAAGTTTTTACATCAGACTGTACATGTTCTTAGAGAGTTTTTTATTGAGATGGTCTCATTCTGTGCCCTAGGTAGAGTGCCCTGGCATCCTAGCTCACAGCAACCTCAAACTCTTGCTACAGGTGTCAACCACAATACCTGGCTAGTTTCGCTCTTTTTATCTTTTTTTTTTTTTTTTTGAAACTGTTTGGACTGTCCTATGTTGTTTGCCTTTAGAATCAGTTTTTCAGTTGACACACAGACACACAACACCTGCTGGGATATTTTGGAGAGTGGATTGACTCAGTAGTCAACTTGACTTCAAATAGCAGCTTCAAGAGAATTGGCGTCTTAACATTTATTCTTCCAGTACATACATTTTAACTTATCTAAATAGTGAAGACTATGAGTTTTGACATATTTTATTACATTTATTTATTTTTTCTTTTTTTGTAGAGACAGAGTCTCACTTTTATCACCCTCAGTAGAATGCCATGGTGTCACACAGCTCACAGCAACCTCCAACTCCTGGGCTTCGGCGATTCTCTTCCCTCAGGCTCCCGAGCACCTGGGACAACAGGCACCTGCCACAGGCCTGGCTATTTTTTTGTTGTAGTTTGGCCAGGGCCGGGTTTGAACCCACCTCCCTCAGTATATGGGGCTGGCAGCCTACCCACTGAGCCACAAGCACCGCCCCTACATTTATTTCTGTTTTTTATAATTTTGATATTATCTTATTATTTCAAATATATATTTTTTAATGATTGCTACATTACAGAAATACAATTTTCTCAATTACATTTCTCATATACATTCCTCAATTTGTTGTTTCTTATTTTTACACATTTCACTTTTACATATTTAATAAACTTTGCAATGAATGGATTTTTTTTTACTTTAAATCCTTGATTATCTTTAAAAATCTTCAATTTTAAGATATTTTTAATTTTTAAGATTTTTTTCTATAGGTTTAATATGAATATGTTTTTTGAGCAATGCTCAGTCAAAATTGCAATTATGTTAACATTCTTACTGCATTTTATAATCTGTTGGATTTATTGATGTCATATGTATGGGAATAATATGTTTACATTTTTTAGCATGTTTTGAAAATTGTTGAGTTTTTTTCTTGCAGTTTTATATATTTTTCAAGCTTAGACGTAAGTTCCTGGTAAATATAATCTGATATTTATATAGATACAACAGTTCCCTTATACCTAATATTGCACAGGTATATCTTTTGCTGCATTTTTAAAGTTAGTCTTATTGAACTTTTATTTTAGTATGACTTACATAAAGTAGTTTTGAAAAGTTCAATCTGATAAATCTTGTGTTTTTCATTGATATGGTTATAAAATATTTATATTTTATTTGGAATATTCTATAATTTTAAATTTTGGATTTTCTTTCTCTTTCTCTTTCGGCTTCTTCAGGATTAATTGATTGTCCCCTCATCATCTCATTCTCCTTTTTTCTACTGTTTTGGATTATATTTTTCTTTTTTCAGAAAATTTCAACATGGGAATTCAATCAAACAAATTCTAAGACGAATATTTTTATTTGTATCCCAAACAATATAAGTACTTTAGAATTACTTTTTTTATATGGCCAACCTAAATAATAACAGAGAGAGACAGTTTGTCTAATGAATTTATTTGAGAATAGCATGGTAATGGCAAACTGTTAGGTACATACTAAGACAGATGATAGGCACATCTGTAGAAGTTGGGGCTAAGGGAAGCTTTTAAAGATAAAAAGGAAAAGACTATGTACACTGGTTTGAAAAATTGACGGCTGATTAAAGAGGCTTATTGTAGAGGTTGATGCCAGCCATTGGTGAAGGCGGTTGTTGATGGGCAAGTGTCCCTGTACAAATGGTTTATCCAGAATGGTGCCAAGTGGTTTATCTAGAATACTGTGTTTTTGAGGAGGTCTTTGCCTAATTCTCATTATAGATATGCATGCAAGGATGCATATGGTATTCCTGTTGCAGCTGTATGGACATGAGGGCTCTTTCTTCATGGCCTCTTGGCTCCATCGTGTTAGGGTTTGACTTAAGTGATTTCAATTTGATATTAATAATTTCCACAAAATTATTGTGATCCAACATTTTAATTTTATATTTCTTTTTATCTCTAAAAAGTAGATTGCATTAATGTTGTTTTACAAGCTCATTGTTTGCTTAGAGATATAACATTTACCGTATCCTTGCCTCACTGTGTCTTGCTACTTCTCTGATAATTTTTCATGTCTTTTTTTTTAGTTATCTTTTTTCATAAAAGCTCCTTAGTATTGGTTTGTTAACAAATTCCTAAAATGTACCTTATCTGGTTGCATTAGTTTCCTAGGGCTACTATAACAAAGAACCACAAACTGAGCTTCTATTTATTTACTAAATCATACTTGTGTACAATAATGCAATTATGGGGTATAATGTGCTGGTTTTTATATACAATTTGAAATAATTTCATGAAACTGGTTAACATAGCCTTCACTGCATTTTCTTAGTTATTGTGTTACAACATTTCTATTCTACACTTAGTAGATTTAACATGTACCCTTGTAAAATGCACCACAGGTGTGGTCCCACCAATTACCCTCCCTCCACCCATCTCCCACTCCTTTCCTCTCCTCCTCCTCTTTCCCCTTCATCTTGGGCTGTGGTTGGGTTATAGCATTCATATGGGAGTGTGGGTGTTTATAAATTGGTTTCATTCTAGGGCTGAGTACATTGGATACTTTTTATTCCATTCTTGAGATACTTTGCTAAGAAGAATATGTTCCAACTCCATCCATGTAGACATAAAAGAGGTAAAGTCTCCATCTTTTTTTAAGGCTGCATAACATTCCGTGGTGTATGTATACCACAATTTATTAATCCATTCATGAGTTGATGGGCACTTGGGCTTCTTCCATGACTTAGCAATTATGAATCAGGCTGCAATAAACATTCTGGTACAAATATCTTTGTTATAAAGTGATTTTTGGTCTCTTGGATATATACTAGTAGAGGAATTGTAGGATCCAATAGCAGGTCTATTTTTAGGTCCCTAAATGATCTCCAAACATCTTTCCAAAAGGAAGTATTAGTTTGCATTCCCACTAGCAGTGCAGAAGTGTTCCCTCTTCTCCACTTCCACGCCAACAGTCTTGGTGTTTAAAAGTCTAAAATTAAAGTGTTGGTAGAGCCATGTTTCCTCTCCACCATATAGGAGAGAGTCTTCTTTCCTTGTTTATGGTTTCTGGTTGTTTCCTGGCGATTCTTGACATGTTCTGCCTTTTAGCTCCATTACTTTAACCTTGATCTCCATTGTCATCTGATTTTATCTTGGGTATCTTGTCTCTTCTTACAAAGACACTTGTCATATTGAATTAAAGGTTTATGATACTTCACTGAGTTCATCTAAACTTAAATAGTTACATCTATAAGGGCTTTCTTTCCAAGTAAGTTCACATTCTGAGGTACAGTGTGTTAGGACTCCAACCTACATCTTTTTGGATAACAATTCAAA
The DNA here is from genome assembly GCF_000181295.1 of Otolemur garnettii. Taxonomy (NCBI): domain Eukaryota; kingdom Metazoa; phylum Chordata; class Mammalia; order Primates; family Galagidae; genus Otolemur; species Otolemur garnettii. The sequence continues at coordinate 5,091,971 of NW_003852459.1, forward strand.
TTTTAACACTGAGTATAGAATTCTGAAGATGTAGTCAACTGTGTGTTTGTTGCAATTTTTATTCAAGCCAAATGTAAAATAATCAGCTTAATATATAGTTAAGGTCTGATATCTATGTAATTATTTTTGTTTTCATTTCTAAAACTGGGCTCAAATTCATTATAATATTTGCTCCCTTTTTCCATTTGCTAGTATTGTCTTTTCTTTGCTAAATTGTACAGGTACCCAGATATGCACCAAATTGACAAATAATAGAATATTATACAATTTTGAATGAAGTACCATTAAATGTAATTGAAGTTGGAATCTTATGTTTTGGCTTCTAGGCTAGGAAGTCCTGCTGCCTTCCATTCTAATTGACTTAAAAATAAGTTCTTTTGGAGGGGAAATTCCATTAAGTGTGGGAAAGTAGGGAGGCCATCTCCATGACTTTCTTTAAGTGAAGGTGTTACAGGATACAGACAACTCTTTCTTATGTCATTGTCAATAAGTTCAGATAAAAAAGACTCTACGGGCTCGGCGCCTGTGGCTCAAGCGGCTAAGGTGCCAGCCACATACACCTAAGGTGGCGGGTTCGAATCCCCAGCCCGGGCCCGCCAAACAACAAAGATGGCTGCAACCAAAAAATAGCCCGGCGTTGTGGCGGGCACCTGTAGTCCCAGCTACTTGGGAGGCTGAGGCAGGAGACTCGCTTGAGCCCAGGAGTTGGAGGTTGCTGTGAGCCTGATGCCATAGCACTCTACCCAGGGGGATAGCTTGAGGCTCCGTCTCAAAAAAAAAAAGACTCTACGGACTGATTAACTGATGATGTGAAAAAATAATTAACATTTTTTGTTTTTAAGTATTATCTAGGTTTTGTAGTTGGGGGAGGAAAGATATTTACTGTATTTTTCCTACAAATTAGAATTGATCTATGATTTGCTTTAGATCTACATACTAAGAGAGAATAATTAAAATATAACATACGCTTTTTAAGTATTAAAAGTTATTTTGGATTCCTTGCATCAGAGTAATAAAATATAAATTCCCAAAGGTTAATACTGTTATTTGGTATCCTTATTTTCAAGTCAATCGTGGTGTAATATCTAAGTTATTCTGTGTTATTATGTAAATATTTGAGACTTTTTAAAACAGAATGTACAGAGTTAATAGAAAGCCTGAAAATATTTATGACAATAACTGTTATTAAAAAATATACTTATTATTTTTATGTTGACTTGGTAACACTAGCATTTGGAAAAATAAGAAATCCAACATTTTTCTTATAATTTCTGATATCTATTCTGATAATTCCCAAACTAATTTATTGGTATTATTAAACATGTATATTTTGAATAAATGTATTAAATTTAAATAATTAGATAATTATTGAATAATTAAATACTTAAAATTATTGAATAATTCAGGTATGTACCAAGATGTTTTAAACTAAGTGTTTATTATTGATAGCTATAAATTCTGATTTTTTGCTAAAATATTTTGCAATGATTTTGCTCACGTCAGTGGGAGTTCAATGGAAGAGGTTGAAAATACCTTCTAAAATTTTTTTAAAACATAAATAAGGAGTAAACTTGAGTCATATATGCCTAGAGGATCTGAAGCATTCTCAGTCTCTTGGGTGGTTTATCAGCCATAAACAAAGCACTACTCATTTTTTAATGGTCTTCCTTGTTCTGGTTTAGAGTCATGAAAGTAATTTTGTTTTTAAAAATAACCTTTTATTATTACAGAAGTCATAAATATTTATCATATAAATTAATGACATTTAGACATGCAAAAATAAAATATGACAAAATGTCATATTCTCACTACCCACAAATTATATCTGCTAATATTTAGATTATATTTTTATACACATTGACATGCAATCCACAGAAACACAGCAAACTTACATGCCATTATTTTATGCATGTTAAAAAATAAATTTTTAAGTAAACTTTTATTTATTAACTGTATTTCATTACCACTAATTTACAGCAATTTTAATTTTTAATCATTGGTTTCATGTTTTTATTTCAGAGTTATCTCTGAAATACAGATAATATACATGGGTCATTACAAAAGTTTGAGATACACAAAAATCAAAGGACATAAATTCTTCACAGACAGAAATAAATGAAGCCCCTATTAGCAACACCAGTAAGTTGCAACTTGCCTGGGTGAATCAGAGTGCTGTTCACTGTTTTTCTTGGAGCCAAATAAGGTCTGGGATCAGTTTCAATGAGCAGTGGGTTTACTTCCTAGTGGCCCGGTGATGCGGGACAGATGGAAAATTATTTTTGAAATTTATTGATGAGAGTCGTAGAGATTACTATAGAGAAATAATAGAGACAAAGAGATAGTTTTAAGAGCAGCGGGGCTGGGGAGGCAGCACACACTTCTTCGTGAGGTTTCCAGGATGTTGCCCCAGTATCAGGCTAGCTCTGTATTTATTTCATACACCAGTGTTACAGTCATAGATCTCATGAAGGCAAGGCAAACAGTCCCATCATGGTTCTTGGTGCGCTTGCATTTCTACTAACTAAACTCACTCTACCGCTGATTACGTTAATTGCATGGATTTGCTTACTACTTTTTACTGTTTCAGAGTATTATGATTTTTATGTAAACCAAATCTTGATAATTAAGCCAATTAGAGACCAACTAAAGGACCAAATCCTAGCTGACCCACGGTCACACACCATAGATGCGGCTCAAGGACCAAGTCCTAGCTGACCCACAGTCACACCCCATAGATGCAATGTTTTAATACTCTGACAGCCTGGTGTCCAAACAGATAGACTCCTCTGGCCCAATCAAGGTGACAGAAGAAAAGAGATCTTTCTTCTTCTTATCTGGTCTGGAGCAAGTCTTCCTGTGTTGGACAAAGTTTAAAGAATTCACATTCTTAACTCCTTAAAACCACTCTCCCATAGCACACAGTCCTGCCCTGGTAGAAGCAGCTTCAAGGCCTCCAGCCAGCTGCAAAGTGGCAGCTGTGAGGGGAAGGGGATTTAACACCTCTGACTTCAGAATATTAAAGTGACAGGGTCTCTCACTCTGTGCTCAAAGCCAGGAAAATGAATTTGAATTGATCCTCCAATTATTGTCTCCCTTTTTCCACACTCTGAACCCTATTTCTAATAATATTTCTAATCTACTACTAATTAATAATTGAATATTGGTTTCAAATTTATAAAATCATCATTACTACTAATGCAAGCACATCAAGATATGATTCTTCCCTTAAGTATCCCCACATGCACTCTTCAAAATAATAGACCACAACACAGTCTGTCTCAAAAGTCTTGTAGTGACCCACCTATTTACATTTTCTGAAATCTGTACACAACCACAGCTCTTAATTTAATAAAGCCCTGTTTTTCATGCAACTAGGTAAGTTTTCTCACAGAACAATCTACCTTGTAGATTTGTCTATTTGCTTGTTTTGTTTATTTTTTCAATTGATTTCAATTGATTTTCCTTTATTTTCACATTCCATAATATGGCATAAATAAACTAATTATTCTGGAGTGTTTTTTAATTCTTTCTTCAAAATAGAATAACATTGAGATGATCACCTCACCTTTTTGCACTTCTATAGTAAACTTGTTTATAAAAAAATAACTTGCTGGATTAGAAGGTCATTCCCAATTTTTATCACTTAAAAATTATATTGTTGTATGGTAACAACTTAAACTACATGTATATAATAATCAGTTTTGGAGTATTTCATTCAAGAGAAACATTTTTATCCAGGGCTGATAAATATTGGATGTTATTTTGGATGTAGTAAAAATGAGTGTTGCTTGCTGTGACTGAATTAATTAGTTTTAAAATTTGTAATATCTTATTATAATTATTACCACAAATTTACTCCTGAGAACACATTTTATATGATTTTATCTGTTTTAAAACATATTTAAATATTCCTTTCAGTACTTTTAAAGTTACTGAAACAATAATCAAGAAGTAACCTAGCCGAATAACAAGGGTCTTTCATTAGTGTCAATGCAGACTGAATTCTAATAGGGTTATTGATACAAGCAACATTTTAAATATTAACATGTTTAAATGAAATCCTTTAAATGCATCCTTTCGTACTCCTTGATGAAATCCTTCTGTTACTTAATCATGGAGAGCATGGTTATTACCTTTACAGCAGAATGATAGTCAGGACAAATTTGCATGCTAGGCAGCCATAGGAACAGAATATAAACATATTTGACCTAAGAGACCTGGTAAAAGGCAAAATTATTATTTCATTTATTTTTCAGAAACTAATTTGTGATGTATTTCTGTCACATATAACAGTGTTCTGATATAAAATGTGGTCTTGAATTAAACTATATGTTAGTATACTAACAATAGCTCAATATTAAAAAAAAAAAAGTTTCTACATTCTTTTGAGGTATGATATTATCTACCTAAAAAAAGCTAGCACTTCTTCAGAAAGATAAGTTTTGAATGTTTACTTAATAAATGACCAAAATTATTTTATAGTTGCATCTCAAATCTTGATTCTTGGAGTGGAAAATTATATACATTTTTTAAAGTATGATTATTTTAAGTCAATTTTTTAAACTTTTCATTTTGAAATAATATCATATTTAAAGAAGAGCTGCAAAAACAGTAGTTGTCATACACCTTTCACTCAGCTCCTTGTCATTATAGTCTTATGTAACAAAGCATCGTCATCAAAACTTTGACGTGGACTTTGGAACAATACACTATTAACTAAACTTCTGGCTCTATTCAGATTGCCACAGGATCCCACAGTGCATTTAGTTGCCCCGTCTCTGTAATCTCCAGTCTGTGGAAGTGTGCTGGCTTTTTCTTTGCCTTTCACAATATTGCCAATTTAAAGTGCAGCAGTCAGGTATTTTGTAGACTTTTCTGGTGTTTTCTCATGATCAGACTAACTTTATGGATATTGGGAAAGATTTGCATCATTCAAGTGGTGCATAATATCAACATGATTCATTAATATTGATAGAGTACTTGATTACTTGGGTAAGGTGATGTCTGCTATATTTCTCTATTGTAAAGTTACTATTTTTCATTTTCACACTCTACTAATTTTGGAATTGGGAGATGCAGGACTTACAAGATGAGCTGGGAAATGCTTAATCCTTCTCTGTTCTTTAAAATATTGTGTAAAATTGATACTATTACTTCATTAGGTGGGCTAGAATTTACCAATAAAATCTTTGCCAGGAGCTTTATTTTTTGGAAGATTTTTAAGTGTAATTCAATTTTTCGAATACACATACAACTATTCATGTTATCTATTTCTTCTTGAGTGAGTTTTTATACATTTTTCTCTCAGGGAATTGATCAGTTTTATCTAAAGTTGTTGAAATCATGGGCATGAAATTGTCTATATTGAGTTTTTATTGTCAATATTTTGTCTCCCTATCAATGCTTCCTTTCATTACTGATATTGATAATTTGAATCATCTTATTTTTCTTGTGAATTAATATACTTAGAGATTTATCAAGTCCATTGATCTTTTCAAAAAATTAAGCTTTAAAATGTATTGATTATTGTCTTTCCATTTTAAATTTCATTGATTTCTACTCTAATCCTTTGTTTCTTCTGTTTGTTTGGGCTTAATTTTTCTTGTTCTAATTCTTAGAGTGGGTGCTTATGTTCTTATTGACCTTTCTTTGATTCTAAAAAAACATTTAACATATGTATTTCCTGTAAGTTTTAGCTGTATCCCTCAAATTTTAATGTGCTGGGTTTTTAAAATTTTTTATTCAGTTCAAAATATTTTAAATTTATTTAAGGTTTCCTCTTTGATTTGTGAATTATTCAGAAATATGTTTTTTTCAGAATTCTGGAGACATTCAGATAGATTTCTGTTACTGAATTCTAGGTTAATTTTTATCATGGTTTATATGATTTCATTTCTTATAAATATATTTAGGTTTGTTTTATGGGCCAGAATATTATCTAACTTGGTAAATGTTCCTTCTGCATTTGAAGAAAACAATGAACTTTTGGGGGGGATGGTGTTTTCAATGAATTTCAATTTAGACTAGCTGTTTGGTTGCATTTTTCAGTGCTGCTCTACATTTACTGATATTTTTCTCTCATAAATTACTACTCTTTATTCATTATTGATAAGGAATGATAAAGACTCTAATTGTGTATTTGTCTAGTTCTATCTTCAGCTCCAAAATATATATATTGCTTTATATGTATTGATGCTCTCTTGTTAGAAACATTACTATTTAGAACTAGTTTGTCTTCTTGAAGAATTTATCCTTTTTTCATTCAGTAATGTCCTTCTCTATACCTGATCGTGTTCTTTGTCCTAAAGTGATCTTTCTCTGGTTACTGTGTGCATGGAGTATCTGGTTACGTCTCCCCATTTCTCCATCTTCCCAGCCCTTGACAACTGATATTCTACTCTCTACTTGTATGCATTCAACGTTTTTAGATTCCACATACAAATGAGATCATGCACTATTTGTCTTTCTGTATCTGGCTTATGCTTATTTCACTCAGTGTAATTTCATCCAGGTTTGTCCATGTTGCCATGAATGACGAAAGTTTCTACTTTTTTAAGGCTGAATATCACATTTTTCTTTATCCATTCATTCATCAGATTTTGTTGCTTCCATATGTTGGCTATTGTGAATAATGCTGTCATAAATGTGAGAGGCTAGCTATCTCTTCACCATAATGATTTCATTTCTTGCAGCTATATACTCCAAAGTAGTTTCCTGGATCATGTGCCAGTGCTATTTTTAAGTTGTTGAGGACCCTCCCGCTTTCTACGATGATGATTTTACCAATTTGCAACCCACCGATGATTTACAGGGTTCCCTTTTCTCCCACATCCTTGCCAACACTTTTTTAATAAATATATAATGGGCATTCTAACAGGTATGAGAACTTAGTTTTGATTTACATTTCTCTGATGATAAATGACATTGAAGACATTTTCATGTATCTGTTGTAATTTGTCTTCTTTGGGGGATGTGTCTATTTAGATCTTTTATTATTTAAGTTTTTAAAAATTCAGTTGTTTGAGTTTCTGGTATAGTTTGCCTATGAACCCCTCTCAGAGGTATGTTGGCATGTATTTTATCCCTTTCTAAAGATTTTCACATTAGTTTGTTTCCTTTGTGGTACAAAAGCTTTGTAGTTTGGTGCAATTCTGTTTATTCTTCCTTCAGTTGCCTGTGATTTTTCGGGTCATATTTACAAAATCATTGTCCAAACCACAGTCAATAAGCTTTTTCTGTACACTTTCTTCTAGTTGTTTTACAGTTTTAGGTCATTAATTTATTTTAAGTAGATGCATTACATGGCCTGAGACAAGGGTTCAATTTCATTCTTCCGCATGTGCATGTTCAGTTTTTCCAGCACCATTTATTGAAAACTTCTTCCCTATTTTCTGTTTCTAGCCCTTGTTAAAAATGTGTTCGCCATAAATGTATGGGTTTATTTGGGGATCTTTATGTTTTTCCATTGGTCTATATGTTTGTTTTTATATGAGTACCATGATGTTTTGATTGCTTTAGTTTTGTAATATATTTAGAAACCAGAAAAAGTGACGCCTCATCTTTGTTCTTTTTGCCCAAAATCACCTTGGCTTTTCTTTTATAGTTCCATTTGAAATTTCAGATACTTTATTTTCCAGTTTCTGTAAAAAATCCCATTAGAATTTTGATAGAGATGGCATCAAATGTGGAGGCCATCTCACTAATATTAATACTAACATTAATACTTCCAAAATATGAGCATGAAATAATCTTATATTAATTTTTCTCTTCTTGAATTTTTTCATCAATGTTTTACATTTTTCACTCTTCACATATTTCATCTTCTTTGTTAAATTTACTTCTATTTTGTTATTTTTGATTATTACTGTAAGTGGGAATATTTTCTTAATGTCTTTTTTGGCTATTTCATCATTAGTATATACAAACTCAAGTTATTTTTATATGTTAATTTTATATCTTGCCACTTTATTGTAAGATAAATTATTGAATTTAGTAATTCTGACATTATTGTGAGAAATTTAGGATTATCTGTATAGAAGATTTTGTTGCTTATTTTTATTTTTTTTGCAGTTTTTGACTGGGGCTGAGTTTGAACCTGCCACATCCAGTATATGGGGCCAGCGCCCTACTCTTTTGAGCCACAGGTGCCACCCCATACTTCTTCTTTTTTTTTTTTTTTTTGTATAATTTTCATTTCTTTTTTTCTTGACAGTGCTATGTTGAATGGAAATAATTAGTATATCCTTGTCCTGTTCCTGATTTTCGAGGTAGGGCTTTCAGCATTATATATTTTGTATGTTGTTAGCTGTAAGTCTGTCACATACACCCTTATTACATTGAGAATTTTCATCATGAAAGGATACTGAATTGTGTCAAATACTTGTACATCTAATGAGATAGTCATATGATTTTTATACTTCTTTTTGTTACTATGAGATAATTTATTGGTTCTCATATGTTGAATCGTCCTAACAAGCCAAAGACAAATTCCACTTGATACTTGTATATAAAGCTTTTGATGTGCAATTAAATTCGGTTTGCTATTATCTCATTGAGATATTTTGCATCTATGCACATCAAGAATATAGACCTACACCAACATCTTAGTATTCTTGTCTATCTTTAGTCTCAGGATAATGCTGGCCTTGTAAAAGGAATTTGCAATATTTGTTTCTTATCAGTGTTGAGGATGAGTTTGAGAAAAATTGAAATTGATTCTTCCTTAAATGTTTGGGAAAATTTACCAGTAAACCCATCCAGTCCTGGCTTCTCTTTGTTAGGAGATTTTTGATTACTGAGTCAATCTCCTTCCTGTCTTTGTTCATATTTGCTATATTTTCATAATTCAGTCTTGGTAAGTTGTATTCTAAGAATTTATCCATTTCTTCTAAGTTTTCTAATTGGCATCTAATTATTTCTATTAGTCACTTATTATCTTTATGGTTCTGTGATGTAAGTTGTACTGTCTTCTCTTTCAGTTCTTCCTTCTTTGTGTGGTCTCTTTTTATTTGTCTAGCTAAAGGTGTTTCAATTTCTTTATATCTTTTAAAAATACCAAGTCTTAGCTGGTTGATCTTTTCTATGTTTCTCTCATCTGCATTTCATTTATTTATGTTCTAATGTTATTTCCTTCTTTCTGCTAAGTTGGTTTGTCCTTTTCTTCTACATTCTTAAGATGTAATGCTACATTCTTTGTTTACATTCTTCCATTATTTTTTAAAGCATAGGTGATTATCTCTATAAACTCATTTTATATTCAATGCCTGAGGTTGACATACGATTGATACACATTTATCATTGTAAATATATGGACATAACTTGGAAAGTTAATTATAAAATTATCATCTGTTATTTCATCAGAACAAGAAAAGACTTTACCTGCCTACCACAATGCTTCTCTAACTTATTTTGTATTACATCTAATTGAGAAAGATTTAAAACATGTTTTTCCTAATTCTCCCTCCCCCCCAAGTTTTAACATCAGAAAATAGTGCATATCTGTTTTGTAATAGGACCTTTTGGAGAGCCACAAAGCATTCTAAAAACTAGAATTTTTAATAACCAAGAATAAATTTTCAACCACTAGCAGGGTTACACTGCCTCTGTAGAGAATATATAGTTTATAAGGTCAAATCGTCATGGTGACTCTATTGCATCTTTTGTTCTCTTTCTTTTAAGAATCAAACTTAATAAAAGTAAGAAAACTTTGGCTACAAATTTTTAAAAGTTTTGAAATAAACTATTTCAGATTTGAATTTGTCTAAATTTTATTTTTATATATTATTTTCTTTATATAATCATAATGATTTAGTTCCATAATAAATACTTCTTTAGTTATATACTCTGTGCCATAAATCAGTGGCAGTAGAATATAAATACAACATAAATTATATATGTGTGCATATATATATGCATATATATATAACATATACTTATTTCCTAACAAAGTAGTTTGATGTTCCATTATACCCATAATTTGGGATGAAATCAGTTAGGCAACATGGAGACAAATTATGCAAAAAAGGTAACCTCCATACAAATGAAATAGAGGAGGTATTCAATAGGTCATGAAAAATAAAAAGGAAGAAGTTAGGGCAACAATAACTTTTTGAGAATTGTCCTGACATTGACACTCGTTGATAAACTCATTTTGCTGAAATGATTACAGTACACTTGGGAAAAGGTATATTCTCAATATAATCTTAAAATTGTAATCATATGATCAGTACATCTGGAAAATAACAGTGAAAATTAAGCTGAACTTCATCTGGATAGTGCAATTTTTACATGGCTCTGTCAAATGTCAGGCTTCCCTCTCCCTCACCAATTTCAAAAATGTTTCACCATGATTTCAAACAGTGAATCATCCCACCCTGTGCCAACCATCTGTTTTGTCTGCCCCCTCATTGACTCAAATTAGATGATGGAGGGCGGGGCAGGTTCTCAAGAGCAGCCATTAACACTGGAGGGAGAAAGGTTCTGGCAGCAGACTTTCCATTGGAAATTATGGACCATTAAAACTGGCAAGAAGAAACTTACAGGCCAAACACTTAAGAGTAAAATATAACTGTGAATAAGAAAAGTGTGGGAAAAATATCCAAAACTAAAAAGATCAGCTAATCAATATAAAAATAAATTACAAAACAAAGCTTAGAAGCAGTCAGATAACAAGAGGATAAATGGGGTGAAAATTGTCTGAAGGAAAATAAGGAGCATTAGAAAAGAAGCTAAGTATGACATGAATCTACATGTTTATAATCTATATTGCCATCTTTCATATTTAAATATATTCTCTTTATTAGGGTTCATGTTTGTGAAATGAGTTGTGATGAAAAATACTTTATTATCAAATTCTTTTGTATTGGAGCCTATTTTAGGAAAAAAGAGAACATTCAAATGGAATTGCAGACTTGGGATAATGGGTACGCTTTAGGAAAATTCTTCTAGATACTATGACAGAATAAAATTTAGCAGACTAAAAATATTAATATCTTTTTTCTGGAAAAAATATATGTTTTAAATACAAAGATAGAATATGAATTAAGTAGAAAAATACTTTCTAACCTCAGAAGTCATGCAGCAAGTCACAAAGCCAGCCCATATTCAAGCTGTGGGCACTTAGACTCTGTTGATGGGAGATGTGTGAAAACATTTGTAGACATGTTTAAAAGCACTGCAATGATAATCATATTTTAGTATAAAATTCTATACTCCAAATTAAGCTTATCAAGAGGGCAGCCAGGCAGCCCAGTTTTCTGGACACTGGGACTTCTTGGCATGCAGGATTTTCACTGTGAGAGCTGGGAAAGTGCCAGGGTAAACTCAGAGGAGTTGATTCCATTTGTAACAGAAAAATAGGAACGTGAGGTAGAGAACTATTAGACAAAGTCCTCACTGTGAAAGTACACGCAAGACCTCTCAAAGCATTTTTTATAGACAACTACAAAAAATAATTTTGTTTTATGAAAAGATTGATTCCAGGCCAAATAAATTGAAGAAGCTTTAACAACATTATCTCTGCTTCTAGACCTAGATAACTGAGTCCAGTGTTACACAACATCTCTGTCAAATATTTCTTTTTCATATAAAATATGTTAAATGGACCCCATTTTGAAAAACAGTAAGCTAACAAATAAACAATGCCATTGAATTCCTCTTTATGCAAATACAAAGTTACTAGTAGGGAGACACCTCAAAGGGCCAGAACATGTTAGAGATTGAAGAACAAAGTACTGTTGAAAGCAAAGGCTTTGTGGGTGCCCCACCTCAGTAAGTTTAGTTCAGGTATATAAAGATGATATTAGTTCAGGTAAAGATTGAAATACATAGTTAAGGCATGGATTTCCAGAAATAGAACCAATTTTGTTTTAAATGAAATAAAGTAACAGACACCCAAGCTTAAATTATCTGGCTCAATGTCTGTGTGGGGAAGTTCACACATCCTCCTCACTTTCTGCTTCATTCTAATCAGAACCATTAGTCTTCGCCTGTTTTTGAATATCAAATTCACCTGCAGTGGAAAAATACAGGACTATTTCATTTGTAGAAGGAAAGGGTACAATTTGAAAATAATACAGTAGCTGTCTTGAAAGTCATTTTATTCATTGAGGAAGGAAAAAGTCAGGCATAATAATTTTCTAAATTAATTTTTTGAAATATATTAATAAAAATTTAAGAATTATTTTAATCACAATATAATCCCAAGTACTGAGGGAAAATATCTCAAACTCTCCTTTGATTTTTCTTTCTGCTTTAATGCTGGGCAACTGTAGCCTTAAAGTCCTGATATGAACCAAAACACACATGTTAGGAATTCTGAAATTGGAATGCAGTATGATGGCCTAAGCAAGTATCCAGGAATGGAAAGTTAGAACCCCTGAGTCAGGAGTCGAGTTCTGCAGTCACTGTGCTGTAGGATTTGAGGAAACAATCTCTAAGAACTCAGATATCTCATCTATAAAGAATGATTCCTTTCAAGTCAACTTTTGAAGTTGCTATATGAAGCAAATGAGATAGCCTCAATGAATGTTTGAAAAATAAAGCCTGATTTATGTTACTACTATGAAACAGGATCAATTTGCATTAAGAAAGCCTACCGTTCCTTCTGATAATTGTTACCAGTTATGAAGTATTTTCTCATTACCTGGTGTTATGCTAATGTCTTTATTATAACCCTATTAGCAACACCGTTAGCAGGAGATATGACTTTCCTATAAGAGTTAAGGAACCTGGGGAACAGAGTGATACAGGTGTCTCTCAGGGTCCCGTATCTAGTGAGGAGGAAGGCGATGTACTAGTTCATAACCTAACATCCCGCGCATCAGAGTGAACAAATATTCCCTTGATCTTAAGAAGTTCTTGAAGAACTAGTCTAACAGACCTAAAAAATAACCTTATGCAACATGGAGGTAGCTCTTTACATTAGACGGTATGATGTATTGTTAAGAGGGTTTTTTTTTTTTTTCCATTAAGTAAGAACATTTGTTTTCTCATGTTGGACATTTTTCAAACACTATGGCATTTATTTCATTCTATAACCCAGTCAGAGAAATATCCCTCTCATTTTACAGATGGGACGATCAAGACTTGGATTGGCTAAAAAAATTGCCTAAAGAGGCAGTAACTATTTCATATCAGAACAAGGTATTAAACCTAAGTTCCTGTGTTATAAATTTTAATGTGATATAGTACCTTCTACTTTCCATATAATTTTGAGGTAAATGTTTCAGATGAGTTATTAAATTCTAGGTAAAAGTAAAAGGGCTCTGAACTAAAAAAAAAAAAAAAAGAAAAAGAAATTGAGCAACTGTTTAAAATATAAAATCTTGAAAATTTCAGTCTTCTTTTCTTGGTCCTTTGGTACTTTCACAGCCGGTCACCAGCCAGCCCATCAGGTGCTCACAATTGATATTGACCCAATAAAATCAATAGGTTTTTTTTTTTTTTAAGTTGAATGCCTTCCAAAACAGCTGTTTCAAATTTTCATTTCTAATCTTCATTCTAGGACTAGTTTTTCTGATTTCTGTTCTGCGACATCTCGTTTGTCCTCTGTCAACACAACTTCTGCTGGAGCAAAGGGGCTCCTTAACAAAATAGTAGAGGTAGTCATTTTTATACTACAGTATTTATGTCTTTCCATCTTACTGGTCTTCCTAAAAATTTACTGTCTTTGTCTAGTTGTGCTGGTATAACAAAATACCTGAGATGGGGAAATTTACAAATAATAGAAATCTATTTTGCATACTTTAGTTCTAGTAGCTGAGAAGTCCACAGTCAAGAGGCTGTCTGGTTCCATGATGAGAGATCTTCTTGCTGCATCCTGACCTAGCAGGTTGAGAACCTGCTCCCCCAGGCCTTTTATATAGGCCCTAAACCCACCCAAGAGGGCTCCACCCTCACATTAATCTTCCCCACAGTTCCCACCTGTTAATAATATGGCATTGATGGATAAGTGTCAAGTTTCAGACCACAGCATTCACTTCTGCTCATTCACACTGCTCTTTTGTAATGGCTTGCTTGATCAATGTCTTTTACATAGAAATATTAATTAAATAAACTGAAAATGGTATGTCAATTAGTCCCTTTGGGACAAATATTTTGGAAATCATTCGTTTGCTTACTATTAAGATAAGTCAAAATGGAAAGTCATTTTCCAAAGGAAAATAACAAAATAAGAAGAGAGAAAAGTAACAGACCAAGCTTGTCTGTGTTAAATTCGGTTCTCGTGCCTTGAATGTTGCTGGTTATAATCACGTGACAACACAGCTTGTGTGTCTACAGTTACATTTTATTCCAGAGAGGAAATACACAGCATGCTTTGTGTGTGTCGGTAGAATTATAGGACACAGTAACTTGAGCAGAAGCTTCAAAAATATAACCTATGGAAAATAACAAAGGAATGTCCATTTAAGGAAAGGGTGGAGCTGGAAGTGATAACAATTCCAAGTTCCATTTTTTAACTTATGTATTTTTATTTCTTTTTTTTCTGCCTCCTCTAAGAAAGGTAAAAAAAATAACACTACTATCCATTTAAAACCTTGTGTATGTCAGAGACTTTTTTTCTCTCAGTTAATGTAATAAATTGGGCAGTATTATTCAATTGTGCCAATTTTACTCAAGAGTAATTAAAAAGTTCAGAAAAATGACGGAACCTTACCAAGGTCATACAGATAATGTCAATTCTGCAACTTAAAATTTTAGCTGGCTTGATTTTTCTACTAAACATTTCAAAAAATCAGGCCTTATAAATTCAATTAAGAACAGTTGTTCTTAATTGCATACGTGCAGGCAATCAGAAATTCTATATGTGTCTGTGTGAGTTTGTGTACATACACAGTGTGTGTATGCATGTGTATTTTCTGTATTTTCTATTCTTTTTGTGTATAGTAAGAATTAACATAGCCTGGGCTTTTTTCCCCGGGGAATTATGGTATCACAGAAATAGGGGATCATGTGTTCCACTTCACAGCCAAGCTTTTGGAAGAAATATTACAGACATAAGAGTGGGTAGTGGCAACCACTGAGAGAAGAAAGCAAAAAATACTCATATGAGCTACATTAAAAAGAGAAAAGAAGCTACAGAGAGTCTTTGTGAAAATGGGCCCTGAGTCTGAGGCTACCAAGCTCTCTGCAAATAGCTTGCACTTACTAGAATTTCCTACAGTTTAAACATGTGAATTAATAAAATAATTCAAAGTGCCAAATATTTATATTATAAACCCATTTAGAGAGAGATGTCTATGAATTGATCAAAAGAAATTGAATGGAATGGTAAATTTCTGGAAATAACTGTCCCATAGTGCTAACGTGGGACTCTTTCTCCATCAGTTTCAGTTGAAGCGCTGGGCATATGGATTTCAGAGTCCAGGGATTCACCTTATCAGTTCTCTCTCTCTCTCTCCTTTTTTTTCTCTGTATCAATTCTCAAAGCTTTCTCAATAACAAGTCCCAGAACCATCTGCACAAATGTAACCTATTAACTTAACAGGCACAAATTTTATTTATTATGGTCTCCCATTAATTCTTTAAAAGTATGCTTTGGAACCTTGTCATCCTTCTTCTTCCTCTAGATAAAAACCAAAACAAATGTATTTTCTTGTTTTGCTTGGTTTTAAAAGGAATTCATTCTTACTGGGTTTCTTTTAAGGTCCCTTAACTCCCTTAACATGAACTATCATCAGACTTAATACAGTGGGATCTGGGGGTGGTGTGGCTTTCTGTCCCTCTTCCTTTTTACCTCCTTTCTCACTCCAAGCTGTTATTTTAAACACCTGGGGTCTAAGCATGTCCCCGGAGTAGGGATAAAGCTATAAACCAGGAAAAATTCCTATTTGCCTGATAATGGAAGGGAGCTGTTGTGAGCTGGCTTCATTATCTCAGCCCTGGAGGATACGAGGATGAACCCCGTCTCTGGTACCACAGTTATGGAATTCTCTGAGATGCAGTCCCCTACTCTTGGGGCAGCTTTGTTAATGACTCTCATGATGTTCATTTTACAATCTCTTGCTCTTAGACGCCCGTGACATTGTTAGGAAGAATGTAAAATGGCTCTAGACTAATAATCTCTCTTTTGCATGGCCCACATTCAGTTCACCAGAAATATTAATACATCTTTTGCTCCAATCAGTTCTGAGATTGAAGCAAGTAGTCAATGGATACTTTTGTTGTTTTAGGTACGTGATATAAGCCAGTACTGTCGGTGCTCTCTGTGGCACTCCGTCACTGTGCAAATAAAACAGCTAGGACACTGAACTACATGCTTACAAAGGTGGGCTTCCCATATTGCAGAGAAAAGCCCCAAGTAACTTTTGCTGTTGTCTTTTTTTTTTTTTTTTTGCAGTTTTTGGCCGGGGCTGGGTTTGAACCTGCCACTTCCGGCATATGGGGCCAGCACCCTACTCCTTTGAGCCACAGGCATCGCCCCAAATTCTGAATTCCACCTCACCCTCGCCACCAGGCAAGCTTAGTTTACTGTTTTTTGCTTCAGACCCAAGTCTAGACTGGAACTGCTCTGAATGTTTATTATAGCTGGGTGTTTTCTTTTGGCCAGGGCTGGGTTTGAACCCGCCACCTTCGGCATATGAGTCCAGTACCCTACCCTTTTGAGCCACAGGCGCCGCCCTGTTGCCATTTTTTTGAAACATTATACAACAGGTATGAGGGGCCCATGTACAGGAGCTAGATGCTTAATGACAGCTACACGCTTTTCCCCCACAGGCTCGACTCCCACCCTGTTGCACCACAATGTCCAAGGTTCAACACCTGCTTGCTAACGAGCTACTGATCTTATTTCATTAAAGTGTGTAGTTGCTTGAGGGCTTCTCTCCAGGCTTCAAAACATCTCCATGCTAGCTAGGAGATAGTCCCGCTCCCAGCGCCTCCCTCAGGAACCAGTGACCACTCTTACAAGCCTGGTGCTCAGTCTCCTACCCAGTACTCTGTGACACCCTTCCCGAGGTTTGTGATAGGTAAGATTCAAATGTCTTTGGGGAAGAGTGAGGGAAACTCAATGAATGACAAAAGCTCTGTGAAGAAATCTACATTCAGAGATCTAGTCCACAGAAGGGTCTAAGAGTCATGGAGCAAAGTCCTGATTGCTTCTTCTTTGCAGTTGTCTTTGGTTGGGATTTTCTCATTTGCACTTTTCTATCTGATATTAATGTCTATTTTGTGAAGGTCACCCGAGAGCCTAAGATTGAAATAGCTTAACTTTTACCTCTGTTACACAACAAAACATACGTCTAAGTGATCAATACAACTTTTAAAGTGTTCATGAAATATTTAGTCCACTTAATTTTTCCAAGAAACTCAAGTCAGCTGGTTTCTTAAAGGCTAAATTAGGTAGACCCTACCATTGATAGATGTCCAGGTCATCTCAGTACAACTTTGCCTTCTAGAGTATCATAATTGTTCTACTGGCATCTATATTTAGCCACTGTTAGGTATGCTCTTGAGGACAGAGAATATGGTTTGTAAATATCTACGTCGGATGGCTCATCATGGAACCTGTCATATAATAAGTGTAATAAATCATTGTGGAACATAGGAACAAATTAAAGACACAAAAAGCTCACCAGTTCAGAAACAAGAATATTCGTTTCTCAACTATGAGCCCAGTGAAAATCTTTTAAGATAACATAAATTCTCTTCACAACTCATAGTTCTTAACGTACAGGTGACAATTAACTTATGCTTATTAATAAGAACACCAGGAAACCTGTCAGATTCTTATTTTATTTATTCTTAAATACCTATATTCTTATTTATTCTTAATTACCTTTATAAACGTGTTAATTAATTAATTTTTTTTCAGGTTTTGGCCGGGGCTGGGTTTGAACCTACCACCTCTGGCACGTGGGGCTGGCGCCCTACTCCTTTGACCCACAGGCACCACTCCAAACATGTTAATTTATAATGCAAAGCATTGGAGCACCACAGAAGCACTTTTGCCTTATAAGAACCATGCTAAAGATAAGGGGGAAAAAAAGAGTTTAAAGCACAAAGCATGGAGGAAAAGGAGAGTACATAAGATATAAGGATGTAAGAGAACGTTATGGGCACTGGAGAAGGAGATAAGAATTTGACCAGATGGCAGAGGGAATATTGGAGAGGGTATGTGTAGACATGGAGGGAAGCTGAGTGCCTGAGAAGGTATGCAACTCCCCACTTCCTGCCCAAGCTCCAGGTCCAAGGGTGAATTTGGATGATACGAGAGAAGCATGACCATGGGACAGCTTCCATGTTAAGCTTCATGCCACACAGAAGCACAAAGTTGACACAATCACCAAATCTGAGCCTAGCAGGAGCCCATATACTGTGACGTGGTGTGGAGAGTCCCTAGAGAAGCTAGGACAATACATCAAGTGGGACAGCATCCTTCAGTAGTCCTCAGAGTTCCAGCACAAAGGACTCCAAAGCATGCAGCAGATTCTCACCACTGAGGGATCTGGAGGAAGCACTCTTCACTCAGCAATCACTGTGGGGACAGAAGCTTGTGTCCGAAGGCTGCAGGACAACCAGCGTGTCAGTGTGGACCCTGAGAAGGCACCCCTTCACAATGCCAGGGTGATACCTCAGTGTTCCTGGAAATCACATCACTCCTGGTAGGAAGGGAGAAAATAGTGTGTGGGAAATCGGGGGAATCCAATTTTAAATGGGAAATAGCTCAGTTACAGTGTTACTTTTTTAATTACTACCAGTTCTAAAGAACTAAGCAACTGCTATTGGGGCTCAGAAGACAATACCCCCAAATGGAGGCCTCAGAGGCAGCCTCAGAGGCAAATTCTGCCTCTGACCTTTTCCTGACCTCTCTCTGACCTCTCACTCTTCCCCTGGGCTAGACAGAGGCACCAGAATCACCCTTCCCTAAGGCAGGTTCTAAGAACCAGAACCCCATTTTCCCAAGGCCATCCATAAAACCCAAAACTCCCCCCTTGTCTTTCTGTCCTAAAACTGGCTATAATGAAATTACCTGACCTTCTTTGCCTATAGGTCCTAAGAACCTCATTCTAGACAGGGTCCTGCCTCATATCCCCAAAGGAAAAAAAGTATCCCCAGAAAGAATCTACGCATGTTGCCATCCAACATTCATCTGCCTGCTACCCGCAAGAATGCCAATACTCAGAGACACAGCAGGGTACACAGCAGGAGAGAGTTAATTCCACTAAGCAGAGAGACAAGAAGAATTTCTCAAGTCTGTCATCTCCCTGTGTTGCTCCAGCTCCTGGGGTCACGGCTCCAATTGAGGCAGTTTGTTGGTATGGACCGCTGGTCTGGGGGGGTGAGCCAATCCACTGGACGGAGGAGCCCGAAGGACATGGGAGAAGCTACACTGAGGGTTTCAAAAGGTGATGCTCCTTACAGAGGAAAGTTCAGAATCTTTACAACTACCAACTATGGGGAGAAAGTTAAGAATCTTTACAACCACCATCTATAAGACTCCAGAATGGCAATTACAGAGAAGAAAATAAGGCGACAGTGACTACCTACTACCAAGCAAATGAGGGGACAGTGGCTGAGTACTGTCATTATTCTTAGCTAAGCCTCTTCCTCTACAGAGTTTGGGGCCCTCACTCTTTCTTGCCTTGCACCTGGTTGTCAATTTGTGAGGGGAATTTCAGACAGACAGGCTTGCTGGGGTTCCTCACTCCATCTGAAACTTCAGATTATACCTTCTTGTCCAATCTTCCATTCGATACAGATGTCCAAACACTGTTGAACTTAAGCATAAAAATGGACACTTCCCCTGCATCTTTGGGTCTTCTTTCTGAAGGTTCCCCTGTGACATGTAAAACTGTGATCAAATAAATTTGTATGCCTTTTATCCTATTATACTGCCAGTGATTTTCAACAAATCTTCAGAGACAAACGGGAAGTTTTCCCTTGGCATTGACACTGCTGAATAGAAAAACAAATACACTTAAACATTTTCCACTTGAATTTTGTAAGTTACTAAATATATGAAATTAGTATGCTCATTGAGGTGGCTATGACAATAGTTTTCAAATTCACTATGTTTCAATCTCTACATAATTAGAAAAGGAAATAATTAGGGTTATGAATAATCATTAATAACATTTTCTCTCACTGTCCAAAATTTCCCAGTAGGCAATCTTAGAATAAGCAAACAACTCACAGAAATATTTTTTTAGCTGTGACAATACAGGTAAGCTCTTAGCATAATACCTGTTGTTTCCTAAGTATCCAATAAACTATTATTGCTTTTAAGTAGTACATTGAACTAAAGAAGAAGTGACAATTAATGATAATTAATGACATGCTGGGGGTGGGTGAAGGGGAGAGCAGAGAGAAAAAGAAGGAGGAGGGGTGGGGAAAGCAGAGCAGAGAGAGGCAAGGAGGGAGGAGGGTGGGGTCTTGGTGTGTGCCACACCTTTTAGGGGCAAGACACAATTATAGAGGGACTTTACCTAACAAATGAAATCAGTGTAACCTGGTTTCTTATACCCTCAATAAATCCCCCAAAATAAAACAGATACATAGATAGAAATTATCAAATTATCTGCGACTGTGATAAAATCTTGACTCCTTAAGTGAGTTGAGCAACATGGAACCAACCAACTTCCCTCCAGGGAGATAGTACCACATGCAAACAAACTAGTGATCCACTTTTGCTCTAGTATAAGAAAACGTTAGCACCCTTGTATAAGACCTAGAATATTCCAACCTAAGTACTTGAGAACATTTTTCTATAGTTGAATCATGATTGAAGCACTGTTTTTTCTTTAACCATCAATATGAAGGAGGGAATGCAGTAATTAGAATGTACCTTAAACTCAAAATAATCTGAATGTACTTGGAGTGTCGTGCTAAAGATGTATTTTGGTTGGATAACAAGGACCAGGAGGAAAACGTCTCTACCCCATCTTGACAAGTGTATAGATGAAAGGCTTCTGGTCCTCTCCCCACAAATCACTGACATGGAACAAATTGATTAATAGGAGGGAAATATTTAAATGTGTTTAACATGTATATCCTAGAACTGTCAGAATGAAGAATCAACTCTCCTAGGAAATACAGAGATTTTTTAAAAATAGGGGATTAGGAGCAGTAAAACAGGTGTTGGAGAGGGAAGAAGGAAGAAGTTTGACTGGTAGCATAGGTGGCCTTACTAAATAAATGAAATTTTATACCTGGTAGCCCTCAGAGAGAATAAATATGTTTTTTTCAGACCTTTAAAGGTGTCAGACTTCTCTGAATTAACCTTTACTGGGTTAGGTTGGCATAGACCTGGATGTATTAATGCAGAATCTCTACAAATGAAAATCCTCCCCCTCCACACACACGAGAGACAGCTTTGCGATGTTACTTCTATCTTTAAGACTCATGGCAGCCATCTCAAAATAGGTCAAAAAAATATTTTCCAGGTAAAATATTTCTAATTCTCAGTTTCCTTCACAAGCTTCTCCATCTAGTTCTCCTCTTTGGAACTAGATGAAAAACACCCTGTTGTTAAGTGATGAATAAACATGGATCTAAGGCAAATGCTCTTTCAATAAAAAGTAAGTTATATAAATCGGGAAACTGCAAAGAGAGAGAGAGGGAGAACATGAACTATTCCATGAGTCCATAACATTTGGGGAGACAATTGTAGATTTTCTGTTCTCGTGAGGCCTGGTGGGATAGGCAAATAGGCATAAAGGAACATCAACAAATATAGGTGCCAAAAATGCCGGATGAGGAGCAACACGCACAGCCCAGGCTCAGTGCCTGACTCTATCCACGCCATGGAGCTAAAAGGACTCCACTCTTATCGTCTGCCCTGGCCTCCACACAAGGCTTGCATCCTGCAAGTCTGTTTCTCCATACCAGCCCTTGCCAATCTCATCCAGTCCCAGCTTCAATTATCACCTCTGTGGGAATGACTCCTGCTGCTACCCAATCATTCTTTCCTTTGTGTTTATTTAAAATCTTGAATTCTTTGAAGATCACTCCCTCCAGTAATGCCACTGTCTGTGTCTTTTTGTCCTTGTCATCCATAGGCCTTCTGGGTCTCCTTGAGACCATTGTCAGTCCAGTTACAGTTTTTATCTCTATCCCGCCTCATGTGATGTTAGGTGTCTTCCTGGCTCAGTTTCACAGCCTCTAATAACATGCACCTCTTAGTTAATTCAGTCTTTAAAACAATCTACCATTTGGAGTAGTTACAAATCCTATTCTCAAACTTTGAGATTTTTGAAAGCAGGAACCACATCTAAGACTTCTTTGTAGTCTCCAAAAGATTTTTCACAAGACTACAAGTTCAGAATAAAGCATATTCCACCCTTGGATGACATAGCCTTTCTTTATTCCCACTTCTCTGGGGATATTTTGATGCCCCCTTTTATTATCTCTTGTTTTTCTCATCTTTCAGACTGATTTCTCAAATATCCTATTGTCAGTTTCTTAGTCAAGCTTCTGTCTCTATTTAATATAAGTCTCAATTCTAAGCCATTCATTTACCTTGGTAACCATCAATTCAGTTGTTTCTATCATAAAAACTGTGCCCACAGCGAAAGCATTCTTGTTGGGCATTTCGTAACTCTGTGGATTTAAACTAGTTTGGAGAGAGAGTCATCCTTGCTACACACATCGATATCCGACAGGAAGGTGGCACCTCTTAGAGCCCACTCCACCTAACACTAGCTTACATACAGAAATTATGCCATTTAGTGTTCCTGAAAACTTCCCAGATTGATGTTATTATCCACATTCAAAGATATGGAATCTGAGAGTGACGTATTTTTCATATAAGTCCAGATTTAATAAGGAAGAGAATCAGAATTTGAACTTATAAAGATTAAAAAATTGATCAGGTACCTCTCTGTGCAAACCATAGCTTAGATGTAAACCTGGTTATAATGATTGCCTTCCACCCATTCAGAACACCACTGTAAGATAAGTACAAATATTGCTGGAGGTTAAGTAACCAGACAAAGACATGCAGTCACGCAAATGCTCCTGTGTGTGCTTGCACTCAGTTATTTAAAGCTAAGACACTTAAATGGAGCACATTAAATCACATAGATAGGTAAACAAAAGATATGATTTTGAAGTGTGGATTTTCTGTTGTTGCAGTGTGGCTGGGGCTGGGTTTAGAATCCACCACCCTTAGTATACGGGGCCAGCACCCTACTCACTGAGCCTCAGGCACTACCCTGAAGTGTGGATTTTCTGAATGAAATTTCACAGGTGTGCTAAATAGGCTTCTGGGACCATTGCCTACTGAGAGTGATCTAGCCACTGAAATTTCTTAATGGACTAACAGCATGTGAACAAAAATTGAGTTTTGGGTGGCACCTGTGACTCAATGAGTAGGGTGCTGGCCCCATATACCGAGGGTGATGGGTTCGAACCCAGTTCCAGCCAAAATGCAACAAAAAAATAGCCAGGCACTGTGGTGGCCATCTGTAGTCCCAGGTACTCGGGAGGCTGAGGCAAGAGAATCACCTAAGTCCCAGAGCTGGAGGTTGTCATGAGCTGTGATGCCAAGGCACTCTACCGAGGTTAACAAAGTAAGACTCTGTCTCTACAAAAAAAAAAAAAAAGGGTTTCACACTGCCTCAGATCCATTTTGATATCATTTATTTAGAGCATTTGATGTTCTCTTTTCTCTTTGGATAGATCTGGCTTCTGATTGCAAAAGGCCCACTCGACCTTCCCCTAGGCAAAGTCAGGAAGTCTGTATGAATCTCTGTATACCCCTGTACACAAAAGACGTAACTTCAGGTATGTGATTTTAAGGAAGCAGATCATCCAATGGCCCACAAAAAATAGACCATCCTTACACTCCAAAATTCTGCCTGAGGAACAATCGTCTTGTTTCACTATTATGTGTCAGTTTGCAAATGCACCTGGATAAGGTGTAACACCTAGATTACATCCGTGGGAGAAAACTAAGAAAAGCTGAAAATACAGAGATAGTCTCTGCTTTTCTTTTCTTTTCTTTTCTTTTATTGTTGAGACAGAGTCTCCAGCTGTCACCCTGAGTAGAGTGCCATGGCATCATAGCTCATAGCAGCAACCTCTAGCTCTTGGTCCCAAATGATTGTCTTGCCTCAGTTTTTTTCTATTTTTAGTAGAGACAGGGTCTTGCTTTGGCTCAGGCTGGTCTCAAACTTGTAAACTCAAGCAACCCACCTACCTTGGCCTCCCAGATTGCTGGGATTGCAGGCGTGAGCCACTGCACCTGGCCAGTAGTCTCTGCTTTAAAATCAGACAGGGAATTAGGAGGAACAGAAGAAGAGCTAATGGTACCAGAAATCAAAATTGGTACTTGATAATGTTTCTTAAGATGAGACCTATTTCCAGACACTTAAAATAAACTGTCAGTCATCTTTCATCCAGAAAAATGACTGAGATAGATCCCCACTTTTCAGAGCTTAAGTACAGCACACAGGACATTCTATAAACTATCCTTCCAGTCTATGGTATTAACTTTCACTCTACTGGGTTTATAAGGGGTGTGTGTCGAGAGTGAGTTTACATAGCTGTAGGCATCTGCTTTTGAGAATTTACTTTGATGATATAGGAGTAATTGATGAAGGGCAGGCTTTAAAAGAGATATGAAATCATTGATAAATGTGCAGACATCTCATGCAAATTTGTGTGTCCTGAGGATTAAAAAAATCATAAATACATATCGTGTAATGATTTTGAGTGCCTTCCTGATGGATAAAATTTTCTGAGAAAGAAAAACAGTGTGGGAACCTAGTAAAATGCAAACTCTCAGTTCATTCCAGAAAACTTTTAAAACTGAGTATATTTACCCCTTTCTTTAAACAGGTGGAAAAGGCTTAAGTGTGTTATATGCCAAATACTTCAGAGAAATGAAAAATATCACATTAGACAAGGGAACACAGGTAATTTTTCCCCCTGGTGAGCTCTAGCCCTTGAAAGCTCATTTATATTAAAACTAAGGTGAAACTTAGGTTTTAGAGAAATATAAATATCTATGTATATGTACCACACATCCAATCAGATAAAAGACCCAGTCCATGTGCGTGCAAGATGAATTATACTGATGTCTGTTATAAATCCCTAACATAGCTCATGAGATCAATTAAGATGTTCAAGCAGCTACAAAAAGGATGATTGAGGCAAATGGTAACATCAGGATGGCCATATGGTAAGGGGAAACTAGAACTGTTTGGACGTAAAATGAGAGCCATCGGAATTCCAGTTACAATCATACACTACACAGCGAAGAGATAGCAGAATGAGGCAGCCAAGAAAAATACTAGATGAAGAACAGTTTGGGCAGTGATAAAGACAAACAGGCTTGGGTTTCCAAGTCAATAAACAGGTGGTAGGGACAGAGGGTGACATCATCTGGATCTGCTCTCTTTCCCTCCCTCAGGCCAAGAGCCTGGCGCTTTACCCCCGGGCCAGGTATTTGTCAGATAAGTAGCCTTTGGATTTTTAAGAAACAAAAGAGGCTTTGGGGGGAATGCTCAGTAGAGGGGAAAACTATTTCTTAAGTGAGACATCAAAAATTGTATTTCCCCTGATTTCTCAGGAATGGAGCATGTTAATTGCGATGCTCTCTATGCGATCCAGGACAATTTCTCTGGAGGCTGCACAGTGGGCCTTGCAGCCAGGAGCCATCATCACCACAGGACACAATGGCCTTTGGAAAACTTAGCTCACCTAGAAATGCATTATCAGGTGGTAACATCCTGGCCCTCTCAGGTCTCTCGAGTAGCAAAGTTTAAAGGGCTTTCATTTTTGAGGTTTTCTTCAAACTGCTGAACTGTGATAGGCAGTTTGGCCTAACTTTACACAGCAGTCTTAAATCTATATTTACTAACAATTCCATCATGTGCTGAAAGGAATACACTTTGAAAATCTTCATCAATTAAAGACATTGAATTATGAGAGTTTAACCCAGCCCTCTCGATGGAAGATGTCTTTTGGAAAATACACCAATCCTTTGATTCACAGATAATGAAGCCAAACTGAATATATTTGAGCTGTCTGAGGCTAAATGAAAATCCCAAACTAGAGAACACTTCATGATAAACGAAGAGGAAAAAAGCTATCTTCAAAACAGGCCGATGTATGAAAGCATCGTGTTTAAGAACATGAGTTTTGAGACAAGAGCTGGAACGTAATCTAGACTTGACATTAGGCAAATAACCTGTCTGTCTATGGATTCCCACATCTTCAAAACAGTATAATAATTGAATCTCTCTCATTAGTTGGTCATGAGATGCAAGTGATAAAAAGTGCATAATGTGCTTAATGAAATATTTGCTAGATAGAAAATGTTTTGTAATATTATTCAGAATTAACATTATTATGAAAATAAAATAAGTAGATAGAAATAGGACAGTCTTGTTTTACTGCAAGTGAAAAAGCAGAGGAAAGACAATGGTTCTCAAATATTAGTGTGCTTAAAGATTTCCAATAAGCTTGGAAAGATGATTTTTTGGTCCTCCAATCCAGAGGCTTTAAGTTGATATTTTTTATATAAAACTCTCAGATGATTCTGGTGCAGGTGGTCTACCATTATACTTTGAGAAACACTAAAGTAAGACGTTCCGTGTAATGCTAAGCGACATCATAGCTGTAATCACTAATGCTTAGGAATACCTGGTTCCCCCTCCTGGCATCAGTGCTATTTCTTTGATGCTCATAAATGTAAACAGCAGCTTACATAGGTGTCTAAGATTGTCATTTTTCCATAGAAAAATCCATACAAAATTGAAATTCCTTCATATCTTTTCCTAAAACTATTTTCTACAAATGTTCTATTCAATTATTTTGGATCAGTTATCAAGAACCTCCTTCCAGACATTGTCCATGGCTTGAAGATGACTCTGACAAGGGCATACTGTCCCTTTCCATAGAAAACTCACAGTATAGTATGGAGCATTAATTGAGAAAATGGACAACTTTAAATGTGGTATTTATAAAGACTATAAAAATGTCAGTCAAGAATGATAGGAAAGGAGATGAAGAAACACCTAATCAGGGAACTACGTGAACATGAAAGAGGTTGAGCAAAGTAGAAAAAAGTGAACCCTGAGAAGTTACAGAGCTTTTACTAAGTAATTTTCAAAGGCACTCGTTTGAGTTCAACAAGTGTTTGTTAAGTTCCAATTTTCATTTCAAATTATTGCACTAGGTAATGAGGGAAATTAAAAACAATGTAACTAAGTCCTTGTTCCAAGTGTGTTATATTTTAGTGAAAGGGTTAAGTATGTCACAAATAATTATAGTTGGAAATGGATATCACAGTGTTACATTAGAGCGGGATTTCCCATCATGGTAGTATTGATATATTGTTACAGGGAGATGACCCACACTTGATAGCATGTTAAGCAGCACACCTGGCCTCTACCCACCAGTTCCCAGAAGTTTCCTCTGTTTCCATTTCCTCTTGATTCACAGTCATCAAAAATGTCCCCAGACAGTAACAGATACTTTATGGGATGTGAAATAATCCCTATGTGAGAACTAGTACATTATGGATGTGTAAAAAGTAAAATAGAAAATTGGAAAAGGTAAGATGAATTTTAATTAAGGTATATCAGAGAAAGCTTTATAAAGTGGGAATAAGTTGAGCTGGATTTTGAATGATGGGTAGAGTTTAAACGGACAGACAGAACAGCCAATAACTACAGAACTGGTGGCACGAAAGAGCTGCAGCAGCGGAGGGGAAGCAGGAGGATCGCGGGCCTCTGACGCCAACATAGAGGATGTTAGGCTTGATTCCGAAAGCCTTAGGAGGAACATGAATGCAAAGAGTAGTGTGATCTGGTCCTTTAAAGATAGTGGTGAGAAGTAAGCATTGAGAGAGTGGCAGAAGTTAGTAAAACCAGTTTGGAGATTATTGTAGTAATTCAGGGAAAAGATGATGTGGGCTGAATTTCGGATTCACAAAGAAAATGGACAGGGAGAGATTAATCAAAGAAATACTACAGGAAAGTAAGTAACTTGAATGGGAGGGGAGTGGGAGGAAGAAGTTTCTGACCTGGAAGATGTGGTAGAAGGTAATATGATAAATAAAGCAAGAAATAGCCACGGGAGAAGCACTGCCGGTGTAAAGGGGGAAATGGGAGAGACGATTCTGTTCTAGTCTTCATGGTGCATCTTCATGAAAATGTTCAACAAGAATAGAAGGGAAAATGCAAAACTCAGGAGGGGCGGCCTCCCAGCTTCCATGTGTAATGTTTGCCAAAGCACAAAGATGTCAAGCTATGGAGACAGAAACACACACACAGCTTCTAAGTATAGAATCTAAATCATTAGTATGTGTGTTGAGGAAGAGAAGTAAGGCTGAGACAGAACAATTAGAAATTTCCTGTAATAAAAACAAGGAGAAGGTGAGACCGCCAAAGCTATGGAGAAATTTCATGCAGGGTGTTTGTACAGAAAGTTGAAAAAAAAAGACTCTGTGTTCCATACTAGAATTGTTACATGATCAATAACAGGGTGTGAACTTATAATATTGATTAACTTCCTTATGCCATCAACTTTTATTGCTATTACAATAATGGAGATTAGTTGAGAAAAATAAGAACTAATTTATCATCCTCATTGTAATAGTTATATGTTTAAACCTCTGTTTTTGTTTTCAAAAAAATCTCCTTTAATATCATGATCTGCATTGAATAATTCATACACACGGCTTTAAGTTTTCAGTTTTCCAAAACATTATATATAACTAGCACAGAAGATGAAATTGCACTTACAAAGATATCAAAGTTGTCAATTTAGGGGCTTAAACTTTATAAAACAATGGAAAGAAGTTCAGGAAAAGCAAGGAAGGGAGCAGCTGGAGCAAAGCATGGGGCTGTTAATTCTTCGTTTTATTTTTTGGCTAAGTCAGGAGATAGCATTTACAATTCCAAAAATTGTTTAAATGTATCACTTGACTATAGAAAGGGCACCTTTCAGTTCACGATTACTGAACAGATATGTTTTCTTTTTATATTTCAGATCCAATGAAATGCAAGCCCTGAGGATAAAAAAAAAATGGCATAACCCTTAACACTAAAGAGAATGGGTAAGAAGCACTCATAAGTAGATGGGAGTTTTCACTTGATGCTTAGACAAGTTAGTCTGAGACAAGATCAGAGGAATCTACAACCCAGAACTTACCTTCTCTGGTTTACATTTCTGTAAGACTCCTGGAGGGCCTTCAAGCACAAAGTCTGTAGATCTGATGAAGAACAGGAGTAAAAAGTGGAGCCAAAGGGGAATATTACTTTAAAATCTACAGGTAAAAAATCAGTATCCTCCTACTCGCTCATCTCTATGCAGTGATGGAAACAGGTGGGTATTATCTCACCAGTAAATTATAAATGAGTAGAGATATAGGTAAGTAGTTAGATAGCTTTGAAACTTCTAGTGTAGGTGCTAAGTTTTCTTCAAATTATTACTGGAACACAGGGGTTCCAGTGGGAAAGCCAACTGCTCCTTGCTAACCACTCCAAGCAAAACCTGAGACTGATACTACTTTGTTACTTCCTACATGTTTCCCACTCAAGGGTGATAACTACTAGAAATTTATGTACTTAGAAAAGATCAGTGGAAACTCACGTGAGCAATCCAGGCCTTCAACCCTAAGTATTAGGCAACTGTCAAGAATCTACGGGAGGGGAGGGGGGAGGATGGGTGGAGGGGGAATAATAGGTGGGACCACACCTAGGGTGCATCTTAGTAGGGTGCATGTGAAATTTACTGGGTGTAGAATATAAATGTCTTAACACAATAATTAAGAAAAATGCCATGAAGGCTATGTTAACCAGTTTCATGAAAATACTTAAAATTGTATATAAAACCAGCACTTTGTATCTCATGATTGCATTAATGTACACAGATAGGATTTGATTAAAAAAAAAAAAGGAATCTACGGATACACACACCCAACAAAACAGGGGGCTTTCAAAGAAACTGACTTTTAGAAGCACACAATTCTTCAGATGAAAAGAGCATTAGCAACCATCTTACAGACTGCCCGCATTCATTGTCTCTTGTTACTGAAAAGATGCTGGAGTTTTACCAAAAATAAGTGACAGATCTTGTGTAAAAGATTACTGAATGAATTCATAATTATGCAGCAAAGGTCTACTTATAGGCTATGGAAAATGACAATTTGGTTAGACAAATTACCAATTCTCAGCCACTGTTCATTAAAATTTAAATCATACTTAAGGTAATACCCATTAAAATATTTATTATATACAAGGCACTCAACGAAGTTTGGTGGAAGAATCATTCAAATTTATCTATCTTCCTATCTATATAGAAAATTTAAAAAATCTCAGGATACCCAAACTCCTTATGTAAAAGAGAAGGTCAAGCTGGAAGCTCATTCATGTAGCACCTTCTTTTAAATGAATAGGTTCTAGTGACATTATGCATTAGCTGGATCCCAGTATAAAGCTAACGGGCCTCAGGCACCTATGAAATGCTGCGCCCACAGACCATCCATAAGGAAATTCTTTGGGTTCCATAAACAGGACATGCAGATTGTCACTTTAGGTTTTTGGTCTAAGTCTAGTTCCTAAAACGAACGTCTGTTCCGTTTAATTCCACACTGATTATGTTGATTACAAGCTTATCTTCCCAGGTGCAGAACAGAGATGGACTAGATCAATTATTTCTCTTCCTACCCAGAGACATCTGCATAATTGATTCTTCTTTTACTCCTTTTTCTCTCTTCAAATATTCACCTTATCTTATGTAAAATGTGTATTTCCTGGGCATTAAATATAGTCACAGAAGAATAATGAAACCATCGGCCTACCTGCCTCTCTTCCTGCACACACACACCCCCTTTAAGGAGACATATGAATACTGAACTTCCTTAAAATCTCTTCAGAAAAACAGACACAGATGCATCTGTGGCTCATGCCTCTCATTTTCCTGGCTTTGCCCTAAAGCTGGCTGTCTGAATAAACCTCAGATGATCGTTACCCCAGTCATTCATTTCAGTTGTCCTATCAATGCATACATATAAAATGTATATGTGGTATGTGTCAAGGGGTTATTTTAAGGTTTTGCCTATCCAATGTGAATCTTTCAAAACAGAAATAGTCACAGGAATAACAAAGAGGTGTAGTTTTAAATAAATACATGAAAATAGACAAATATTTAGAAATTTAAATATAAATAATTTGATTATTTAGCTTTTCCTTTGTTTTATTAAATCATA
Organism: Otolemur garnettii; assembly: GCF_000181295.1. Lineage (NCBI taxonomy): Eukaryota > Metazoa > Chordata > Mammalia > Primates > Galagidae > Otolemur > Otolemur garnettii. Next base: position 5,123,133 of record NW_003852459.1, read on the forward strand.
GCTGTGTACATTAATGCAATCATGGGGTACCACATGCTGGTTTTATATACTATTTGAAATGTTTTCATCAAACTGGTTAACAAAGCTTTCATCACATTTTCTTGGTTATTGTGTTAAGATATTTATACTCTACACTTAGTATATTTAACATGTACTCTTGTAAAATGCACCATAGGTATGTTCCCACCAATTACTCTCCCTCCACCCACCCTCCCCCCTCCCTCTCCTCTTTCCCCTTCTTCTTGGGCTATAGTTGGGTTATAGCTTTCATATGAAAGCTATAAATTGGTTTCATAGTAGGGCTGAGTACTTTGGATACTTTTTCTTCCATTCTTGAGATACTTTGCTAAGAAGAATATGTTGCAGCTCCATCCATGTAAACATGAAAGAGGTTTCCATTTCAATCTTCACTGCTTATCATAGTATTAGAAAGGCCAAGGTCACTAAAAAGTAAATTTGGATATGAAGTTACCCAAATTGAAAGGGATGTTGAAGCTCATTGTGCACTTCTTGTTGTTACAGCACCCTGTGTTTAAAGATACCTCTTTTTTTTCTTTTCTTTTCTTTTCTTTTTTTTTTTTTAAAGGTATCTCTTTTTTTTCTAATGGAACTTATTCCTTCCTTTATTCCAAATACCTCATTCAGTCCCAAAAGCAAAGTAATCTATATTCTCTTATATGTATAATAGTATATATGAAGTTTCAGACAAATATGTTAAATGAGGATGTTTGGCACTTAAATCAATAAATACATCCTATGAAACAAGGAACAAACTCTAATGATAGAAGGAGAGGCATTGTAACAGCAGGGTAGGGATAAATGTCTATGTTGCTTTTCAGATGATACCATGGGGTATGAATTTACCGACGTTTATAATCAGCTTTGCCTATGTCTTAAAAAGAAAGAACACCTTCTAACTCTAGACAAGCTACTGATCGTCTCATTTTTCTTAAGCAATATAAACTAATCCATTTCTGAGTTGGTTTAAACAAAATACTTTTTTTACTGCCTACCTTACACTTTGTTCAGTGTATTTAATGTGTGAAACATTTGGTCTTCCTTAATGGTGCTATTATTATTGTCTCATACACGTGTGCACACACACACACATGCATATGCACATACGATATATGCAAGCTCTGACAATTAAGTTGGTGAAATCATCCTAGAAAAAGTGCTACATACCTGTTGCCAAATTTCACTACAGTCACCTTCAAAGTACATGCCTTGGCCATCTGGTGACTATAGTGATATTCAGCATTGAGGTATGCAGCACGTTTTTAGGATGACTTTGCCAACTTAATTGTCAGACTTTGTACAACGACAGCTCAGATGGCTACTTCTGCAAGAGAGTTCCAAATTGCTTTTGGAAGGGTAGACTAGGTGCTGGTGTCAGTGCATAGCTTCTAAGGAGAGTACCTATAGGTTGACAAAAATATATTCAGCAATGAGGTATGTAGTACTTTTTTTAGAATGAGTAAAGGAACTTAACTGTCTGACCTTGCAAATATAAATACATGCAAAGTCATCTCTCTCTGAAAGCTTTACCAGATATGGCATAGAGGTTTTGACGGCAAGACACCTAGCCACTCTATGATGAGGTAGAAGAAAGAAATTTGTTCTAAATATACCCTTCTTTTTTATTCATTTTTAGAATATGTTTCATTATCTCATGAATTGTACTTATATTAGTTGTTTTATAGATTTTACATGATCATCCGACTTACAGATTATTTTAGAATTCCCCCTCCCCATTGGAATTTGGACATGCTACTATTTTTCTTGTTCTTTGTATGCCAGGTAATTTTGTATTGTATTCTAGACATTATAAATATTATGTAGTGCAAACACTAAGTCATGTTACAATCCTCCAGAGATTGTAGATAATTTTGTTTTAGCTACTAATTAAGCTGGTTATGTTGAGATTGTAAATTGTGTCCCTTCTCTTATGAACCATCTCAATCAAGTCTCATTTCATTCTCTTTTTCTCTTGCATGCTGATTTGAATCTGTGCGTGCATTCGTAGTTCAAGTTCTTTGTGAAACTGGCATGGGTGGTCCAAATCTCAGAACAGTTCTCCAGGCCTTTGTAACACAGGTTCACTATTTACACATGCATCCGGGTTTAAGTTGAGAATTGTGTGTGCTCAAACCCAGAATTAACATATCCCCATCTTTGGACTTCATGACTCAGGGATTTACCTACTCCTTATGACCCACTAGATCCCTTTCCCTGCTTATCATATCTAGAAAGATTTATTCATTTGGAGTTTTAGTTATGTTAAAAAGAAAAAAAGGGGCAAACTCATTTCCATGTGATTTACTTCTTTGAATTTTAATTCCTATGCAAAAATTTCATACTTTGGGTTAGTTATTGGTATCTCTAGATAGTTGTTTCTGTTGTTTAGAATTTGTATAGTTTTCTGTTATTATCAATGTAATTGATGGCCTGTAGTGGACTTACTCAAGCAAGCCAGAACTAGAAGTCTACAGATTGACTCTTGATGTAAATAATTAGTGCATGTACCATTTGCTTCTAATTGTATATGCTATTTTGAGATTTTGAATGTGATATCTAAAAGATAAAAGAATCATATTCATCATCTCATTTGATGATAAAATCAACAACCACAAATAATTTATTCTATTCAAATTTCTGCTTCTGATGCTTATCTTGTCTATTTCACTATCAAAAAGGTCATTTCACAGAAAAAGAAAGTGATGAGTGCCTAAAAATATTTGGGTTTAATTGTAGGTTAGTAACAATGAGTTTTTTGTATACATTTCAGTTATTCTACATTCTTGAGTAAGTATTATTACTGTAAATGTGATCTGATTTCTTACTTTAATCTAGATATACCAGATGGGAATTTATTCCTAGATATCTAGATTAATGTAGGTAGGTATTCCATCAAAACCACTGAAAAACATTATGCATGAGAAAAGTAGCCATTTGCAGATACAGTTAGAGTAATTATTTCAAGTAATCTCTACTAAGACATCAAATTTCTTCTTTTTGATAAAATTTATATATTTTACACATATGGATGTATCTCTGATTCTTGAGATCATCAAAATCTCAGCTTCTGGTTTGAAGCTTAATTTTAATAAGGCCCCATGGGTCCCTGGTCCCATGTCAATTAGCATGGATGAATAAATCTTTCTAGACACATCTCTTGATAAACAATCTCAGGGCTTCATAGTCTGTATATTGACAATAATTAACCTAAAATTCCTGTTGTCACATAATTCCATATTAGCTAAAGGGACAGGGAAATATCTGGACTCCATCATCTATAAAATAACTCTTCACATGATGAAATTTCTATTGTTTCTCTCAAACCATTTGTTCTCCATGTTAAGCAATGACATTTCTTTCTTCATGTTTCTTGTTTTCCAATACTTTTCTCATGTTCGTTTTTTCCACTGCTAGATCCCTCCTGTTGATTGGTGGAGTTCTCTATTGCTCTGTATTTATGTAATCCTGTCAAAACTTTTATCATAATTAATGTTTTATATATTCTAAACTTTATCTTCTTTTTTTTTTTTTTGAGACAGAGGATCACTCCCTCAGTAGAGTGCTGTGGTATCACAGTTCACAGCAACCTCAAACTCTTAGGCTTAAGCGGTTCTCTTGCCTCTGCCTCCCAAGGAGCTGGGCACCCACCACAATGCTTGGCTATTTTTTGTTGTGGTTGTCATTGTTGTTTAGTTGGCCTGGGCTGGGTTCAAGCCCTCCTGCCTTGGTGTATGTGTCTGGCACCGTAACCACTATGCTATAGGCACAGAGCCTATCTTCAGTTTTTTACAAAATGTGTTCCTGTTTATGTATCCACTAAAATATTCTCTTCACTTTTTCTTTTTCTCAACAGAACTACATTTTTAAAAGAATACTATGGAATTAAAATCAACTCTTGGACTTGAAAGAAGAAAAGTAGTAATCATTAAATAAAATAACTCTACAAACTTACAGTAGTGCTATATGTGTGCCAAGCTGATGGACATGGATGACTTGTAGCTACATACCTTGAATTCCCTTCTGTGTAAGGAAACTTGAATTTAGAAGTTTTTCATGGTACCTTAAATTTCCTTCTGTGTAAGGAAACTTGAATTTAGCAGTTCTTCATGGTGAGATCTACTGTTAAAGGGGGGCAATGAGAGTTGAGTTATTTATGAATAATTAAACAGATAGAACTTAAGAATAGGTATTCAAGATGTAAAAAGGAAAAAAATAATTTCAAGTTGCTACACATTCTGACTCATAGCTATGTTGAAACACACCAAAAGGGAGTGGAGAATGGAGGTTGTTAGTTCAACAATACAGGCCCAAACATACTTTTTAAATAAGTCATATACACCACTGTGGCAAAGGTTTTATATAAAAATCTGACATAGAAATATATTTCTGTTTAATTTGAAAGTGTAGCCTAAAATGAGATTTAATGTCTATAGGGTTAATAGTATCCGAGCGTCCAATATTGATATTTGCATCATTACAGCCTCCAGGTGGCCATAATCAAAATATTCTCCAACAGTATAAGAATCTTTGAACTTACCTAAAAACATGGCCTGCCATAACCAATTTAATTAACTTCTTCCAAGAAGGGGGAAAGAGCACATCTTAAGTATGAGTCAAGTCAGAATATTAGTCCAGACTTGTAGTTATAAGTGTAAGTTGCTAATTTTAATGATACAGAGACAATTCAATTACTTCATTTTGTCTGTGTTATTTTCCTTCACAATTATATTCTGTACCTTTATTGAACAAATCAATGTAATATGATGCACAAAAAAAAAATGCTCTAAATAATAGTAACATGAAGCATAGTCCTACAGTTGAAAAAGTTTTGTGCTTTTTCCTTTCAAAATAGAAATTGTCAGAGATAATTTTATATGTTTTCAATTTATTCATGCATTACAAAATTATTTCAGGATATTAATTACTTGACTGGAGTAAAATTCATATGATTCACATTCATTCTAAAACAAATATTTCTAAAATGTTAATAAATTATGATTGATCATAATTTGTGAGTTTCTAGATGCCAGGGTTATATATTTTTCTGTATTTTCATTGTCTATCATGGTAGCTGGAACAATGAAGAAGACACCACATTAAGTCAATGTATAACAATAATAACTTCTTCCAGTATAAAAAATAATGATACATTAAATTTAGAGTTAAATCTAAATGGAGCAATTAGTTGTACACATAATCTTATGTATTAATTTAAGATCTTGTAGTATCTAGTTCACTTTGAACTAAGCCTAGTGGTTGTAGCTCTGTTCCTAAGGTAACACAACTTTAACATAAGTGTAATGAGAATGGATGTCAATAAGGACCCAAAGAATCCAAATGAATGGAGAAGTTATTCCCATGCAAAGACAGTTTCTTTCAGTTCCTCTCCATTTCCTGCTTCCCTCCTGCCTCAGTACTTCCTTAGATACTACCTTTTATGTGTATGACAAACTCAAAGTAAAGGACTCCCTGGGGAGCTTCTTAAGAACAAAGCACTGGGATGCCAGCCCCCTTGGGACCATTCACCCTTGTCACATACCCAAGCCTAGATGGCAAGTTCAAGAGCAGGACACATCCTGTAGCAGAGGAACATTAAACTTACCTGAGCATTCCACAGGCAAAATAGGCAACACAAGCAAATTCCTCCCTGATATGGTCAGGGATTGAACTTGAGGGGCAAGTTGACAGGCCCATAGGCCAGAACCCATGCTCCAGGACTCAAACATGTTGCTCAGGGGGACAGAGAGATTTGTGAACTAATTTTTGGTGGTGAGAGGGCACACATGTGCAGAACTGAGACAAGAGTGTGGTGTGGGTCTGAGCTGTAGTGCACCACCCACAAAGAAGTTCAAAGACCTTTATCACAGGAAAGCCATGCTGTCAATCTGAGGTGGGGTCCTGCTCAGAGAAGCTCCCAGCCTGTGGTGTCTTTGGTGGTGAGCTCAGCTAGTTTGGGCTGATACATGCAGCCCAATACTGGAAGAAGACCTATGGGGTAAGAGAGAAGGGAGAAAAGTAAGACCCACTCCTAATAACCAGACTGTGATTCCCAAATGGCCCCTTCTCCATGAGTAGAGTTTCTGGCTTGGTAGGGCAGCTCAAGCCCCTCCACGATCGGTCAATTTCCCCAGCAGCCGGGTAGCCAACTCATGACTCCTGCAAAAATAACTTTTGTGTTTGACTTTATGGAGACTGAATTCAGACTCATCTGACCCAGCCTTGACCAGCCTTACTCTTCCACCCCCCTCTATTTTGATGGAAAATAAGGAATCCTCTGGGAGTTCCAGGCCACCAGAGGGATCAAGTACTTCTTTTGATTGACTAGAGCAGTTTTGGGTGCAATAAAACATCACTACAGACAGATCTTTCCTGAAAATATCACCTATTTGAAGTGGGGACAAATTATTAGCTCATTGCTGCGCTTATGATTCCATCATACAGGGCATGGCTGCCTAATTCATGACACCACCTATTGACTTAGAGATTAATGGCGTCCTAATATAATTCATACTGTTAAAAAGACCACAGGGCTTGAGAGAGAGAAAGAATTCCAAAGACATTCATCTTTCTTCATCAACAAGAGACAGGGAATCTGCCTATGCACTTCCCATTGTGCCTATGCACATTCCCATTGCTATGTCCTACAAATACCCAGTAATTAAGAAAACCACTACACTAAGGATATCTATAACCAAGGCACTAGATCCTCATCAAAGTGCCCACAATTAAAGCCAAATCTCCTTAACCAGCATATGGTACACACACCTTTAAGAGTGTGGGAGTGTGAAAGCCCCATCTAAATGAAAGAAAATCCCAATATAAGAAGTGACAGCTGCTGCAGATGAGAAGGAATCTCTGCAATAACTTCAGAACTATGAAAAATCAGATTGATTTCATCTCCTGTTAAATTCAGCTTCATAAGTATAGAAGAAATAAAGTCTTTCCCAGATACTAAGGAAATTTTTCACCACTAGACCTGCCCTATAGAAAATGTTTAAAAGCATATTACACATGAAATAGCACAACAAATACCACCCAGTGTAAAAACACTCAAAAATTAGAGTTCACAAGTCTTATAAAACAAAAGCACAAGAGAGAAAATAAAACAAGGTACCATCCAACATGTTGAATAGAACAACATGAATACATATCAATATTTGCCAGCATAAATGGTCTAACTGCCCTACTTAAAACATAGACTGGCTGAATGGATGAAAAAACAAAATCTAAGTATTTTCTACCTCCAAGAAATATATCTAAACCACAAAGACTCACATGGACTCAAAACAATAGGATGGAAGAAAATATCCCATGCTAATGGAAACCAAAAGCAAAGAGGTATAGCCATTGTCACATTAGATAAAATAGACTTTGAATCAATATGGGTAAAAGAAAATGGTCATTATATAGCATTAAAGAGATCAATTCAACAAAAAGACATAACAATCCTAAAGATACATAAATGAATTATATAATTTATGCTCTCAATTTAATATAGCAATTTTTTCTAAATCTAAGCAAAGAAAGAAACAATAGGAGTTTAACTGTCAGGGACTTCCACACTCCACTAAAAGGACTAGACAGATCAATAAAGCAGAAAGTGAATGAAGAAACACAGAACTTAAGATTCTAGAACAAATGTACCTAATAGATATTTACAGAACAGTGTACCTCCGAACTAATCAATATACATTTTCCTTACCAACATTAGGGACATTTCCCAAGTCTGATCATATGTTAAGCCACAAAGCAAGTCTTTGCAAATACAAAAATATCAAAATTATACGACGTATTTCCTCAGACCAGAGTGGAATAAAACAGGAAATCCATTCCAAGAGCAAAATCAAATCTACACAAAGTCGGGAAAATTGAACACTTTAATGCTGAATAATCCTTGTTCTATGAGGAAATAAAGGAAAATCAAAAGATTACACAAACTGATTGATGAAGGGGACTCAAGCTTTCAAAATGTATGGGGTATAGAAAAGGCAGTCCTAAGGGGAAAATTCATAGCCTTAAATGTGTACATCAAATAGAAAGATCACAAATTAACAACCTAATGTCACATCTCCAAGAATTAGAAAGAGAAATAAAACAACAACAACAACAACAACATAAAAAGCAAAGCCAGCAGAAGAAAAGAAATAACAAAGCCAAGACAGAACTAAATAAAATGGGGAAAAAATAAATAAAAAAGGATAAATAAAACAAAATATAGGTTCTTTGAAAAGATAAAATTGATTAACCAGAAATATAAGAGAAAGGACTCAACATCAATCAGAAATGAAAAATGAGACATTACAAGTGATACCACAGAAATATAAAGTAACATTTGTGACTATTATGAAAACCTCTGCCCAAACTAGAAAATCTAGAGGAATTGGAAACCCTAAACCTCCCAAGCCCAAATCAGGAAGAAATAGAAACCCTGAACAAACCAATAATAAGCAAGGAGGTTGAAGCAGAAAGACAAAAAATACCCTCCTGCATTCTCGGAGGCTGAGACAGGTGGATTGCTTGTGTTCAGGAGTTTCAGACCAGCCTAAGCAAGAGTGAGACCCCATCACTACTAAAAATAAAAAAATTTAGCCAGTATGGTGACACATAAGACAGGAATTTAAGGTTGCTGGGAACTATGATGGCATAACACTCTAGCTTGTGGCAATAGAGTAAGACTATGTCTCAAAAACATACACATACCACCACCGCCAACAACAACAACAAAACTCTTGACATAAGAAACCCTCAGACCAGATGGATTCAGAACCAAATACTACCAGACCTACAGGAACTGGTACTTATCCTGCAGAAACTATTTCATAATATTGAGAAAGAGAAAATACTCCCTGAGTATTCCATGAAGCCACTATAACCCTTATACCAAGGCCAGGAAAGGATGTACATAAAAAAAAGACAATTATAGTCCATTATCCCTTATGAACATACATGCAAAAATCCTCAACAAAAGTTGAGGACAAATCCTTGAGGACGCAAGTATTGTTCAATATATGCTAATCAACAAATGTCGTTCACCACATAGACAGAATTGAAAACACAGATGGTAGGAGCATTTTAACAGATGCTGAAATAGCATTCAACAAAATTCAGCACCCTTCATGGTGAAAACCTTCAACAAACTAGGCATAGAGAGAGCATACCACAAAAATATAAAAGGAAGGTATGATAAACCAACAGCCAACATCATACTGAATAAGGAAAAGTTAAAAGCATTCCAGCTAAGAACTGCAACAAGACAAGGGCGTCCACTGTCACCACTTATATTCAACATAATGATGGATGTCCTAGACAGAACAATCACACAAAAGAGAGAAACAAAGGGCATCTAAATTGGGAAAGAGTAGATCAAACTATCCCTGTTTGCTGACCATATGATCTTATATCTAGAAAATCAGAAAGACGCCACCAAAAGACTCCTGGAATTGATAAATAAAATTCAGTAATATCACAGATTCCGAATGCTACTGTACACAAATCAGTAGCATTTCTACATACAAATAACAGTCAACTGGAGCATCAAATTAAGAACTCAATACCATTCACAATAGCTATAAAGAAAATAAAATACTTAGGAATATACCTAAACAGGGAGGTGAAAGATTTATACAAATAAGACTACAAAATGCTTAATTTAAAAAATTGCAGATGACATAAACAAATGAAAAAATACCCCTGCTCATGGATTGGTAGGATCGATATCTTTAAAATGTGCACACTACCCAAAATGATTTACAAATTCATCAAAATACCAGTGTCATATTTCATTGATCTTCAAAAAAATATGCTACACTTCATTTAGAAATGAAAATGAGCCTGAATAGTCAAAATAATCTTAAGCAGAAAAAAAAATTCTGGAGGCATCCTATTACCTGAATTCAAATTACACTGCAACGCTATTAGAACCCAAACAGCATGATACTGTTATAAAAGTAGAGACATAGACTAATAGAACAGAATACAGAACCCAGATACAAAACCCTACTGTTTACAACTCCTCTTAAACAAAGAATACTGGGGGAAGGAAGCCCTGTTCAATAAATAGTGCTGGAAAATTGGATAGCTATGTGCAGAAGAAGGAAATAGGACTTGCTATATACAAAAATTAATCCAAAATGGAATAACAACTTAAATGTAAAGTATGAAATCATAAAAATGCTAGAAGAAAATGTAGGAAAAACTCATCTAGACATTGGCAATGAATTTATGACTAAAACCACAAAGACAATTATAGCTACAATAAAAACAAATAAATGGGACATAATTAAATTAAAAGATTCCTGCACAGCAAAGGAAATAATCAGTAGTGAATAGATATCTACATAATGGGTGAAAATAATCACCAACTTTATATATAAATGTTCAACATCACTAATCATTTAAGAAATGCAAATTAAAACAATGGGGGGTGGCACCTGTGGCTCAAAGGAATAGGACATGGCCCCATATGCTGAAGATGGTGGGTTCAAACCCAGCCCCAGCCAAAAACAAACAAACAAAACAAAACAAACAAACAAACAAAAAAACAATGGAGGGATACCACCTCTCCCTTATCAGAATAGCCATTATTATTATAGCCATTATTATAAAGACAAAAAACAATAGATGTTGTCGTGCATACAGAGAGAAAGGAACGCTTACATGCTATTGGTGGGACTGAAAATTAGTACAATCTGTATGGAAGACAGAATGGAAATCTCTCAGAGATGTAGACCTATCATTAGATCCAGTAATCCTACTGCTTTGTTATCTACACAGAAGAAATGAAGCAATACTATCAAAAAACTCTTGCACTTCAGTGTTTATCACAGCACAATTCAATTCACAATTGCAAAGGTGTAGAATCAACCTAAATACCCCTGAATTCATGAATAGTTAAAACAATGCAGCCTTTCTGCATATATCATGGAGTACTACTCAGCCATAAAAAGGGGAATGAATAATGTCATTTGCAACAACTTGGGTGGAACTGGAGACCATTATCCTGAGTGAAGTATCTCAGAAATGGAAACAAAAACACTGAAACTTCTCACCAATAAATGGGAGCTAATAAATGTAAACAGAAGTTACATATGTTATAGAGGACATTAGAAAGCAAGAAGGGGAAAGGGTGAGGGTGATATAGGATGGAAACTAACCTAGTAGGTACACCGAACACTGTTCTAGTGATGGGTACACCAAAACCCTTGATTTAGGCATTATGCAAGGTATCTGTATAGCAAACACATTTGTACTCCCTTAATATTTTGAAATTAAAAAAGAAGCTAGCACAATTCTTATATAATAGATGTTCAATCAATATTTGATGAATAAAGGCAAACACTGAAGAAAGAAAGGAGGAGGAAAAGAAGGGAAAGATTTAAGGAAACGCTACACAGTTACGCATTCATTTTTTTGATACACATACAAAACTGAATCTCAGTTATTCTCTCCTTTTTTATTAAGCTGAAGTGTATGAAGTGGAGCTCAACTATATAAAAGTAAATAGAGTGTATCATAAAAGCTGAGTAATCTCAAAATAAAAAGAAATACATATGTTTAGAAGTCAGGTATGTTTCATCATGTTTTCTGAGTCGTACTGATTCCAGCAATTTAAGTTTAATCTCTGGGCTCTTAAACAGAATTTCAGATAAATGTCCTCTTACATTTTATAGGTCAAAGGTTATAGATTTACACAAACCTACTTTATGAGATAAGGCTGCTAAAGGCAAACTTAGGATTTTTAGATGTGCCTGGGGAAGTCATTATGCTGGTTTTAGGCTGTTACTAGGAGGACTGATGCTGATTTCCAAGTGTCTGGCCCTGTCTTGTTTTGGAAATACCTGAAAGGATTTGTGACATACACATCGTAGTATGTATAATGTAGCATTGTCCCTGCTTTGAAATGGTTTAGAAAGTAAGCTTGATTATACCCTGTGCCTTTGATCTTTGTGGAAGTCATGAGACTTATCCCTGGCAGTGAGAATGTAGAAACAGGCATTTGGTTATGTGCAGATAACATGGTGAAACCATGGTCTCACCATGAACGGAAAGTATCATGGCCAAATTGGAATGTTTATTTCAATTTATCTTCACAAACAAAGCTACTGATCAACTATTCTAAAATTATAGTTATGTTTTTGAAATGGCCAGTGGTGGGCAGAATTTTTGTGTCATGATCATCTTCCCTTTAAAAGCAGAGAACATTTCTTTGCTGAAGTGAAGTCAAAAGAGATGTGGTTGAGGAAGAGGCAGAAGAAATCAGAAACATGAAGGGAACTCAACTCGCCACCCCTGGTTTTATAATTACTGGGGACACGTGCTGGGGAATGAAGATAGACTCCAGAAGCTGAGAACAAATCCTGTAGCTCCAACATGGGTGTGAGAACCTCAGTCCTACAGCAGCATGGGAGGGAATTCTGCAAATAACCTGAATGAGTCTGGAAACAGATTCTCCCCTGGAGCCTCCAGAAAGGCAGGCAGTACTGCTGACACTTTCATTTTGGCTTCAAGTGACTGGAAGCAGAGAATCCCGTAGAGTCCAATGGACCTGCAATAATAAATAGGTGTTGTTTTAAGCTGTAAAGTGTGTGGTAATTTATTACAGCCTCAACAGAAAGCACATATATGACTGTGTAGGTTTTGTTGACTTACAGGCAATGATCCTGTTCCACAGTTAAAGCTATAGAATGCCTGGGTGTATCTGTTCAATCTCTTTACCTTGAGGTTAAAAAGTTCTATGTGCATTTATGGAAGTTTTATTTTAAAGTTTTGTTTTTATTGAGTGTTGTCTCTAAATATCTAAGGTAGGCATTGGGTTACACGCATTTGAAAAATTTCCAAGAAAAAAAAATCACTATGGTCATGCTCCATGGCTTAAAATTGGTAGGATGGTAGCCTGCTCTGTCCTCATTTGCTTCTTTGCAGGAGAATCTGAACTCTGTACCCAACACTTTCCTTGGCACATCTCCAAATAGAGGTCATTGGGCCTTTATTTCAGGCACATGTGATCGTTGCCCTCTTTGTTTTTTCACGCTGATTCCAAATCGACTTCCTGCATGAATTATGGATAAAGCATCTGTATGCGTCTATGATGTGCAGTTGAATTGCCACAGCTCAGGTAACTCAAGAGGGAGAATTAGCTTGATGTTTGATGGTGATCAGTACGCACAACAAGGTGGACGAGGGAAATATTATTTGTCAAAAATTAGTTGGAAAATACGCAAGTTATTCCATTCTTCTAGATAATTCAAAATCCAGCTGTTGATTTAGTAACTCTTTGTTCACTTTGTTTTCTACTGAACATGTGAAGTGAGGTCAAACTCATTTAGGCACTTGATATTTGTAGATAAACAAAGGATACACATTCCCTGCTCTAGTAGACAGTACAATCTAGAAAATAAACAAGCTTAACCATCTTAGATAAGGCTGAGCACTCTGAAAACCAGTCATACAAGCAGAGGCTCTGGTGACAGAGGAGTTAAGTGCTCATGTAAGGCCTTTCTGAATGCAGCTCTTGATCAGACACCTTAAGTGAGGTCACCAAGTTTTCTACAGGAAGACTATACCAGGTACAGAGAGTAATAAGTGCTAATGTCCTGAGGCACGTTTATGCCTGACATGGTCAAGAAACAGCAGAGAGGCCAACATGAGATGAGCCTGGGTAAAAACCATAAAGGATCTATTATATAGGACTACATGGCCATGAAGAAGCAAACTGGTTTCTATGTAAAATTTGATGGAAATACAGTGGAAGGTTTTAAGCAAGTTAGTGAAATGATTTGAATTTTTTATCCAATGGATCACCTCTACTACTAAATAGAGAATAGATATAATGATTAAAAAGTAAAGTGTTCTTGAAGAAAGGCAATGGTGGATTGAAGCTGTGTTGTAGCAATGAAGTTGGTGAGAAGATATCTTAAAGGAAAATCTAGTAGAAATATCAGTGTGCAATATGAAAAAAAATTAAGGAATTGAAAATAACTTTATAGTCCAGGCTCAGTAGCTCACACCTATAATCCTAACATTTGAGGAGGCTGAGGCAAGAAGATTGAGACCAGGAGTTTGAGACCAGCCTGAGCAACAGAGAAAGACCCCATCTCTATGAGAAATTACAAAAATTAACTGAGTATGGTAGAACTTGCTGGTAGTCCCAGCTACTTAGGAGACTAAGGTAAGAGGTCACTTGAGCCCAGGAGTTTGAGGTTGCAGTGAGCTATGATGACACCACTGCACTCTCACCCAAGCAACAGAGCAAGAACTTAACTAAAGAAAAAAAAATTCTAAGATTTTGGGTCTTAACAAGTAAAATGACTAAGTAACTCTGTCTTTTGGGGTGGTTAAAAGATGTGGTGTGAGATCATTCATATAAAGATGGTATCTAAAGTCACCAATCTAGATGAGATCACGAAAGGAATGACAAGATAGATGGGACCGGGCGTTGGGATGGCTGAGTCTTTTGAGGAGTGCCCAGCAAAGCAGCTGAGGCATGGAGTGGCTATATCATCAGTATGATGATTCTGACAAAGTTACCGCAGGTGACTTGAGCTAGAATACTATGCCATTGGTGGGAATTGGTTGAGTTTTCTGAACTCTTTTTGCAGTCCCCCACAAAAAAAGACCTTTGTGATCCTAGAAGCATGTGTCTCCTAATAAACTGTCTTATTATATTATGGACACTGTGAATCATAAAATAGAGGTTTGTAACTTCCTTTTTATGCTTCCTTCTGAAAGCACACATTCTCATTATTAGACAACCCTACAAGGTACAAAGCACCTTAGGAGAACACGTTTTATGGCTAACTTCACGTCTGCCTTCATCTTATCATTTCCATTGGTATTTTGCCTTTGTTTTGTCCCTTAAACCCACTTAACCATTAATTTTACATTATTATATTGTAATTTTACATACATATGTAAGTTAGTCTACACCATTTCTCTAATGAATAAAAGCAACAATAGATATAAAGATAATGTAGGAATAGATCTTCAGAGAGATAATAAATAGATGGATAGAGGACACAGATTTACACACTAATTGTCAGATGTTTCAGTGCCAGTGGCGTTTTGGAGGAAGCATGCTATTGGGCAGTGGTTTGTGACAGAAAGTCAACAAGTTTGTGTCTCTGACTTATAAAGAAACTCACCTCAGCCAGGCAGTCTCTATTCTGTGCATAACATCACCACAGATGAAGTCCCAGGCTGCCACCCTCTTTCCTACACAATTTTCCACTTGCATTTGTTTTTCTACGCACATTGAAATCTGAAAACTAGACTGAAATAAACATTAGAGAAGTTTCTATAGTGAGTTTAGTTTCCCTTGAGCCATGTGAAAATGAGCTTATTTTATCCACATATATTTATACAAAGTCTGCTCTCAGAATACACAATGGTCAAAATGCCTTGGTCTACTTAAAAAAAATCATAGGTGCATTTCATCAAAAAGTTCTAACCGCTATTTTTCACTGTATGTTCAAACAAACAAAGGAGATGGAAAGAGAAACTAAAGATCAGTGTTAATGATAATAGATCAAAATCTCACCTCAGATACACACAAGCACAATGAATTGTAGGTCCAAAGAAGGCTCTCTGCCACTGGAAATCAAATTCTTGTTTCAAACTAATGCCATCAAGACTTAAATTAGGAGAACCTGAAATTTGGCCTCATTTATAATACTCTGAAGTAGAGCTGGGAAGTTAGGATTTCTAGAAATCTCTCTTTTATTTTCACTAATTTCTTGCATCACCCATTTAAATCTTGCTCTGGTCATGCACCGCTATACCCCCCAATTCCAAAGAATGCATCTCTTTCAAGGTGAAGGATTGGGAGAAAAGGGGGTGAGATTATCTCTGAATTCTCACTGTGGGAAAAGGTCTCAGTATCTCCCACCCTGTGGATATTGACAGGTACCAATTGATCACATCAGTTATAAAAATCGTAGGGAAGAATTCAGATTGTTACAAAATTAGAATAACCTTTGTAGAAATTTCTTAAGGCTAAGAATTTGTACTCATTGGCCAGGTAAATCCGGTCACCATCATAATCACCATGGTTTACTCTGCACCTCCTGTTACAAGGAAATCATTGATCCTTTACGACATCTGCCACTCTGTACAAATCCCTTGCTACCTGCAAGCAGCCTGGGGGAAATATCTCCTTAGATCTGACATGAACTAGGCACCTCTTTCATGATACATTTTTGGCAGACTGAACCAGCCTCAACAAACCAACTTCTTGCCAGTCATCCTGTGTACACATCCACCACCTCTGGACTTAGTTCCAGGCCCAGTGATGCTAATAATTTTAAGGGCTGGGAATTATAAAGGCTTATTTGGCAGTCTTTTCATATTGTGAGTGATAAATCAAACTTGGGGTATTTGCCAGGAAAAGAGTTCTTTCTTATCTTAGTAAATATGTGAGGGTGGATCTGATACAGGCAAAGCAATTTGGTAAGAAGATTGTGATGGGTGCAACGGGTGGGCTTTGGTCCTTGTTTTACGGCCTCCATCATTCTGGACTTTGGCTCACACACATTCTGTCCACAAGCAGCCTGGGTTGGATTTTCCCTTTTGTAGCTGATTTTCTTACCTTTTTAGTACAAACCCACATTAACCCTCTACGAGTAAAAATAAAAGAAGCATGTTCTAAGCACATCTCCAAACAGCTATTTCTCTCCATAAGTAGATCTGTAAACGATTACAAACATAAAGCAATGTTTTTCAGTCACCCCAATTTTCTGTGTGCGTAAATCCCCAAATCTCTTCCCCTTTACTCTGAGCTCTCACTTGTGTGCTGATAGTTTGCATTCTTAAATGCCACCTGTTGAAAATAAAAGTCTCATGATATTTGCAAATTTTGGCTCATCCTGGTTGAGCTTTACACAACAGGCTAATTTCACAGTGCTTAGCAATTACTTTTATTACTCACTCCACCCAACAACCATATGATGTCAGAAACTTCATCTACTCCTCTGTCTTGATCTCTCACTCTCATAACTCTCTCTCGCTCTCTGACACACACTTAGTATCACTCAAATTATTTTAGCAAATCTCTACATGTGTCTCAAAATATTCCATATAACTCAGAATAGCAAGTATTTGAAAAGGCAGCTACCGTCCCTCTGTGCAGTTGGAAGCAGCTGAGGCCTAGAGACAGAGAGATATTTCTCTAATTAGAGATTTGTTGTTTCAGAAACAAGTTATAGTCGAAGTCAGGAGGCTTCTCTTATTCTGTCTCGGAGACTTTGGGCAACTCATCAAATCTCTGCCAGCCTCAGGTTCTTCATTAGTTAAAATGAGGCCAGTGGATGAGCTCCAGGGTCTCTCAGTCTCTCAGAGTGATCACTGGATGGTCTCCTGGGGCACATGTGAGACCATGAAGGATCTCTGAAGGGACCCAGTTTGCCAATCCCAGACACATTGTCCCTCCTGTGGATCCCACACTTTCTGCTTCTGGATCTGAGAGGAAGAGGAGCAGCTTGTGTGTCTCCCCAGATCAGTAGGCTTTGCCTTCTCCAGACACACACTTTACTGAAATGTTAAGTTTGTTATGGAAACAAAATGTGCAAGTTTTTCAAGACTGATTTCTTCCTGTTATTGTTAGGGACTTGCTTTCTATGGCCCTTTGGTAAATAAATAGCTTTAAAGGGGGAAACAAACACCTGTGTTTTGTTTTCCTACAGCAGAGTTTATGTGTTAACTTTCAGCCACATCGTATACTAACAGCTTAGTGCTTCAGAGGGTTACGGGGAACCAGGAATTCTTGAAAGGGGCAGGACAGGATGTCCTTTTCTATTGCTCACTGAGTCACAGAGGATGGTGCTGGGTCAGGGCTTCTGTAGTTGTGATTTCAGTCAAGTTCCAGCAGCTGTCAACCACTTCTCTAAACCTGAATGAAGAAGCAGCACGGTGGCCGTGTGAGTTCTGCTAAGAAGCATTCTGATTAAGTGCTGAACTCGGACTTCACAGTGAATCCTTAAACTTTACAGTGGCTTCAAAACGGAGAGTACAGTGACCAGCAGATCCCGAGACAGGGCACAGGCTCCCGGCTCACACCCTCCCCTGCAGGGCTCAGGTAGCAGTTTAACACAATCACATTTAATTACAAGCATCTTCCATTCAGCGTGTCTGCCTCCTAGTTAGTCACTCGTGTGTCTTAGGAAAGGCCAGGCCTTACACAGAGTCTGCTCCCTTCTCAGGCACTGTGACAAGATTGAGTTTCGGTTCCAAAGGGTTAATCCCAAAGTGAATTCCTTGCATGTGTAATTCAATACTTCATAACTGCTGAAAATTGGAGTCCACATAATTTATTTTCTTTGGTAGGGCACATTTGCCTCATGCTTGGCCGGGGCTGACTTCAGAGAGACACACCTAAAACTCTCAAGTGTCCCAAGTGGCCCATGTCAGTTGTACAGAGAGATTGTGGTACTTGGCCAGAGCCCAAGGATTAGGTGTTCCTGAGAAGGTTTTTTTGGCTCTACAAAGCCTTCGCATGTCATGGGAATAGGCTGCACTCCCTTTTCCCCCTTGAAGGCCACATATCAACGGGGTATCTAACCACTCAGAGACAGGCTTTACACAAAGGTATACATTAAAATAAATAGAACATGCAACCAGAAAGAACAGAAAGAGAGGGAGGAATTGCTAAGTGGAGACAGGAAACAATTGCTTCATTGTTGAGGCAGTGATCTTAGAATTGCAGAGTGCAGCTCCATCTACAGGACTATTTGTATAAATTGGAGCTTTTTGCTTAAGTCCCAAGACAGAACTTTGCAATTTTTAATCCCGCTCGCTTTGCATGGGCTTCACATAACTCACAAAAATCCTGCTTTTTTACAGAAAAATAATTGCTCCTCCTCGATGAGAGGGCTTGAGCAAGAGACACATAGATGGTAAGTGAGGGGGAAAGTTGTTCAAGGGTGCTTTCATTTAGCTCCTTTTCTTCCTTTGGCCGTAAATATTCTTCTCATCCTCGAAATACTCATTTAATCTCTTTCTTTCCTTTTCAACAACTTCCTCTCATTTGGTTTCCTCTCGTTACTCCTGGGTTTGGGAGGGAGCATGTGTATTTTCACCACTCTCACAAAGCAGAAGGCTGCGTTTGTTCGAACACAGTTTTGGACTGCCTGGCAAGCATGTGACTTTAAAGAAGGTTCAGGTTTTTTAGGTTTAAAGGAGCTTAAAAACTTTAAAGGAATAATTTCAGGCAACTCTATATGTGTACATCCGAGCCCCTGCCCCCCTTTATTTTCAAACCTTGCCTGCCAATGCGGTGGCTGCTGTCTAATGCTATTTCAACAGGAGACCTGGGTTTCAGGACAAGATCCAGGCCATAGGGGAGACTTGATGGCTCGGGGAATTAGTAATGGGATTTGGAGCCCTTCATTTCTAGGTCACTGGTTTGAATAGAGCCCAGGTCAGTAATGACTGAAAGTTGTTACCATCCGATGCCTGCTCTTTCTGAGCCGCTCTGAGGTTGCCCGCCACTCCACCCCCAAGTGCCTGTGGCCCATCTGCACTAATGGCATTCATTGACAAGTTGGCTAACTTATGCCTGAATGCGAGGCAGCCCAGTCTCTGCCATGTGCAGACACTGTGTCCACACTCTGCTGCAGCCGCCTCTTCGGGGGATAACGCAGAGAGAACTATAAAGCTAGTTTGCCTTTCTCATTACCCTGGGACCTAGTTAATCTACCTCCACTCACCCTAATTCTCTAAGGCATTATGGTTTTGGCCACTTGAAGGTAAACTCCACAGAGAAGAAGTAACAGGCCACAGATGGCCACATTTTCAATGACTCCAAATGTATTGTTTTAGGAAAACGGAATTAAAAGATCTAAATTGGGAACTATTTTTTTTCCAATTTCTACTACCAGATAATCATGGGCCTTTTTTAAACCAATGGCTGCTGGATTCCAAACCTATCCTTACTAAAGTCTGGGGAGAAGATGGATGTTTCTACATTAGTAGAGTGTTTGAAAAAAATAATTACCACTTTAGTTCTATGTGTTTGTTTTATAAGAGGAGAAATGCTTGTTGCCCAAGAGTGGAGATGGAAGAGCAGAGACTGTAGGAACTCAAGGACAATGCAATAGTTCACAGTCCCTATGATCAGCAAGGACCAAGCCCTGTCTCTTTTCCCAGAGTTGGACTTGGAGTGGAGTTGTGGTTAAAGAGAGGGGAGGAGTTGGCCTTGGTTGGAGATGAGGCTGTTCCCGAAAGGAGCTAGGGCCTTTCACAGAGTTGCAGCCCATACACACTGGGCTCTCAGACTCTGCAGGGATACCACATACCTTCCCCAGGAGGAGGTGAAGCCTGCCCCTAGCAAAGAATTATATATTTATTATCACTTAAGAAATGTAATTATATAAAGACCCATTTACATCAGGTTTATATTTAGACTTCCTTCTTAGACAAGTGGGTTCTTAGCAGCATTGATTTTTAGTAATACAGCAAATTACAGGTGCTTACCACATTGCCAAGATACTGGATGTGAAGATTTAACTAGAGGGTTCAGTTAAGACGGCAATGGAAAACACAGCCCTCTGTTCCCATCTCTTTCGGATTGACCACTTCCATTTTGACTTCTATCCGTCTTAGATATCCCAGGTTTATGTTTGGTTGGTTTTCATTTTTGTGTTTTTAGTTTGCTTTCAAAGCTGCAGGGTATCCCAAAAGTTATTCCTGAAATTGCCATACATAGGAAAAATGGGAAATTATAGCTAAGTGTGACTTTACTAAATATTCATTACAAAACTTTACAAAATTTTGCAAAATATTTACAAAATTTTCTTTAGGTGTTGGCCACCTCTGTGTAGAATCACTTCTGCGGAGTTTGGAATCAAATCTAGAAGAACCAGCACCTAATTGCAAAGGGGTAGAAGGTTTCTCACTGTGCACAATGCTGTCTCCTTGGCTGAGTCATAGCCACATGCCATTAATGCCCACTCATGTCCTCATCTGCTGCTGAAATGCCAGGTGGTCATTCATGTCTTCTACATGACTGCTCTTGAGACAGCAAATAACTTACTACCCATTGCAGAGATCCTTTTTCTTTATCTCCTACAACCCCAACACCTTAACGGGAGTTGGTTGCTCCAAAAATACCCAACTATTTTCAGGAATTTCACCCTTGTCCACGGTGGCTGGACTTTGGACCTGGAGGTGAAAACCGTGCATGTAGACCGGTAGAGACTGCTGTCACTCAAGCTATCCCTTCCATATGTTGAAGAGTAGGTAAGATCTACTTGGTAAGATTTTAGGGGAGCAAAAAATGATCTGAAACATCTGCCACTATAGCTCAGTTTCCTTATGGAAAACTTTTGTAAGGAACATGAGAACTAATACTTACAAGGCTTATGATGAACTAGTTTTACACGATCATTTTAATAACTCTAAAAAGGCGTGTGTGTGTGCAAGCACACACATACATGCACACAAATAAAAGCACTCATAGAAGTGATTATGTATAGAGAACAGAGGGTAGGAAAAAAGACTTCTTTTTTCCAGTGGGTAGGAAAAAAGACTTCTTAATGTGTAAGCTTTATATTGATTTGATTTTGAACCATTGAATATATTAATTATTCATGGATGATATAAATTTTAGAATATTGATTTTATGATTACCAGTGTTTAAAAGTGGTTTTTAAAAAAGTAAAATTGAAACAATAAGAGAAAAGGAATTTTTCTTCAGTGTTGAGGTTTGAAAGATCATGAAAATATCTTCCAAATAATTTAGCAGAATATGAGAACAGTGGTAATCCTAAAATCATTTTTAAAATTTATAATGGATAATTAATACTTTCAATGGCTCAAAATTGAATAAACATTGGTTTACACATTAAGAAGTCTCTTTTTCTATCCCCTCTGTTCTTGTTATTCATCTGAAATTCCTCCCTAGACAAAGTTGCACAGTTCACATACAAAGCAAGTTAGTTAACTTCTCTAATCCTTTCTTTATCCATAAAATGAAGATGGTGACAACATCTATGCATCAGAGTTTTTAAGTTCATAAAATGATATATATTTTAGGCTCTTAGCAAAACAATTTTCATATATTAAATGCTCAATAAATGTTAAGTATTATTTTTATGTTAAACTCAGAATTCAGCAATATGATCATTATTATAATGGTTCTTGCCATTTTCAATTATAATACTTCCAGCAATATGATTATTATTATAGTTCTTGCCACTTCCGATTATAACACTTTCCATCAAGGTTGTGTTCTCTTTGCCTGCCTGGTTTTAAGTAGCATCATAACCAGTCAACCTACTCTCTGTTGCTACATTCTGTGGTGCTGACCCCACCACCAGATTCTAGATGCAAAGCAAGACTGGCTAATCCGAACCTCTGGTAACAATAACTTGGCAACTATGAGCACGGGACCCAAGTCTGGCCACTAGGATTCAACGTGAAGGCTTTTGTTTTAGTACTTTTCTCTATTGATATTTTTATGGAACTGTCTGTTAAGTAGCAGTAAGCCTGATGTTGTTAGGGGTTACCCACACCAGTATTTTTCTTACATGTTGGTATCTGGGTCCCCCAACCAAGCCTGGTCTTCCTCTCCTAGGGTTAGTTCCCTAAAGTGCCAAGTAGATGTGCAGGCCTGAAGCCTACTCCTGTCTTTTGAAATATTTTCTTAGTATCCAAATCCTGGAATTTCTTACCAAACAGTTGTCAGTTTCAAGGACCATGATAGGTTTTTTTTTCCCTAAGCACTATATTTGGGAAGAGGGGCAAGGGCTTCAATGCAGAGGCCCCCACTTTACACAAGCCTCACAAATATATTTGCAGGCCCTGAGAGTCTTTGGAACATGCCAAGACCATTACTTGTAGAAAGTGTGCCTAAGAGTGAAACCAAAAATGAGACAAGCACAGTCAAGGGAAGGAGACGGAGTCCTGGTGAGCCTTTGAATCTCAGATCTAGTTATTTGTGAAATAAGATTGACCCTTGGACTTCTGAGTTCCTGAATTAATAAATTAAGCATATTTTCTTTCATCTATAAATGATAGAGTTCTATCTCAGACACGTTTCTTTGGTACTCTATCCTGCATTGACATTTTTTTTTAATCTGTAATCATACACTGCTTATAATACTCAAAATTTTATTACATTATCTAATAATTTAATTCAGGATAACTTTTCTTTTTTAAGGAGATTTCTAAGGATGTCTGCAAGCTATACAAGAGGCTGGACTTTGGAGTCACTCTGATATAACTGTGTGACCTTGGATAAGATAGTTAACTTCTCTGATTTTTAGTTTTTCATCTTTAGATGGAAATATGCTACTTTATTTAGTCCTTTATTCCTTTTGTTGTAGGACTGCTAAAAGGCCTACGTGGATAATGAATGTAATCAGCCTAGCACACAACACGCATTCAGTCAATGCCTTTACATTCCCTTGAGGGCAGTGGCTGGACAAGTTAAACCCTGGCCTAAATGCCACTGCCACTAATGGAGACCCAATTTAACTATTTTAAGTAGAGAATGTGTTTTAAGGTTTTTCAGCATTGGGGTATCACATGGAGAGAGATGATTAGGCAAAGGTTAGTTGGTAGCAGAGACACAGGAAACCAACTCTATCTTTAGTTAACCTCCAATTCCTATTCCTTTCTTTCCTCTTCCCTCTGTCTGGCTTTGTCTTATTCTCAGTCTACAATGAGGTCTAAGGCCACCTACCTGCCCTTTGCCTCTGCAACATTAAAGAGAATATCTAAATTGAGGGAAGATGTCATATTCCTTACGTAAGTCCCTGGGAAGGACTTTAATTTCCTTACCTTGGACCAACCAAGTATGGTCACGCAAAAGGCAAAAATGATAATAACTTGGTACCTTAGCATAACATAAGGTTGAAGTGAGGGGCGAGGAATATCCAAAAGATACAGAAGCCAGTATCCACAAAGAAGAGCGATTACTCTGTTAAGAATGTGTCCTTAGGCTATAAGGATGGTTGTTCAAAAATCGTTTTGACTTCTCCCCTTTCTTAACAAAATGATGAGTACATGTTACGTAGTAGTATACCATAAATATACGAAACTCTAAAATAGACCTAGAAACAGAAGGCTGAATGGTTTCTTTATCACCACATAGCAACGGAAAATAATCAGCAATGAGGTCTGACCTCTTAATTCCTTACCATGGTCCCCAAAATAATCTTTAACTCAAATATTTATCAAGGCTTCTTCTTTAAAAGTGGTCACGTCAATCTTTAGTAGATGGCTGTTATAATGTTGATATGGACACATTATGTATGAAAAATGGTTAGCTCAACATTTGCAGTGACTGATTTTCACACATTAATAATCTGACCATTTAATTAAAATATAATGCCAGAGGGTCCCAATCCACAACACAGAATGACCTAGAGAATGTCCTGTCATTGAGAGGTAGGAAGGGGATAAGAAAGGAGTAAGTAAGTGACAGGTCGGTCACTCTTATATCTGTGTGTGACTTAATATAACTAAAACCTCATTATGTCCTCGTCAAGTGTTCCCACCTGATAGGATTCCTAGCTCCGTAGGTGATGTTTGTTTTCTTGTGCAGTCTTTTGAGCTCCGCAGGCTATAAGTTCACCACAATGGGAGACAAATGTACAAACTCTGGTGGAAGTCCTTGATACTTTTTTGACTCTGAAAACACATCATTGGCTCAGCACCTGTGGCTCAAGTGGCTAAGGTGCCAGCCACATACACCTAAGGTGGCGGGTTCGAATCTAGCCCGGGCCCACCAAACAACAATGATGG